>NC_092442.1:10739538-11064038 GCF_036169615.1 Heliangelus exortis | reverse complement strand
TAAAGTTAACGTTAAAGTTAAGTTCAAGTTCAAGTTAAAGTTAAGTTAAAGTTAAAGTTAAAGTTACAGTTAAAGTTAAGTTAAAGTAAGTTAAAGTTAAAGTTAAAGTTAAAGTTAAAGTTAAGTTAAAGTTAAAGTTACAGTTAAAGTTAAAGTTAAGTTAAGTAAGTTACAAGTTACAAGTTAAGTTAACGTTAAAGTTAAGTACGTTAAAGTTAAGTTAAAGTTAAAGTTAAAGTTAATAACGTTAAAGTTAAGTTAAGTTAAAGTTAAAGTTAAAGTTAAAGTTAAAGTTAAAGTTAAAGTTAAAGTTAAAGTTACAGTTAAAGTTAAAGTTAAAGTTAACGTTAAAGTTAAAGTTAAAGTTAAAGTTAAAGTTAAAGTTCAAGTTAAAGTTAAAGTTAAAGTTAAAGTTAAAGTTAAGTTAAAGTTAAAGTTAAAGTTAAAGTTAAAGTTAAAGTTAAGTTAAAGTTAAAGTTAAAGTTAAAGTTCAAAGTTAAAGTTAAAGTAAACGTTAAAGTTAAAGTTACAAGTTAAAGTTAAAGTTAAGTAAAGTTAAAGTTACACGTTAAAGTTAACGTAAAGTTAAAGTTAACGTTAAAGTTAAAGTTAAAGTTACAGTAAGTTAAAGTTAAAGTTAAAGTAAGTACAAGTTAAAGTTAAAGTAAGTTACAGTTAAAGTTAAAGTTAAAGTTAAAGTTAAAAGTAAGTTAAAGTTAAAGTTAAAGTTACAGTTAAAGTTAAAGTTAAAGTTTAAAGTTAAAGTTAAAGTTAAAGTTACAAGTTAAAGTTCAAGTTAAAGTTAAAGTTAAAGTTACAAGTTAAAGTTAAAGTTAAAGTTAAAGTAACAACGTTAAAGTTAAAGTTACAGTAAAGTTAACGTTAAAGTTACACGAATACAAGTAACAGTTCAAGTTAAAGTTAAAGTTACGTTAAAGTTAAAGTTAACAGTTAACGTTACACGTTAACAGTTCAGCTCAAGTAAAAAGTTAAAGTTAAAGTCTAAAGTTACAAGTTACAGTTCAAAGTTAAAGTTCAACGTTAAAGTTACAAGTTAACGTTAAAGTTAAAGTTAACAGTTAACGTTAAAGTACCGTTACAACGTTAAAGCTAAAGTTCAGTTCACGTTAAAAGTTAACGTAAAGTTACAGTACAGGTACAGTAACGTAACAGTAACGTTAACGTTACACAGTTCAAGTTAACGTAAAGTTACAAGTTCAAAGTTAACGTTACAAGTTAAACAGTTAAGTTAAACAGTTCAAGTACCGTAACCTAAAGTTAACAACGTTAAAGTTAACAGTTCAAAGTTAAGTAAAGTTAACCGTAACTACACGTATCACTACAGTACACCGTACCCGTACAACCGTTACCCTAACCCTAACCCTAACCCTAACCCTAACCCTAACCCTAACCCTAACCTAACCCTAACCCTAACCCTAACCCTAACCCTAACCTACCTAACCCTAAGCCCTAACCCTAACCTAACCCTAACCCTAACCCTAACCCTAACCCCTAACCCTAACCCTAACCTTAACCCTAACCCTACCTACCCTAAACCCTAACCCTAACCCTAACCCTAACCCTAACCCTAACCCTAACCCTAACCCTAACCCTAACCCTAACCCTAACCCTAACCCTAACCCTAACCCTAACCCTAACCCTAACCCTAACCCTAACCCTAACCCTAACCCTAACCCTAACCCTAACCCTAACCCTAACCCTAACCCTAACCCTAACCCTAACCCTAACCCTAACCCTAACCCTAACCCTAACCTAACCCTAACCCTAACCCTAACCCTAACCCTAACCCTAACCCTAACCCTAACCCTAACCCTAACCCTAACCCTAACCCTAACCCTAACCCTAACCCTAACCCTAACCCTAACCCTAACCCTAACCCTAACCCTAACCCTAACCCTAACCCTAACCCTAACCCTAACCCTAACCCTAACCCTAACCCTAACCCTAACCCTAACCCTAACCCTAACCCTAACCCTAACCCTAACCCTAACCCTAACCCTAACCCTAACCCTAACCCTAACCCTAACCCTAACCCTAACCCTAACCCTAACCCTAACCCTAACCCTAACCCTAACCCTAACCCTAACCTAACCCTAACCCTAACCCTAACCCTAACCCTAACCCTAACCCTAACCCTAACCCTAACCCTAACCCTAACCCTAACCCTAACCCTAACCCTAACCCTAACCCTAACCCTAACCCTAACCCTAACCCTAACCCTAACCCTAACCCTACCCTAACCCTAACCCTAACCCTAACCCTAACCCTAACCCTAACCTAACCCTAACCCTAACCCTAACCCTAACCCTAACCCTAACCCTAACCCTAACCCTAACCCTAACCCTAACCCTAACCTAACCCTAACCCTAACCCTAACCCTAACCCTAACCCTAACCCTAACCCTAACCCTAACCCTAACCCTAACCCTAACCCTAACCCTAACCCTAACCCTAACCCTAACCCTAACCCTAACCCTAACCCTAACCCTAACCCTAACCCTAACCCTAACCCTAACCCTAACCCTAACCCTAACCCTAACCCTAACCCTAACCCTAACCCTAACCCTAACCCTAACCCTAACCCTAACCCTAACCCTAACCCTAACCCTAACCCTAACCCTAACCCTAACCCTAACCCTAACCCTAACCCTAACCCTAACCCTAACCCTAACCTAACCCTAACCCTAACCCTAACCCTAACCCTAACCCTAACCCTAACCCTAACCCTACCCTAACCCTAACCCTAACCCTAACCCTAACCCTAACCCTAACCCTAACCCTAACCCTAACCCTAACCCTAACCCTAACCCTAACCCTAACCCTAACCCTAACCCTAACCCTAACCCTAACCCTAACCCTAACCCTAACCCTAACCCTAACCCTAACCCTAACCCTAACCTAACCCTAACCCTAACCCTAACCCTAACCCTAACCCTAACCCTAACCCTAACCCTAACCCTAACCCTAACCCTAACCCTAACCCTAACCCTAACCCTAACCCTAACCCTAACCCTAACCCTAACCCTAACCCTAACCCTAACCCTAACCCTAACCCTAACCCTAACCCTAACCCTAACCCTAACCCTAACCCTAACCCTAACCCTAACCCTAACCCTAACCCTAACCCTAACCCTAACCCTAACCTAACCCTAACCCTAACCCTAACCCTAACCCTAACCCTAACCCTAACCCTAACCCTAACCCTAACCCTAACCCTAACCCTAACCCTAACCCTAACCCTAACCCTAACCCTAACCCTAACCTAACCCTAACCCTAACCCTAACCCTAACCCTAACCCTAACCCTAACCCTAACCCTAACCCTAACCCTAACCCTAACCCTAACCCTAACCCTAACCCTAACCCTAACCCTAACCCTAACCCTAACCCTAACCCTAACCCTAACCCTAACCCTAACCCTAACCCTAACCCTAACCCTAACCCTAACCCTAACCCTAACCCTAACCCTAACCCTAACCCTAACCTAACCCTAACCCTAACCCTAACCCTAACCCTAACCCTAACCCTAACCCTAACCCTAACCCTAACCCTAACCCTAACCCTAACCTAACCCTAACCCTAACCCTAACCCTAACCCTAACCCTAACCCTAACCCTAACCCTAACCCTAACCCTAACCCTAACCCTAACCCTAACCCTAACCCTAACCCTAACCCTAACCCTAACCCTAACCCTAACCCTAACCCTAACCTAACCCTAACCCTAACCCTAACCCTAACCCTAACCCTAACCCTAACCCTAACCCTAACCCTAACCCTAACCCTAACCCTAACCCTAACCCTAACCCTAACCCTAACCCTAACCCTAACCCTAACCCTAACCCTAACCCTAACCCTAACCCTAACCCTAAGACCCTAACCCTAACCCTAACCCTAGACCCTAACCCTAACCCTAACCCTAACCCTAACCCTAACCCTAACCCTAACCCTAACCCTAACCCTAACCCTAACCCTAACCCTAACCCTAACCCTAACCCTAACCCTAACCTAACCCTAACCCTAACCCTAACCCTAACCCTAACCCTAACCTAACCCTAACCCTAACCCTAACCCTAACCCTAACCCTAACCCTAACCCTAACCCTAACCCTAACCCTAACCCTAACCCTAACCCTAACCCTAACCCTAACCCTAACCCTAACCCTAACCCTAACCCTAACCCTAACCCTAACCCTAACCCTAACCCTAACCCTAACCCTAACCCTAACCCTAACCCTAACCCTAACCCTAACCCTAACCCTAACCCTAACCCTAACCCTAACCCTAACCCTAACCCTAACCCTAACCCTAACCCTAACCCTAACCCTAACCCTAACCCTAACCCTAACCCTAACCCTAACCCTAACCCTAACCCTAACCCTAACCCTAACCCTAACCCTAACCCTAACCCTAACCCTAACCCTAACCCTAACCCTAACCCTAACCCTAACCCTAACCCTAACCCTAACCCTAACCCTAACCCTAACCCTAACCCTAACCCTAACCCTAACCTAACCCTAACCCTAACCCTAACCCTAACCCTAACCCTAACCCTAACCCTAACCCTAACCCTAACCCTAACCCTAACCCTAACCCTAACCCTAACCCTAACCCTAACCCTAACCCTAACCCTAACCCTAACCCTAACCCTAACCCTAACCCTAACCCTAACCCTAACCCTAACCCTAACCCTAACCCTAACCCTAACCCTAACCCTAACCCCTAACCCTAACCCTAACCCTAACCCTAACCTAACCCTAACCCTAACCCTAACCCTAACCCTAACCCTAACCCTAACCCTAACCCTAACCCTAACCCTAACCCTAACCCTAACCCTAACCCTAACCCTAACCCTAACCCTAACCCTAACCCTAACCCTAACCCTAATGGCGTGGCTAGGGTTGGGGGCGGGGTTAGGGGCGTGGCTAGGGTTGGGGGCGGGTTAGGGGCGTGGTTAGGGGTGGGGCGGGGCAGGGGGCGGGGTTAGGGGCGTGGCTAGCGTTGGGGGCGGGGTTAGGGGTGTGGCTAGGGTTGGGGGCGGGGTTAGGGGTGGGGCAGGGGTGGGGTTAGGGGCGTGGCTAGGGTTGGGGGCGGGGTTAGGGGTGTGGCAGGGGGCGGGGTTGGGGGTGGGGTTAGGGGCGGGGTTAGGGGTGTGGCTAGGGTTGGGGGTGGGGTTAGGGGCGTGGTTAGGGGTGGGGCACGGGGTGGGGTTAGGGGTGTGGCTAGGGTTGGGGGCGGGGTTAGGGGTGTGGCTAGGGTTGGGGGTGGGGTTAGGGGCGGGGCAGGGGGCGGGGTTAGGGGCGTGGCTAGGGTTGGGGCAGGGTTAGGGGCGTGGCTGGGGATGGGGGTGGGGTTCGGGGCGTGGTTAGGGGCGTGGCTAGGGTTGGGGGTGGAGTTAGGGGCGTGGCTAGGGTTGGGGGCGGGGTTAGGGGTGTGGCAGGGGCGGGGTTGGGGGTGGGTTAGGGGCGGGGTTAGGGGTGTGGCTAGGGTTGGGGGTGGGGTTAGGGGTGTGGTTAGGGGTGGGGCACGGGGCGGGGTTAGGGGTGTGGCTAGGGTTGGGGGCGGGGTTAGGGGTGTGGCTAGGGTTGGGGGTGGGGTTAGGGGCGTGGCTAGGGTTGGGGGCGGGGTTAGGGGCGTGGCTAGGGTAGGGGGTGGGGTTAGGGGCGTGGTTAGGGGTGGGGCGGGGCAGGGGGCGGGGTTAGGGGCGTGGCTAGCGTTGGGGGCGGGGTTAGGGGTGTGGCTAGGGTTGGGGGCGGGGTTAGGGGTGGGGCAGGGGTGGGGTTAGGGGCGTGGCTAGGGTTGGGGGCGGGGTTAGGGGTGTGGCAGGGGGCGGGGTTGGGGGTGGGGTTAGGGGCGGGGTTAGGGGTGTGGCTAGGGCGTGGTTAGGGGTGGGGCACGGGGCGGGGTTAGGGGTGTGGCTAGGGTTGGGGGCGGGGTTAGGGGTGTGGCTAGGGTTGGGGGCGTGGTTAGGGGCGGGGTTAGGGGTGTGGCTAGGGTTGGGGCAGGGTTAGGGGCGTGGTTAGGGGTGGGGCGGGGCAGGGGGTGGGGTTTGGGGCGTGGCTAGGGTTGGGGGCGGGGTTAGGGGTGGGGCAGGGGGTGGTGTTAGGGGTGTGGCTAGGGTTGGGGGTGGGGCAGGGGGTGGGGTTAGGGGGGTGGGATGGGCTAGGGGTGGGATGGGCTAGGGGTGGGAGGGGGTGGGATGGGCTAGGGGTGGGAGGGGGTGGGGTTGGGGGGGTGGGAGGGGTTAGGGGTGGGAGGGGTTAGGGGTGGGATGGGCTAGGGGTGGGAGGGGTTAGGGGTGGGAGGGGGTGGGATGGGCTAGGGGTGGGAGGTGCTAGGGGTGGGAGGGGGTGGGATGGGCTAGGGGTGGGAGGGGGTGGGGTTGGGGGGGTGGGAGGGGTTAGGGGTGGGAGGGGTTAGGGGTGGGATGGGCTAGGGGTGGGAGGGGTTAGGGGTGGGAGGGGGTGGGATGGGCTAGGGGTGGGAGGGGGTGGGGTTGGGGGGGTGGGAGGGGTTAGGGGTGGGATGGGCTAGGGGTGGAGGGGGTGGGATGGGCTAGGGGTGGGAGGGGGTGGGGTTGGGGGGGTGGGAGGGGTTAGGGGTGGAAGGGGTTAGGGGTGGGATGGGCTAGCGGTGGGATGGGTTAGGGGTGGGAGGGGGTGGGGTTAGGGGGGGTGGGAGGGGTTAGGGGTGGGGTTATGCTAATTTATGCTAATTTCCCTATATACTAGTATATAAAAAATTAAAAATAATATGTCCGGTGCAGCCCCAGCAGCCCCTTGGGAGGAAAAAAAATTTTTTTTTTTTTTTAATTTTTTTTTTTTTTTTTTCCTCCCAAGGGGCTGGTGGGGTTTTTTTTAAATTAATAATTTAATTTAATTTTATTTTATTTTATTTAAATTTTAAAACTTGTCACTAAATTTGTGACAAGTTTAAAGAGAAACAGAGAAAAGTAAAGAGAAACAGAGAAAAGTAAAGAGAAACAGAGAAAAGTAAAGAGAAACAGAGAAAAGTAAAGAGAAACAGAGAAAAGTAAAGAGAAACAGAGAAAAGTAAAGAGAAACAGAGAAAAGTAAAGAGAAACAGAGAAAAGTAAAGAGAAACAGAGAAAAGTAAAGAGAAACAGAGAAAAGTAAAGAGAAACAGAGAAAAGTAAAGAGAAACAGAGAAAAGTAAAGAGAAACAGAGAAAAGTAAAGAGAAACAGAGAAAAGTAAAGAGAAACAGAGAAAAGTAAAGAGAAACAGAGAAAAGTAAAGAGAAACAGAGAAAAGTAAAGAGAAACAGAGAAAAGTAAAGAGAAACAGAGAAAAGTAAAGAGAAACAGAGAAAAGTAAAGAGAAACAGAGAAAAGTAAAGAGAAACAGAGAAAAGTAAAGAGAAACAGAGAAAAGTAAAGAGAAACAGAGAAAAGTAAAGAGAAACAGAGAAAAGTAAAGAGAAACAGAGAAAAGTAAAGAGAAACAGAGAAAAGTAAAGAGAAACAGAGAAAAGTAAAGAGAAACAGAGAAAAGTAAAGAGAAACAGAGAAAAGTAAAGAGAAACAGAGAAAAGTAAAGAGAAACAGAGAAAAGTAGAAGAGAAACAGAGAAAAGTAGAAGAGAAACAGACAAGGAGAAAGATAAAATAGAAGAGAGAATGACAGTAGATTAAAGACAATAGAAGAGAGAAAGAGAAAAAGACAGTAGAAGACAGAAACAGACAGTAGAAGAGGGAGACACAGGAACAAAGTGGACAGTAGAGAATGAGTTGGCCAACTCAAGACAGAAGAGACAGACAAATAGAATTTGACACAGGCAGACACAGACACACCAACACAGACATACACAGCCAATCCAGTCACTACAAAGAGACAACATACAAAACCTACCTTAAGAAATAATGAGACAGGACACAGCAAAGCAAAACACAGCTTTATTCAAGTTTTATTGGTCCCTAACTGAGATAACAATGAGACAGGACACAGCAAAGCAAAACACAGCTTTATTCAAGTTTTATTGGTCCCTAACTGAGATAACAATGACACGAGACACAGCAAGGCAAAACACAGCTTTATTCAAGTTTTATTGGTCCCTAACCAAGGATACAATGACACGAGACATTGCATAGCAAAACACAGATTTATTCAAGTTTTATTGATACCTAACCAAGGAAACAGTGACACGAGACACAGCATGGCAAAACACAGACTTATTTGAGTTTTATTGGTACCTAACCGAGGAAATGACACAGTACACAAAACCAGAAAAAATGCCTTTATATACTAGCTCAAATTTGTTCCACACACCTAATATATCTTTAGAATTCCCTTCTCTAAACAAGTGACTTACAGAAATAACTAAGGACCCTTCACAACATCTGCCTGGCTTACTATCTCAGTGTTGCCTTTCAATTCTCCAAACTACCCCTCTGACACAACTATGCCGTCCTCTCCTGCAAAGATCCCAATTACATTTTACTATCGTTGGTACTCACTTCTGCCATGAATCCACAATGCTCCCCCGGAGCTGTGCTCCGGGAGGCCTCCTAAATCATCCTGCCTGCCAAAACCCAGGTCCCAGGCCTTTCTGCATCCAAACATAGGCGATGAACATCGCCTCGCAGACCGACCGGGACCCGGGAAAAAAAACCCCAGCCGGGGGAGCGAAAAAAAAATCCCCCAGCTGGGGCTTTTTTATTCTAAGTATTTTTTTTTAAGTACCTGAAAAGGAAACAATGGTTACCTCCACATATACAACACAGACAACACCTACCCCCCAAGCCTATTATTATGACACAACACTGCCAACAAAATTCCTCAGCCCTCATTCCACTGCTGCACAAGCCACTACCAGCTCTCAGCTACCAGCTCTAGTTTCACTGCTTCTATCCACCTACACCCTTCATCCACCGTGCTCCTCAGGAGCTGTGCTCCTGGAAGCCTCCAAAATCATCCTGCCTGCCAAAACCCAGGTCCCAGGCCTTTCTGCATCCAAACATAGGCGATGAACATCGCCTCGCAGACCGACCGGGACCCGGGAAAAAAAACCCCAGCCGGGGGAGCGAAAAAAAAATCCCCCAGCTGGGGCTTTTTTATTCTAAGTAATTTTTTTAAGTACCTGAAAGGGAAAAAATTGTCATCTCCACATATACAACACAGACAACACCTACCCCCCAAGCCTATTATTATGACACAACACTGCCAATAAAATTCCTCAACCCTCATTCCACTGCTGCACAAGCCACTACCAGCTCTCAGCTACCAGCTCTAGTTTCACTGCTTCTTTCTTATCCACCTACACCCTTCATCCACCGTGCTCCTCAGGAGCTGTGCTCCTGGAAGCCTCCAAAATCATCCTGCCTGCCAAAACCCAGGTCCCAGGCCTTTCTGCATCCAAACATAGGCGATGAACATCGCCTCGCAGACCGACCGGGACCCGGGAAAAAAAACCCCAGCTGGGGAGCGAAAAAAAAATCCCCCAGCTGGGGCTTTTTTATTCTAAGTAATTTTTTTAAGTACCTGAAAGGGAAAAAATTGTCATCTCCACATATACAACACAGACAACACCTACCCCCCAAGCCTATTATTATGACACAACACTGCCAATAAAATTCCTCAACCCTCATTCCACTGCTGCACAAGCCACTACCAGCTCTCAGCTACCAGCTCTAGTTTCACTGCTTCTATCCCCCTACACCCTTCATCCACCGTGCTCCTCAGGAGCTGTGCTCCTGGAAGCCTCCAAAATCATCCTGCCTGCCAAAACCAGGTCCCAGGCCTTTCTGCATCCAAACATAGGCGATGAACATCGCCTCGCAGACCGACCGGGACCCGGGAAAAAAAACCCCAGCCGGGGGAGCGAAAAAAAATCCCCCAGCTGGGGCTTTTTTATTCTAAGTATTTTTTTTAAGTACCTGAAAGGGAAACAATGGTTACCTCAACATACAATGTACAAGCACAGGCTACACCTAAATCACTATGATACAAGCAAGCTAGCCCACAAAAACCAAGCCATCTACCCTACAAGAACCTGCAGCTACCACTATAGCACAATAAATGACTAAGAACTACATTTAAAAAATAAAAAAATTACAAGGCAATACACATTTCAATACAAGGCAATACACATTTCAATACAAGGCAATACACATTTCAATACAAGGCAATACACATTTCAATACAAGGCAATACACATTTCAATACAAGGCAATACACATTTCAATACAAGGCAATACACATTTCAATACAAGGCAATACACATTTCAATACAAGGCAATACACATTTCAATACAAGGCAATACACATTTCAATACAAGGCAATACACATTTCAATACAAGGCAATACACATTTCAATACAAGGCAATACACATTTCAATACAAGGCAATACACATTTCAGGTATAAGGCAATATAAGTACATCGGTACAAAGCAACAGACACTCAATTAAGGCAATACAAGTACAGCACTACACACACACAGGTACAAGGCAACACACACCCAGGTACAAGGCTACCCACACCCAGGTCCAAGGCTACCCACACCCAGGTCCAAGCTTCAAGTACATCACTACAAGGCAATTCACATTTCAATACAAGGCAATTCACATTTCAATACAAGGCAATTCACATTTCAATACAAGGCAATTCACATTTCAATACAAGGCAATTCACATTTCAATACAAGGCAATTCACATTTCAATACAAGGCAATTCACATTTCAATACAAGGCAATTCACATTTCAATACAAGGCAATTCACATTTCAATACAAGGCAATTCACATTTCAATACAAGGCAATACACTTTCAGGTATAAGGCAATATAAGTACATCAGTACAAAGAAACAGACACTCAATTAAGGCAATACAAGTACAGCACTACACACACACAGGTACAAGGCAACACACACACAGGTACAAGGCAACACACACACAGGTACAAGGCAACACACACACAGGTACAAGGCAACACACACACAGGTACAAGGCAACACACACACAGGTACAAGGCAGGTCCAAGGCTACCCACACCCAGGTCCAAGGCTACCCCCACCCAGGTCCAAGCTTCAAGTACATCACTACAAGGCAATTCACATTTCAAGACAAGGCAATTCACATTTCAAGACAAGGCAATTCACATTTCAAGACAAGGCAATTCACATTTCAAGACAAGGCAATTCACATTTCAAGACAAGGCAATACACTTTCAGGTATAAGGCAATACAAGTACATCAGTACAAAGAAACAGACACTCAATTAAGGCAATACAAGTACAGCACTACACACACACAGGTACGAGGCAACACACACACAGGTACGAGGCAACACACACACAGGTACGAGGCAACACACACACAGGTACGAGGCAACACACACACAGGTACGAGGCAACACACACACAGGTACGAGGCAACACACACACAGGTACGAGGCAACACACACACAGGTACGAGGCAACACACACACAGGTACGAGGCAACACACACACAGGTACGAGGCAACACACACACAGGTACGAGGCAACACACACACAGGTACGAGGCAACACACACACAGGTACGAGGCAGGTCCAAGGCTACCCACACCCAGGTCCAAGGCTACCCACACCCAGGTCCAAGCTTCAAGTACATCACTACAAGGCAGTACACAGTTGGTTTCAAGGCAATACACATACATCATTACAAATCAATACACGTGCAGTGGCAATGCATACCACTAGATTGTTACAACGCTATACTCGGTCAATTACAGCCAGTTCCATCACATTACACACATGAGTACGCTCACAATGCAGTCAAAAACCGTTATTGAAAATACAGTACGTATTCAAGTACAGAGTCCAGCGGGGAGGTAAACAAATATTCAGGACTATACACAAAGACAGACAAAGAAGGCATTACAGACTTCTGCTTAAGTCTGCATTACAGACTACTTACAGGCAAACACTTCAATGACTCCATCAAGTACTACAACTACACAAACTCAATTTCAGCACAGACTCAAATTAGGATTAAACTGCAAGGCATCACAAAGTCAAACAAAAGCCACTACAGACTAAATCTACCACTCTAAAGTAGGGCTGTAAAAGTCAAACAATGAAGTAAGGCAGTACAAGTATATATTCAAATAAAAAGCTATGCAAAATCAATCCTTCACGTACATTGCAACACCGGGTCGTGTACCTAGTCCCCTACAATGCTATAGGCTCACTGGCACACTAATACAGTCCCATACAGGCAAATGTAGCGCACTACAGATTCAAACGCCATTACATTACATAGCAATACAGTGCAATAAAAACTCAAATAAGCACTCAAATATAGGGCACTGTAATCTAATACAGTACAACATGCTGTAACAAAGCCACCCTAACACACACATAAGGCTTCACAGAACAATACAACCACACATGGAAAACACCAATGGAACCACAGACAGTAATACAGCCTATTTTGGTGCACTTGAGTAAAAAAATAGAGTAACAACTCAGACACCAGGTCAAGTACGGCGCGACACCAGGTCAAGTACGGCGCGACACCAGGTCAAGTACGGCGCGACACCAGGTCAAGTACGGCGCGACACCAGGTCAAGTACGGCGCGACACCAGGTCAAGTACGGCGCGACACCAACATGAGCAACGCAGTAAATGTTCTAATACAGAAATACAAGGAGGGACTGAAGACACAGAACCTAGCACCTTTGTGGCACATGGCCACAAAGCCATGGCAATTCAATTACAAAGCATTGCAAGGCACTGAGAACTAAATCACACATACAATGTATATCTGGAGACCTACAGTACAAAGTCAGTATACTGCCAAACAGCAGATACAGAGCCCTACAAAACCAAACACCAGAACAACACATTTGTTACCTGATGGGCTTTGAGACTGAAACCCTGAAGGAGGCACAGATGAAATACAACATAGCGCTGCCGTGGAAACACAGTTTGCTAGACGAAAAGGCGCAGGTTCGGATGGTCTCCCCGAAGACGGTTCTCCGTAAACCGTGCAGAATCCTAGGGCGTCCTGTCTGCCGGCACCGACTGTCCCACAGCACGCCCTCCTCAGACGACACGCTCATCGGAGACACCGTGCTTCTGTCACCTAGAAGACCAAGAGACAAAATTACTGTTCTGCTCCGTAAAATGATCCTAGTCATTCCCACCGCTCCACCTCACCTCACCTCAAATGCTCAGCCAAGTCCAACAATGGCCAGGACAGCATCTGCAAAAAAAAAAAAAAAAAGGCAAATGCTTTAGCGAGTGGTCAAGGACTTTGATCTTACTGAAAGAGCTTACTAGCATCTCACCTTCTTAAGCAGTTGATGGGTGTACTTCCTGACACCTCAATGGCTCTACAGGGCACCTGAAAAGAGCAAGGCAATTTGTAATATACTGCTGCTTCTAACAAAACCCTCCCAGAGAATTGCCCAATCTCCTTTACCTTAATCCTTTGCCAGATGCCCCTCAGGCATGTTAGTCTGAACTGGATACCGAGGCACCACCTGAAAAAATACACAGGTAATGTTTTTTACTTCAATACTACTCATAACATTTAACACTTCCGGCAGGCAATTTCACAGTGCTCACCTTCCAAAGGTCATGTCCCATTGAGATGAACTGCCTGCTCTACACAGATTTGCAACCTAAAAAAAAAAAAAAAAAAAAAAAAAAAAAAAAATCCATTAATGCTACTCAGAGCAACTGCATCCACCTGCCCTGTGACAGACTTTACCAAGCCTTGCTATGACATTCAGCTACCCACCTGCTTTGCTTTTTGTTCCACGTCCTGGACTTCTGCATCTGTAAGAAATAAATCAAACTAATCTCAGGGATTCTAATAAATGTTGAAAGGACCTCCCCACCAACACCAAACACTGACTAACCTTCAGGTGGCATCTTTCTCGCCTCCTCCAGCCTTTTTCTGCTCGTCTTTGTCACACGGCATCTGAAAAACAGTATTATGCAAGTCACTGAAATGCTGCTCAACAGCTGGAATATTCCCTTAGGGCTCTTCCAACAAACCCTGACCCTACAACTCCAGGCAGGGCAGCTCCAAACCAAACACTCAAACTCAAGACACAACCCTGCAAACCATGAGACTATGTCAAGAGACCACCAAGCAAGAAGCGTATCTCCGGCATCCAAGACTGCTTGGCAAGAAGACCTACGGCGATGTGACTGCGAAGCTAGGAGATGAAGCGATGCATGCCAAAAAACATAGACTTCAAGACCTGAGGACACAAGGACGTGTCGACCGATTCCCTCTCTGGGAAAATCTAAGACCAGAGATGCTGATGCAGGTGGCAATGATGTTTCAGAAGATGACCATCAAGAAACTTCCAAGATGAAAGACCAATATATGGTTTACATCTGTCAAACAAGAAAAAGATGCTGCTGACCAGGAAATGCTTTCCAGGGATGATGCCCAAGATGCAGGATTTGTTCTGTGAGGACATACAGAAGACCATCAAGGCCTGAGGAAGCGCCGAGACGAAGACGGATAACACAAAACACACAACCCCAGACACCAAGGCTGGAGCTGCCCTGCCCACACTAGCATCGTGCTGGAAACTAACTGGCTCCGCTTATCCACGCAAAGGGGGCTACTCCCAGACAGCCCTCTCCCAGAAAGCAAACTTCAAAATCCCTCCGGCAACTCCCAACCTCGACCCCCCACCAATTCAGTCCCTCGACTTATCTTTCCGAGAGCTGGGGTTCGGAATCTATGTCCAGCAGCAAACACCACTCTGTGACAGGCACGGTCCTTCAGCACACACATTCCTGTTCACCATCTGCAATCAGAAAAAAAAAAAAAAAAGGAAAAAATCAGAATCCATGTCACCAGTTAGGACCGCTTCAGCCGTCTCCAAACACTTACACTACAAAAAAGAGGCCTCAGAAGAGTCCCACAGCATTCTTCTCCCCTTCTTGATCCAGAGTTCAATCCTGTCTACACCACTGCTTCGGGCACCTAAAAAGAACAAGAGAGAGTTACTGTTCTGATGATTGATCATCACGAGCTCCATGAACCCCCCCTGTACCACCTCACCTTTAAGAGTCATCTGTTCTCAACAGTAGGAGGCACACCGCCTGCAAAAAAAGAGGAAACATTTAACCGAGTTGATATAAAACACGTGAACGACTCCGCACACAGCCATCTCACCTTCTCCAACTGTTCCTCAAGACATGGCTTTGTCACTCCGGCACTGTGTGTGACACCTGCAAAAGTCAAGGCAAAAGGCACACGCTGAGATATTGCCTCCAACAACACCCAGGCCACTGTGACATCTATCTCCTGCTCCATTACCTTTGCCCCTCGCCCATCTGTCTGCCATCTCTTTGGGGTACCACGATGAGGTTAGGAGGGCACCTGAAAAACAAAAAAAAAAAAAAAAACCACAAAACAACAAGGGATGCTCATGACCAACCAATAATACAACACCTGAGAATAACTGCTCCTCCAGCCCACCGGCCATTGCTCACCTTGCCGCAGCCACCTCTGGTGTCCGTACCCCGCTTCGCTCGCCGCTTCCACCTTCAAAATGACAACAAACCATAATGTGGTCAGGTAGCCAAGGGAGGCAGCTTGCCACCAACTGCACACCCTGACTAACCTTCAGCTGGTTCCCTTGTCTCCTCCTCCATCCGTTTCTTGCTCATCCTTGACTTGCGGGATCTGAAAAACAGGATTACGCAAGTTACCGCATCGCCGCTCAACACCGAGTCGGTCAGGTTATGGTGCTTCTGTGGCCCCTGCTCCTACCCAGCGGGCAGGGCAGCTCCAAGCTAAACACTCACAGGCACAGACTGACCCGAGACACAGCCACGTGAGTCACAAGACTTGAGCTCAAGATAAAACTCGCAGCAAGAAGAGGGACTCTGGAATCCAAGACTTTTGGGCAATAAGACCTACAGCGATGCGTGTGCAAAGCGAGGGAACGAAGCGACGGGTGCCCGAGATGCCGCCTTCAAGACCTGAGGACGCAAGGATGCGGGGAATGAGTCCCCCTCAGGGAAACTGGGTGGACAGAGATCAGATGACAATGCAATTGAGAACGACATTGCGGAAGACAACCATCAAGAAACTTCCAAGTCAAGAGACCGATCTGCAATTTAAACTCATTGTGCAGAATAACACGCTGCTGATCAGTACCGTGCTGATCAGGAAAGGCTTTGCAGGGATGATGCCCAAGATGCGAGACTTGCTCTGTGAGGACACGCAGAAGACCATCAAGACTGGAGGAAGCTCTAAGACAAAGACGGACAACACAAGATACACAACCCCACACACCAAGGCTGGAGCTGCCCTGCCCACCCTAGCATTGTGCTGGAAACTAACATGCTCTGTTCACCCACTCAAAGGGGGCTAATTTTAGACAGCCCTCTCCCAGATGCCATCTTCAAAATCCCTCCTGCAACTCCAAGCCTCAGCCCCTCTGCAACCAAGTTCCTGTACTTAGCTTTCAGAGGGCCGTGGGTCTAAATTTATGTCCAGCAACGAAACCATGTTTTCTGACTAGCACGTTCCTGCAGTTTTAAGGTTCCTCTTCAACAACTGCATTAAAAAAAAAAAAAAAAAAAAAAAAAAAAAAAAAAGGTAATAAGTAGAATAAAAAAAAAGTAACAAATAGAAAAAAAAAAAATTTGCATGCAAGCATATTCTTGCTATAAAGAGCTCTAACTTATGGTGGTTTTAAAGTTCTTACCTTAAAGAGTCTTCCCAGACAGCTCAACAGCTGCAGTCAGCTCCAGGAGTAGGAGAGCTCTGACCTCAGAGAAGCCCAAGAGCTGACTGAAGCCCCTAGCCAAAGGCTGCGGCTTATATACCACAGGCACCGCCCACAGCTTTTCCCACAATCCCCTGGGAAAGGGGAGGTGGCAATTACCACGAGGTATAAAAGCAGCCAGAGGAGAAGCAGTCAGTTTTCTCCTCTTTCTTCAGTTTGCGGGACAAGCAGAGAAACTCCGTGATGCCGGCTGAGGAATTTGGGTTTTTTTCTCTGTTACTTCAGCGACATGACCAGGTAAGAATTCAACCCAAAGGGAACCTTAACAGAGTAAAGGTCGTTGGAGGCTTGTATTAGACAGAAAAGAGGAAAGAACAAGTGGGGTGGGTCACAGATACGGACTCACAAAATCTCCTGAAAGACTCAGAGGGGTGAGAGCTCTGCAACAAAGCTAAAAGTGCACTAAAGGCAAGCTGGAAGGCAGCGTTCTGTTAGAGGGGTCATTTTTGGATCGAAGACACCGAAGAAAGCTGAGGGGCACAAGCAGCAGTCTGGAGGGGATTTTAATAGAGTACAGGCGTCCCTGGGATGTTGGGAACCGAATGACAGAGGGCGTCAGAAGAGCTTCTCGTGGAGCGAAAAAGGAGTAAAATGCGCAACGGAGCCGGAAGGTGGCTGTGGGACGCCGACAGGGGGGCGTGAGGTTGGCCTCCGGAGGCGTGGTGGTGAGAGAAGGGTGCTGTGAGAGAGGTAAAAGGCGGCTCTCGGACACGAGGGAAAACCGTATGTGTTCAGTTGATGTACGGATGTCCTCGGGGGCTGAGGGACTGAACAGATGTCTAAGGTCATAACAAATGAAGGAAGGGTTCTGGGGTGCAAAGAGAGCCTGAAGAAGGATTCTGTCTCAGTAAGAGAGCTAAAAAGAGCACCGCAGAGATCGAAGGGTGTGGGGCGGCGTGAGGATGGTCTCGTAAGGAGCGGTGCCCTGAATGAGAGGGCTCTGATGGGCAATAATGTTGAAGAAGAGTCCGGGAAGACCCTCTGGCAGAGTCTTGAGGGGGAGACCGGACCCCCGTCCCTTTCTGAACGCTTCCTCGGAGAGGACCCTGGGTGTGGCTGGATGTGGTCTTTGCCCCTGGCAGTAAAGCGGAGTTCATACTCTCCCTCTGCCCCAGAGTTGGTGTATTTTGTCTCTGCCTTTTAATACCTCGCTACCTGTCTGCATGATGTGCACCCGTCCCGTTGTATAAAGGGTTTCTTTAAAATGCATCTTACCCCAGGGTGATTGATCTCTTGGCTCTTCTGCATGTGCCTTTGATTTCACTGGTTGTTTCATCTGAACCTGAAGTTCTGACGGTTTGCTGCCATCCCCAAATAAATTGATCCGTTTGCTTCCTGGTCTCCATATGGAACTCTAGTTCCTGAAATTCAGCTTTCATTTTGCCGTCTCCGTGTCCTGTGGACTTATCTGGCTCTCGAGAGGGGAGGGGCTTGCTGCGCTGCTTTTCTATTAGTCTGTCCTTGGTGTTTCACGTGGCATTGGTTTCACTAGATTTCAAGGACAGTTGAGACTGTCCTGAGGTCTATATATGTCTCCTACTTAATATGATACTTTGCCAGATGGGCGGGGTCAGCGCAAAAGACACAGGCACCCAAATAAAGAAGTTAGTTTATATTTACTGATGTATTAAATTATAAGAGAACAAGTGCAGAAACAAACAACAAAACTGAAGTGCGATAGCAAAGTCAAAGCAAAACACACCAACTCATCTAATTGTTACTATACAGACGCAGCGATAAAGAGTAAGAAAGACGTGTCGCCGATTGCCGTAATGATTCGACTTTCCCTGGATCTGCGGTTGCTGGGGAGCCCTGGTTGTTACGAGGACACGGAGAACCATTCCCAGCAGTTGGGAAATCCTACACGGTGCGTCCTCTTGTAGGTGAGGACGCCAAAAAGGGTCCAGTTAACCCTGCTAGTCCGAAGGACTTGCGCTTTTCTTAACGTGAAAACGTCCGGTCTTACGCCCCCTAACGACCGAAACCGGGGCCTGGCTGGGGCCCAAGTCGCAGATCGTAGGGCTGCCTAAACTATCTCCCCTAGACATGTTACTGGTGGTTACCTAAAATATCTGCCCGGGCAATTCAGTATATTGGCTGCTTTTGCACTCTCTTGTGGTTTGAAAAAAATTTCTCAGAATGGGGAGGGTAAGCTACTGCTTTCACAAACCTTTTTCCTCCTACATACTTAGCTGATCTCCCAGTAAACCAAATGTGCTCCGTCTCAGGATGAGTTAATAGATCCGAGTTTTTTTCAAACCTCATTAAAGATTCATTTTTGAGTGCAAAATCAGGGTTTACTTCTTGATTATTCGTGGGGGGCAGTGGCTAGCTGCTAGTGGAAGGCAGGCACACCATAGCCTCCCACTTTGGCTCTATCTTAAATATATTTGACCCATTGCATGATAGGAATTATGGCAGACAGAGCCGCTTTATATCCTACTGTGAGTTGTTCTAGTTCTAGCACAGCCCGAAAACGTGCTAATGTAGTAGATGTTTGTGAATTCATGTTAAATAATTATAAAGTGTTTGTTAACCCACCTTTGAGAGTACTAATAATATATCTGTCTTCAACATTGTGAAATATGCAAACGTAGGAATTCGTTAAAATGAAATATAACTGTTCTTTGTGGAACTACAAAGCTTAAGGGAACAAGAAACAAGACATCCACAGTTTCTGTACCCTGAAAACACTACAATGTACATCCTGTTGTGCTAATCTAAGCTGATTTTGCTGTTTACCACATAGCGTTGCAATTTAAGGTGGTTTTACTGCTGACTGCAGAGCGTTGCACAGGAAAGAGCGAAGGAGCGCATGTACGGAATCGAAGGGTAACGAGAGGGGAAACTGAGGCAGACACTGACTTCATCCAGCGACCACCAGATGGGGGTCAAAAAGACCCTCAGAGATAAAGTGGGCATGTGCCTTTGAAGGCCACCTCTTCCAAGAACTAATAAACATAATCCAGCCTGTTCTAGAACAGTCATGAATATGTACTAGAATAGTTATGAATATTAAGGTATGGAATGTAAGAAAAAAGATTAAACTTTAAGGCATGTGTGCGAGTGGAGCGGAGACTCCCCATGCACCCAGCGCTGTTTTGCTTATTGCAATTTTATTTATTAAACTATTCACAGAATATTGAGTCAGTAATTTATAACACTGATAACTCTCAAAGTGGAGTTGTTTTCTGTTTCTGGTAATTTTCTCCCCTGAGCTCCAAGTTCTGTGTAACCGGTTTACAGATTTGTTTGAGATCTCTTATTTGTGAGGATCATAAATCCAAAACCTTTTGTTAAGCCTCTTCTGTTAATTCCAAATCATCCTGCTGTTCACTTCTGCAAACTCACACTTTTCCCTTGTTACCTCAAATAACAGGGTTACGATTGGTCCTACGTGTCAGATGCGCTGTCTCCAAAAACGAAACAATCCGATGCGTGTTAAGAATTGAACACCGCAATACACACTGCCACGCACTGAATATAAGAAGATACAAAACCATTGACGGGCAGTCGGGCATCTTTTGAGCGAAAAACTACAAATGAGTCTCCGGAAGTCGGCCATTTTGATACCGGAAGTCGGCCATCTTTTCAGCGGAAAACTACAAATGAGTCTCCGGAAGTCGGCCATTTTGATACCGGAAGTCGGCCATTTTGTGACCGGAAAACTACAAACGAGTCTCCGGAAGTCGGCCATTTTGATACCGGAAGTCGGCCATTTTGTGACCGGAAAACTACAAACGAGTCTCCGGAAGTCGGCCATTTTGTTACCGGAAGTCGGCCATTTTGTGACCGGAAAACTACAAACGAGTCTCCGGAAGTCGGCCATTTTGTTACCGGAAGTCGGCCATTTTGTGACCGGAAAACTACAAACGAGTCTCCGGAAGTCTGCCATTTTGTTACCGGAAGTCGGCCATTTTGTGACCGGAAAACTACAAACGAGTCTCCGGAAGACGGCCATTTTGTTACCGGAAGTCGGCCATCTTTTTACCTAAAAACTACAAACGAGTCTCCGGAAGTCGGCCATTTTGTTACCGGAAGTCGGCCATTTTGTGACCGGAAAACTACAAACGAGTCTCCGGAAGACGGCCATTTTGTTACCGGAAGTCGGCCATCTTTTTACCTAAAAACTACAAACGAGTCTCCGGAAGTCGGCCATTTTGTTACCGGAAGTCGGCCATTTTGTGACCGGAAAACTACAAACGAGTCTCCGGAAGTCGGCCATTTTGTTACCGGAAGTCGGTAACCTTTTTACCGGAAAACTACAAACGAGTCTCCGGAAGTCGGCCATCTTTATACCGGAAGTCGGCCATATTTTTAGGGAAAAACTACAAACGAGTCCCCGGAAGTCGTCCATCTTGATACCGGAAGTCGGCCATCTTTTCAGCGGAAAACTACAAAAGAGTCTCCGGAAGTCGGCCATTTTGGTACCAAAAGTCGGCCATCTTTTTACCGGAAAGCTACAAACGAGTCTCTGGCAGTCGGTCATCTTTTTTTTTTTTTTTTTTTTTTTTTTTTTTTTTTTACGAAAAACTACAAATGAGTCTCCGCAACTCGGACAAACTGTTAAAACAAAGTTAAAAATTTAAGAACTCCCAGTGCCCCCTGAGCGTAGAAACACACCATCTGGGAGATCCTCTGATCTTCGCCAAAACCTGTCAATTTTCTCTCTTACTTCATAGATTCATTTAATCACTCGTGTTGGAAGGGGCCCTCAAAGACCATCTGGTCCATCCCTCTACGTAATGCTATGGATTCGATTCTTAACACTTTCTACAACGTGGGGGAATCTAGCGCTTCTCCTGGGAGACCATTCCCATCTTTTACTGTCCACACGGTGAAAAATGAACTTCTTATGTCCAATTAGAATTTCCCCATTACCTCTTATCCATTAAGCCCCACCTTACCTTGTTGCTGGAGGACCAAAAGAGAGAACTGTTGCAAGACGAACGTCTCTTAGGGCACGGCGCTCCAAGGTCCAAACAGGCGTTCCAGCAGAAACTCCCGAATAGTGCTCTGAGTCTATTGCCCTCAGGGTTGCCTAGCCTGGCTCGGAGCTACTGCTCCGGGATCAGCAAACCTCTCTGGTGGACTGCTCAGGAATGAGCTGAGATTGGGCTCCAGGCCTCACCTTTTATTGGTCCCCTAATCCTGCTCATGTGCAGTTGGGGCCCGCCCTAAGCAGGCACAGGTGGGCTTAACACAAGCTCATGCCCACTACCTGGCAATTAGTGGCACCTGGTTGCCTCATTTCGCTACAGAGAACAGTGACTGTCTGGCTGCTTCTGGTTACAGGAGGACAAAAAAAGGACATGGAGTGCAGCTGAGTAATGGGGAACATCTGGTTTCTAAAGGTCCAAAATAGAGAGTGTGTTTGGCTGCTTCACATGCTGTTTCCAGTTGCTGGAGGACTGGTGTCTGTCAGCAAGCATTTAAATACCCATTTACACATCTAATATCTGCTTTGGCCTATATATCAGCTTTGATACACTCACACAGACTCCCTGGAGCAAAATATCCCCTGTCCCTCCTGGTCCCACACTCCCCCCTCACCTCTACCAGACACCCTGACAGCCCTCACAGCCCTTTACTCCTCCCCCCTGTAACTCCAGTGCTTAAAACACATCTAGGAAGACTATTAGGCAGGATTTGTCATTACATTCGTAACATCAAAGCAACGCTCTTGCTGGGGGCAGGAAAAGCTTCCATCCTTCCTTATTCCACTGCTGGGGTAGAGAACCCTGTATGGCTTCCTCTACTTGTATCACAAGACACACCTACACACACACTGCAACAGTAGCGGCCTCGCATCCTGCTTAGACAGCAAAGCTGAAAGTAAAAAACGACTCCTGAAAGTAAAAAAATAAATTCACCATCTGCTCATGAGGTGTCCACATATTTATACATATCCTATTTAAATACTTCTATAGGCAAGTATTTCACTCCCTTTCTGCATTCATGTAACTTGTACAACTGTTAACCGATACCATTACGTTTTCTATCTCAAACACGGGAATAATTTGACCAGGAATTTTTTGTGTGTTACACAACCAGGAGGGAGAGCTGCCCAAAGGAGATGCTACCAAACCCCCAGGGAAATACCCCATTTAGAGGGAGACAGAAACAAAGTACTTCAGAGCACTCCATCAAAACACCAGCAAAAGATACCTGCAGCATCCAGCTGTCTCTCTGTTCAAAGATTTAGAATAGATAATTAACTAAACTAGGAAATATATGAGATCTAAAGCATTATGGGGCTCTTAGCATATAAACAATGCAGTTTGTACTTTATACAACTGATTTTGTTACATTTATGATACAAAAAAATCTGTGGTAACTCTTTGGCTTTAATTTTTGAAGGATGATGGAGAGAAGGGAGGGTAAAACTGCAGGAGTCAAACAAATCCCCACTGCTGCAGTATATAAACTTAACAAAAAGGACTCTCTGCTTTGTTAATACATCTGGATGTACCAAAACGTGCAGAGGAACGCATTTTCATCATCTCAACTGCTGCAATTGTGAACCACAAAGCCAGAAACACCATCAGCTTGAGAAAGATGTGCTGTGCTTCCATCTTGAGAATGACCTTCTCTTTTTTTTTTTTTTTTTTTTTTTTTTGAAGGAGGAAAGAGTCTTGATGCCGGTGACTTCCACAGACTCTTTTGGGATCTGCTCTGATGGGGAGTTTCCAAAATGCAACATCTTTGAATGGGAGGCTTTTCTGTTTTGAATGGGAGGCTTTTCTGTTTTGGACTCTCTCTTCCCATCTTCTATCAATATTCATGCTGAAGGGCAGTTGTTCCTGGTCTCCCAGCTTAGCTTGCAGCAGGCCAGGGATCAGATTCCTTCCTCAAGAAAAGGCACATCAGGTAACTGGTATATTTCTGCAATCACCAGGCTCGTCTTCATAAAAAAAAAAAAAAAACAAAAAAACAAAGCAGAGTGCCAGCAGGAAGCATCCGGAAGAATCCTATGGGTTGGCAAACTTCTTCTGCTTCAACCTCCTTCACCATCCCTTGAAGGACTCATCATCCCTAAAGACACCCCCCAAGTCATATAGAAATAGCACTTACACTGACAAGAACTTAGGGAAATGGCTTAAGGCTAATGGTTGGACTCTATGATCTTGAAGGTCTTTTCTAATAGAGGTAATTCTGTGATTAGCACCATGGGCTTCCCCTCACCTGCTCTGTACCCATTCAGTGCCAGATACTGCATCTGTCATTGTTTGTAGAACCCAATCTACACCAAGAGACAAAATGACAGGTACACTTGAAGGGAGTCACCAGCTCCACGTTCATCCTCACTACTACCCCAGCACACCTCAAATGCTCATCCAGTCCCAAAAGTGGCCTACAAAGTTCATGCAAAAAAGTAACTGCTTCACTGAGTAGCCACATTATTCTCTGCTCTTTGACACTGACCTTACCTCGGACTACTTGCTACAGTGAGCAGCTTTGTCCCAGTGAGCCTGCTTACAATATTTGCAAAAAACAAAAGGAATGTACCAAGATGCTGCCTCAAACAGCACCCTGCCTGCAACAATTCCCATCTCTTACTCCTTTTACCTTGCCAATTTGCATATCCAGCCTATGCAATTTTCTTATTGTCACATGGTGACTACAATAGAACCTATAAACATCAACTGATGCTTCGAACTTCGACAACACACCCGAAAAATAACTGCTCTTTGGTCCCACTAGTCATCACTCACCTCACCCCAGTCACCTTCAGTGACTATCCCACTTCGCTTACTGCTTCTACCTTCAAAATGAGTTAAACACACACTGTAATCAGGTAGCTACCAGAAGCACAATCCCTCCAGCACTACACACTGACTGACCTGACTGCACTCTGCTCCCTCGTTTCTTCTCACGAGCGCATATTTGTCCTTTGCATCTGAAAGAAAGTGTTACACAAGTCACTGGAATGCTGAACAATGGACAGACAATTCCAGATATCTCCAACCCAGTTAGGAACCCCATCTAGAGTATTACTACCCTCATGCCATTAATAAACACAGCCCCAAAACTTTAAACCCATACACATACAACCGTTAACTACTGAGAGGGTCGATCTCCTGCGCTGCACAGGAAAAACCCTCTCATGAGGGTCCCATCACCTTCAAACACCATCAAAGCAACTGCCCACCCAGCCTGACTATGGCTGCTCCACCTAAGATCACTGTAAAATTGTGGCCTAAAAACTCAAGGCAAACATCACCAGAGACCCTTATGGCTCTTCAATATCCCCAACTCTACAATCTGGGCAGAGCAGCCCCAGGCCAAACACACAAACACAGACCAACCCAAGACACACCACTGCAAACTACAAGATTAAACATTAATAGAAAACTCCCAAAAATAATTACTCTGGGCTCCAAGAAGTTGGCCAAGAAGATCTACAGGGATGCAAGGGTGAGGCAAGGAGGCCCCATGGTGACATCAAGGGTCATAGAACACTTCCCCTTACAATAATTACTCTTCAAAATAACATGTCAGATGTACAAGACTAGCATCAAGACCTAAGGATGCAGAGACAAGGTTGCAAATGTGGAAAATTTATGACCAGAGATGCTCATTCGTTCATAAAGAAGATTACAAAAGATGCCTATCAAGAAATTTGCAAGATGCAAGAAAAGAAGGATCCAGATGGCACTATGATGATGATGACTAAATGTGTTCAACACCATGGGGATGATGTTCAATATTACTTGTCCTGTGAGGGACTCTGGAACCCAAGACTTTGGGGCAATAAGACCTACAGCGATGCGTCTGCTAAAAGCGAGGGAATGAAGCGACGGGTGCCCGAGAAGCCGCCTTCGAGACCTGAGGACGCAAGGATGCGGGGAACGAGTCCCCCTCGGGGAAACTGGGTGGACAGAGATCAGATGACAATGTAATTGAGAATGACATTGCAGAAGACAACCATCAAGAAACTTCCAAGTCAAGAGACCGATCTGCAATTTAGACTCAAGCAGAAGAACACGCTGCTGACCGGCACCGTGCTGAGCAGGAAAGGCTTTCCAGGGAGGATGCCCAAGATGCTGGACTTGCTCTGTGAGGACACAGAGGACCATCAAGGCCTGAGGAAGATCTAAGACAACAAAGACTGACAACACAAAACACACAACCCCACACACCGAGGCTGGAGCTGGCCTGCCCATGCTGGAATCGTACTGAAAAGTAACCTGTTCCCTTCACCCACCCAAAGGTTGCTGCTCCCAGACAGCCCTCTCCCCTACACTAACTTCAAAACACCACCTGCAATTCCCAACCTCGACTCCTCTGCTCAGCCCCTCCCCACCCACCCCTGGGCCCTCAACTTATCTTCAAGAGCGACAGCAGCACAAAGCCATGGTCAGTAATGAAAACCTCATTGTTTGAATGGGATGTGCTTCCAGTCGCATGGTTCCTCTTCATCCCCTATACGTAGAAAAGGAAAAAACACAACCCACAGATCACAAACAGCGCTGGCACAAGTCCCACCTAAGCCAATGCATGCTACTTCTGCTGCACTCACCTCCTCAAGGGAGCCCTAAGGTATACCACACACCTTCTCGTTCCAGAGTTGAACGCTATCACCACGATTGCTTGAGGCACCTGAAACACCAAGAGAAAGAGTTCCTGTTCTGCTGATCAGAAGTCACCAGCCCCATGAACCCCCTCACTACCAACTCAACTCAACTTCGATGCTCATCCAGTTCCAAAGGTGGCACGCACAGTGCCAAAGGAAACGTTTAAGTGACTTGATGTAAAATACATGGCTGACCCACCCCACCACCATCTCACCCTCTCCAACCGCTCCTAAATGTGTGTCTTTGTCCCTCCAAGGATGGTTGTGGCACCTGCAAAAGTAAAAGAAAAGGAACACGCTGAGGTAGTGCCTCCAACAGGCAGCCCACTGTGATGTCCACCTCCTGCCCCTTTACCTCAGCCTCTCACCCATCCGCCTGCCACCCTTGTGGGGTGCCAAAAGTAGGTTTAGAGGACACCTGGAAAACACAAAAAACAGGGGATGCCAATGCCTTCAACGAAAATAAAACACCTGAGAAATAACTGCTCCTCCAGCACACCAGCCTTTGCTCACCTTGCCAGAGCCACCTCCGGAACAGATATTCTGCTTCCTTGGCTGCTCTCACCTTCAAAAGGACAAACAAAGCATAATGGGGTCAGGTAGCCAGGAGGGGGACCTTCACTCCAACACCGACTAACCTTTGGGTGGTGCTCTTCTCTCCTCCTGCTCTGTCATGTACATCCTTGTCGCATGGGATCTGAAAAACAGTGATGCACAAGTCACTGGAACACTGCCCAACAGTGCTGGACTAGTCCTATAGGGCTCTTCCAAAAAACCCCAAACCTATAACTCTGGGAAGAGCAGCTCCAAACCAAACACTCAGACTAACTCCAGACACAGCCCTGCAAATCATGAGACTTGGTCTCAAGAGAACACTGAGGAAGAAGAATATCTCTGGGATCCAAGACTGTTGGGCAAGAAGACCTACAGCGATGCAGCTGTGAAGTGAGGGGCTGAATCAACAGATGCCCACCAAGCCAGGCTTGAAGACCTAAGGATGTAGAGAACAAGTGCTACTCTGTGAAAATCCATGACCAGAGATGCTGATTAATATGGAAAAGTGTTTCAGAAGACCATCATCAAGAAACTTCCCAGATGCAAGAATAATCCATGTGTTTAACTTGTCATGAAAGAAAAAGATGCTGCTGACTAGGACTGTGCTGATGAGAGAAGACCTTCCAGGGATGATGCCCAATATGAGGGACTTGCTCTGCAAGGACAAAGAGGACATCGAGGGATGAGGAAGTTATAAAACACTCAAGACAGACAGCACAAAGTACACACCACCACGCACAAAATACACACCACCACGCACAAAGGCTGGAGCTGCCCTGCCCAGGCCAAACCAATGCTGTAAACTCATCTGCCCCCTTCACCTGACCAAAGCAAGCTGCTCCCAGACAGCCCTCTCCCCAGTTCTAACTTCAAAACCACTCCCTGCCGTTCCCAGCTTTGTCCCTTCTGCCCATCCCCAGTCCCTCCACTTATCTTTGGTGGTAGGGGTCCAAAGCCATGGTCATCACAGAAAGACAAAACCGTCCACAGGGATGTTCCTGCAGCCACAAGTTGCCTGTTCATCATGTGCTGAAAAAGAAAAAAACAACCAAACAAAGAAACCACATCACCACACATAATAATTTTCACCAGAAATTCCAACATGAGCCAGCACCAACCTCTTAGAGAAGACCCAGCTTCTCATGAGTCCTGTGAGGTCTCACCCACCTGCTCATCACAGAATTAGGCACTGCAGGACACAATGAAGGGCACCTAAAATACACAAAACCACTGTTTGGCTTGAAAAAAGTCACTACATACCTGAACCTCCTAAATTACCACCCCAGCTTACCTCCAACACTCAGCTCCAAAGGTGACAAAAAACAAACAAAACAAAATAAACAAACAAAACACACAAAAAAACCAAGAAACAAAAACAACCAACCCCACACCAAAAAAACCCGGGCAAAACAAATAGAAACACTTAACTGAATTGATATTAAACACCTGGCTGACCTGGCCCACAACCATCTCGCCTGCCCCAACTGCTCCTCTCCACGTGGCTTTGTACCTCCAAGGCAGTGGGTGGCACCTGCAAAAGTCAAAGCAAAAGCCACATGCTGGGATATTGCCCCAATCAACAGGCAGCCCACACCAGCCTTTCCTCAGAAAACTTCCCAATCCCTTCTGCAACAACTCCCAACCTCAGCACTTCACTTCAGTCCCTCAACTTATCTTCCTGAGGGATGGTGGTTTTGCATCTACATCCAGCAAAACACCACGCTGTCTGAGGGGCATGTTCCTCTTCATCACCTGCAATCAGAAAGAAAGGAAAATCAGAAACAGTGTCACCAATAAGGTGGACTTCAGCCATCAACAACCACTTATACTACACCCACCACCTCAAAAGAGCCCCACCCAGTTCCACTCACCTCTGTGATCCAGACTTGAATGCTGTGTCAAACCGGTTGAATGTCCACTGCTTTGGACACCTAGAAGACCAAGAGAAAGAGTTACTGTTCTGCTGATCAGTAGCCACCAGCTCCATGAACCCACTCTCTACCACCCCAGCTCACCTTCAGTGCTCATCCGGTTCCAAAGGTGGCACGCACAGCACCTGAAACGTAAGGGAAACCTTTAACAGAGTTGACGTTAACACGTGGCTGACCCAGCCCACAGACATCTCGCCTTCTCCAACTGTTCCTCAAGACACGGTTTTGTCACTCCGGCACCGTGTGTGACACCTGCAAAAGTCAAAGCAAAAGGCACACGCTGAGATATTGACCCCAACAACACCCAGGCCACTGTGACGTCCATCTCCTGCTTCTTTACCTCGGCCTCTCACCCCTCTGCCTGCCATCTCTTTGGGGTGCCAAAACAAGGTTAGGAGCGCACCTGAAAAAAAACACAAACAACAATGGATGTTCATGACCAACCAATAATACAACACCTGAGAATAACTGCTCCTCCAGCCCACCGGCCTTTGCTCACCTTGCCGAAGCCACCTCTGGTGCCCGTATCTCGCTTCGTTCAATGCTTCCACCATCAAAATGACAACAAAACATAATGCGGTGAAGCAGCCAAAGGAGGCACCTTCCCACCAACTCCACGCCCGAACCGACCTTTGGGTGGCGGCTTCCTCTCCTCCTCCATCTGTTTCTTGATGGTCATTGACACGTGGGATCTGAAAAACAGGATTATGCAAATCACTTGGAAGGTGCTCAGCACAGAGTCGGTCACTTAATGGTGCTTCCCATGGCCCCTGATCCTACGCAGCAGGCAGGGCAGCTCCAAGCCTCACAGGCACAGACTGACCAAAGACACAGCCATGTGAGTCAAGACTCGACCTCGAGATAAAACTCGCAGCAAGATGCGGGACTCTGGAATCCAAGACTTTGGGGCAATAAGACCTACAGTGATGCGTCTGCAAAGCGAGGGAATGAAGCGACGGACGCCCCAGAAGCCGCCTTCGAGACCTGAGGACGCAAGGATGTGGGGAACGAGTCCCCCTCAGGGAAACTGGATGGACAGAGCTCAGGTGACAAGGCAATTGAGAATGACATTGCAGAAGACAATCATCAAGAAACTTCCAAGTCAAGAGACCAATCTGCAATTTAGACTCGTCATGCGGAATAACACGCTGCTGATTAGCGCCGTGCTGATCAGGAAAGGCTTTCCAGGGAGGATGCCCAAGATGCTGGGCTTGCTCTGTGAGGACACAGAGGACCATCAAGGCCTGAGGAAGCTCTAAGACAGCAAAGACTGACAACACAAAACACACAACCCCACACACCGAGGCTGGAGCTGCCCTGCCCATGCTGCAATCGTACTGAAAAGTAACCTGTTCCCTTCACCCACCCAAAGGTTGCTGCTCCCAGACAATCCTCTCCCCTACACTAACTTCAAAACACCACCTGCAATTCCCAGCCTCGACTCCTCTGCTCAGCCCCTCCTCACCCCCCCCCCGGGCCCTCAACTTATCTTTCAGAGAACTGGCACTCCAAAGCCATAGTTAGCCCAGAAAAAAAAAAAATAGGAGCGGCTCAGGATAATCCTCAACTTGCTAGGTTCCCCTTCACCACCTGCATTTAAAAAAAAAAAAAAAAAAAAAAATAAAAACAATCACACCACAATACCAAAAAAACGAACCAAAAAACCCACACACACACACATAACCACAACACCAAAATACCTACCAGAATATTCGGCAGTAAGTCCAACATCAGCCAGCCCCGTTCTCTTCCAAATGGCCCAGCTTCTCAGAAGAGCCCTGCGGGGTCCCACTCACCCACGCTTTCCAGGTTTGGGTTAGGGTTCGTCATTCAGGGCAACTAAAAGGCACAAAACTATTGTTCTGCTTGAGAGAAGACACTAGCTCCACAAGCCCTGCACTACCACCTCACCTCCAACGCTCATTCAGTTCCTGGAACTTGCTAGCATCAGGCCAGGGAGGGACAGGCTCCCATCAACCACCCAAAGGGCACTGCTTCTGAACAGCTCGCTCCCCTACAGTACCTTTAAAACCCGAGCCAGCGATTCCTAACCTTGACCCCTCTACACAGACCCTCCCCAACCATCCTCCCTTTCTCTTACCTTTCAAACGGCTGGGGCTCTGAAGCATTGGACAGAAAAGTAACCCACATCAGCTGACGGGAATCTTCCCAAAACCACAAAGTTCCTCCTCACCATCTGCAATAACAAACAGCAATGCCAGCAGAAATAGGATATCAGCTAAATACCAACCTCTTCCACAAGCTCCTCATAACCCCCGACTTGCCCTGTTCTGCTTGTGAGATCGAGCCTCCTTGTTACCATCCCGTCTCACCTCCAGCGCTCTTCCCCCTCCAAAGGTGGCACACACAGCTCCTGCAAAAAGAAAGGGAAACACTTACCCGCGTTGAAGTAAAATCTCTGGATGAGCCGGCACGCAACCGTCTCACCTTCTCTGGCCGCTCCTCAACCCGTGGCTTTGTGTGGCACCTGCAAAAGTCAAAGGAAAAGCACATGCCGAGATACTGCCTAAAACAACAGGCAGCCCACTGTGATATCCACCTCCCGCTTGCTCCTTTACCTTGGCCCCTCGCCCGTCTGCCTGCCAGCCTTGTGGGGTGCCAAAATGAGGTTTGGAGGGCTCCCAAAAAGCACAAAAAGCAGGGGATGCCAATGCCTTCCACAGCAATACAACATCTGAGAAATAACTGCTCCTGCAGCCCACCAACCTTTGGTCTACGGAATGCTGCTCAACACATGGACAATTCCTCTGAGACTCTTCCAAGGGCCCTTGACCCTACAATGTGGGCAGGACAGCTCCAAGCCAAACTCTCAGTGCTGAGGGCAATCCAATACACAGCGCTGCAAACCACAAGACTCGACCTCAAGAGGAAACTCACAGTCAGATGAATGATTCCAGGATCCAAGACAGCTCGGCTGGAAGACATCCAGGGATGCAACAGTGGCGCACGGAGGCTCCATTGTGGCCCCAAGAGTGTCGAACAACATCGCCTTTTAAAGAAGCTACTTTCTAAGCTTAGATGACAGGTAAATGAGAAGCTTGGATTCGAGACCTAAGGACACAGGGAACCGGTCCCAGTTTAAGAAAATCCACAATTAGAGATTCTGATGGAGTTAGGAAGAACATGTCAGAAGACAACCTTTGAGAAAGCTACGATACACAAGACTGTTCCATGTTGTGAATTTGTTATGCAAGACAAAGCATTACTGAATGTGCTGATAAGGTGTTTTAGACCCTAGGGATGGTGCCCAAGGTGCAAGACTTGCTCTGTGAGCACAACGAGGACACTAAGGCCGTAGAAAGCTCTAAGACAACAAAGAAACAGCAGAAACTACACACCAAAACACACAAAGGCTGGAGCTGCCCTGCCCATGTTTGCATCGTGTTGGAATCTAACCTGGTCCCTTCACCTGACCAAAGGGGGCTGCTCCTGGACAGCCTTCTCCCCTACACTAACTTCCAACCCCTTTCCTGCAATTCTCAACTTTCCCCCTCCCTGCCCAGCCCTTCCTCACACCTGGTTCCTCTTATCTCTAGGGGGGGTGGCACCTGAAGCCATGGTCAACAAGTAAAGCCACGTCAGGGGGCTAGGATGTTCCTGTAGCCACAGGGTTCCTCTTCATCATGTGCCATGAAAAAATTTCCAACCAACAGTACCACGAGCAAGTCCCACATCAGTAAACACTGACCTCTTAGAGAACACTGAACTCCTCCAAAGAGCCCCTGAGTGTTCCACTTACCCTCTCACTCCAGATTTGAACACTGCAGCCGTTTGGAGAACCCAAAAATACCAAGACAGAGCAAACCACCGCACCCACCAGAAGCTGCCACTCCTGCTCCTCTCACCCAATAGAGCTCCAAGCACAACACAGCCGCAGAGCAGACTGAGCCCCAGAGTGGAGGTGGAGGCTTATACACCCTGGTCCCCACTGCCCTTCCCAAAATCCCTTGGGAAAGCCCCCTCATCAACCTGACTGGCCACACCTGGGCTACGCTGGCCTGTAGTCAGGTAGGGCCTAGCTAGGGCCTGGCGGTCGGAAGATATCGCGTTGTATGGGAAGACAGGGCCTCTCTCTCTTATCAGTAGTAAGATAGTGATGTAAGCGGACAGCAATGTCTCTGTAAGCCTAAGCTATATAAGGCTGTATCACCTGTGAATAAACGCCATTTTGCCTATCCACCACATTGGTGTCTGTGAGCATGATGGACCCCAGCCCCAGCTGGAGCCCTTCAGAGAACATCATCCCCTGCTCCTGCCACAGCTGGGAGCTCAATCCCCAGGGTCTGCCAACAACCCACAACCACAGCCCACCACCCCTACTCCCCCCAGGGCACTCTGAAGGCAGGAAAAGGTTCATTTAGGCTTCTCAAAAATCCCAGCAGAGTTGGGAGAAGGCTCAGAGCGAGAGCGAGCTAGAGTCTCAATGACAAGAAGGGAGAAGGGGCCACCCAAAGTTTTCAGTGGTCACTCTTTGCATTTGTTTGCCATGATGCCCTACCCACAGCACGACCAACAATTGGGTTATGGGTTTTGGTTTTATCACAAACCTTGAATTCAGAAGCCCTCGGCGGCCTGTCTCCACTGTTGATCGATGGGGCTCCTGTAGCAGAAGGAACTTTCCTTGAGGGACGGCGCTTCGAAGTCAAGCAGGTATTGTTGTTGGGGGTGCACAAACAATGCTCCCATCTTGTCACCTTTGGACTTGGCTTGCCTTGTTCAATGCTTGTGCTCGGGACTCTGCTCTCCTCCTCCTCTGGCTGCTCCAGAGTGAGCCGGGTATGCCCTCTGAAGCTCACCTTTTATTGGTTGCCCAATCCTGCTAATGCACAGCTGGGGTTTGGCCTTAATTGGGCACAGGTGGGCTTGGCACAAGCTAAGTCCTCCCACCTTGTAGTTAGCCAGTCCTGATTGCCTCATTTCAACACATGCTCCCAGAAGTCGGAACAGTCAGGACTGGCAAAATATAGAAAAACATAGAAAAAAAAAATTTATATATATATATATTAATTCCCATAAAATTCTTATTAATTTTGCGAAGGGGGTTGGGTTTTTTTTGGGTTTCCGGGTTTTTTGAGGAATGCTTTTGGGGTTTTTTTGGGTTTTTGGGGTAGGTTTTTTTTTTTTTCTATTTTATTTTTTTCTAATTTTTTCTATTTTTTTTTCTATTTTAATTTTTTCTATTTTAGTCTATATGAATTTTTTTCACTTTTTTTTCTATTTTTTCCTTTTTTTCTGTTTTTTCTAATGTTTCTTTTTTACCCTATATTTTTTCTATATTTTCTATTTTTTTCAATTTTTTTCTACTTTTTCTATTTTTTCTATTTTCATTTTTCTATTTTTTGTATTTTTCTATTTATTTCATTTTTTCAATTTTTTCTATTTTATTTTTTTCTATTTTTTCTATTTTTTCTATTTTTTGATATTTTTTCTATTATATTTTTTCTATTTTTTCATTAACTTTTTCTATTTTTTCTATTTTATTTCTTCTATTTTTTCTATTTTTTCTATTTTTTTCCATTTTTTCTATTTTTTCTGATTTTTTTCTATTCTATTTTTTCTACTTTTTTATTCTTTTTTATTTTTTCTATTATTAATATTTTTCTATTTTAGAAAAAAAAGGAAACAATAAAAAATAGAGAAAAAGAAAAAATAGAAAAAAATAGAAAAGATAGAAAAAACAGGAAAAAATAGAAAAGAAAAGAAAAAAGAGAAAAACCAGGAAAAAATAGAAAAAAAAGAAAAAATAGAAAAGCAGAAAAACATGAAAAAATAGAAAAATATAAAAAGTAGAAAACTATAAAAAAGATAAAAAATAGAAAAAGATAAAAAATAGAAAAATTAAGAAATAGAAAAAATTTTAAAAATTTTAAAATTTTAAAAATTTAAAAATTAAAAAACTAAAAAAATTAAAAACTTTAAAAATAGAAAAAATAGAAAAAATAGAAAAAATCAAAAATAGTAACAATAAAAAAAATAGAAAAAATAGAAAATAGAAAAACTACAAAAAAACAGAAAAACGAAAAATAGAAAAAGAAGAAAACCAGGAAAAAACAGAACAGAAAAAAACAGAAAAAACCAAAAAACCCAAACAAAGACAGATTAAACCACAGACGGGAAAAAACCCCAGACGGAAAAAGACACAGACGGGAAAAACCCAGACGGCAAAAACCCAGACGGAAAAACCACAGACGGCAAAAAACCACAAACGGGAAAAACCACAGAAGGGAAAAACCACAGACGGCAAAACCACAGACAGCAAAACCACAGACGGCAAAACCACAGACGGCAAAACCACAGACGGCAAAACCACAGACGGCAAAACCACAGACGGCAAAACCACAGACGGCAAAACCACAGACGGCAAAACCACAGACGGCAAAACCACAGACGGCAAAACCACAGACGGCAAAACCACAGACGGCAAAACCACAGACGGCAAAACCACAGACGGCAAAACCACAGACGGCAAAACCACAGACGGCAAAACCACAGACGGCAAAACCCGCAGACGGCAAAACCCGCAGACGGCAAAAGCCGCAGACGGCAAAAACCACAGACGGGAAAAAAACACAGAGGGCAAAAACCGCAGACGGCAAAAACCGCAGACGGCAAAAACCACAGACGGGCAAAAACCACAAACGGGAAAAAAACACAGATGGAATAAAAAAGAGACTGGAAAAACCACACAGGGGAAAAACCACAGTGGGGGAAAACCACAGACGGAATAAAACACAGACGGGAAAAACCACAGACGGCAGGACCCACAGACGGCAGGACCCACAGATGGCAGGACCCACAGACGGCAAATCCACAGACGGAAAAACCCACAGACGTCAGAAACCACAGACAGACCAAACCCACAGACGGCACAAGCCACAGACGGCAGGACCCACAGATGGCAGAACCCACAGACGGCAGAACCCACAGACGGCAGAACCCACAGACGGCAGAACCCACAGACGGCACGACCCACAGACGGCACGACCCACAGACGTCAGTACTCACAGACGGCACGACCCACAGACGGCAAGACCAACAGAAAACACGACCCACAGACGGTACGACCCACAGACGGCAAGACCCACAGACGGCAGGACCCACAGACGGCAGGACCCACAGACGGCAGGACCCACAGACGGCAGGACCCACAGACGGCAGGACCCACAGACGGCAGGACACACAGACGGCAGGACACACAGACGGAAGGACACACAGACGGCAAGACCCACAGACGGCAAGACCCACAGACGGCACGACCCACAGACGGCACGACCCACAGACGGCGGAACCCACAGACGGCAGGACCCAGAGACGGCAAAACCCACAGACGGCAGGACCCACAGACGGCAGGACCCACAGACGGCAGGACCCACAGACGGCAGGACCCACAGACGGAAGGACCCACAGACGGCAACACCCACAGACGGCAACACCCACAGACGGCAACACCCACAGACGGCAACACCCACAGACGGCAACACCCACAGACGGCACGACCCACAGACGGCAAGACCCACAGACGGCAAGACCCACAGACGGCAAGACCCACAGACGGCACGACCCACAGACGGCGGAACCCACAGACGGCGGAACCCACAGACGGCGGAACCCACAGACGGCGGGACCCACAGACGGCAAGACCCACAGACGGCAGGACCCACAGACGGCACGACCCACAGACGGAAGGACCCACAGACGGCAAGACCCACAGACGGCACGACCCACAGACGGCACGACCCACAGACGGCACGACCCACAGACGGCAGGACCCACAGACGGAAGAACCCACAGACAGAAGAACCCACAGACGGCAAGACCCACAGACGGCAAGACCCACAGACGGCAAGACCCACAGACGGCACGACCCACAGACGGCGGGACCCACAGACGGCGGGACCCACAGACGGCAAAACCCACAGACGGCAAGATCCACAGACGGCAGAACCCACAGACGGCAAAACCCACAGACGGCAAGACCCACAGACGGCAAGACCCACAGACGGCAAGACCCACAGACGGCAAGACCCACAGACGGCGGGACCCACAGACGGCAAAACCCACAGACGGCAAGATCCACAGACGGCAGAACCCACAGACGGCAAAACCCACAGACGGCAAAACCCACAGACGGCAACACCCACAGCCGGCAACACCCACAGCCGGCAACACCCACAGCCGGCGGAACCCAGAGAGGGCAAAACCCACAGACGGCAGGACCCACAGACGGCAGGACCCACAGACGGCAGGACCCACAGACGGCAGGACCCACAGACGGCAGGACCCACAGACGGCAGGACCCACAGACGGCAGGACCCACAGAGGGCAAAACCCACAGAGGGCAAAACCCACAGACGACAGAACCCACAGACGGCACGACCCACAGACGGCGGAACCCACAGACGGCGGAACCCACAGACGGCGGAACCCACAGACGGCGGAACCCACAGACGGCGGAACCCACAGACGGCAGGACCCACAGACGGCAGGACCCACAGACGGCAGGACCCACAGACGGCAGGACCCACAGAGGGCAAGACCCACAGACGGCACGACCCACAGACGGCACGACCCACAGACGGCACGACCCACAGACGGCACGACCCACAGACGGCACGACCCACAGACGGCACGACCCACAGACGGCACGACCCACAGACGGCGGAACCCACAGACGGCGGAACCCACAGACGGCGGAACCCACAGACGGCAGGACCCACAGACGGCAGGACCCACAGACGGCAGGACCCACAGACGGCAGGACACACAGACGGCACGACCCACAGACGGCACGACCCACAGACGGCACGACCCACAGACGGCACGACCCACAGACGGCACGACCCACAGACGGAAAGAGCCACAGACGGAAAGAGCCACAGACGGAAAGAGCCACAGACGGAAAGAGCCACAGACGGAAAGAGCCACAGACGGAAAGAGCCACAGACGGAAAGAGCCACAGACGGCAAAACCCACAGACGGCAAAACCCACAGACGGCACGACCCACAGACGGCACGACCCACAGACGGCAGAACCCACAGACGGCGGAACCCACAGACGGCAGAACCCACAGACGGCGGAACCCACAGACGGCGGAACCCACAGACGGCAAGACCCACAGACGGCAAGACCCACAGACGGCACGACCCACAGACGGCACGACCCACAGACGGCACGACCCACAGACGGCACGACCCACAGACGGCAAGACCCACAGACGGCAAGACCCACAGACGGCAAGACCCACAGACGGCAAGACCCACAGACGGCGGAACCCACAGACGGCGGAACCCAAAGAGGGCGGAACCCACAGACGGCGGAACCCACAGACGGCGGAACCCACAGACGGAAGAACCCACAGACGGAAGAACCCACAGACGGAAGAACCCACAGACGGCAAGACCCACAGACGGCACGACCCACAGACGGCACGACCCACAGACGGCACGACCCACAGACGGCACGACCCACAGACGGAAGAACCCACAGACGGAAGAACCCACAGACGGCAAGACCCACAGACGGCAAGACCCACAGACGGCAAGACCCACAGACGGACGAACCCACAGACGGACGAACCCACAGACGGACGAACCCACAGACGGCGGAACTCACAGACGGCGGAACCCACAGACGGCGGAACCCACAGACGGCGGAACCCACAGACGGCACGACCCACAGACGGCACGACCCACAGACGGCACGACCCACAGACGGCACGACCCACAGACGGCGGAACCCACAGACGGCGGAACCCACAGACGGCGGAACCCACAGACGGCAAGACCCACAGACGGCAAGACCCACAGACGGCAAGACCCACAGACGGCAAGACCCACAGACGGCACGACCCACAGACGGCACGACCCACAGACGGCACGACCCACAGACGGCAAAACCCGCAGACGGCAAGACCCGCAGACGGCAAGACCCACAGACGGCAAGACCCACAGACGGCAAGACCCACAGACGGCAAGACCCACAGACGGCGGAACCCACAGACGGCGGAACCCACAGACGGCGGAACCCACAGACGGCGGAACCCACAGACGGCGGAACCCACAGACGGCGGAACCCACAGACGGCGGAACCCACAGACGGCGGAACCCACAGACGGCGGAACCCACAGACGGCGGAACCCACAGACGGCGGAACCCACAGACGGCGGAACCCACAGACGGAAGAACCCACAGACGGAAGAACCCACAGACGGAAGAACCCACAGACGGCAAGACCCACAGACGGCACGACCCACAGACGGCACGACCCACAGACGGAAGAACCCACAGACGGCGGAACCCACAGACGGCGGAACCCACAGGCGGCGGAACCCACAGACGGCGGAACCCACAGACGGCAAGACCCACAGACGGCAAGACCCACAGACGGCAGGACCCACAGACGGCAGGACCCACAGACGGCAGGACCCACAGACGGCAGGACCCACAGACGGCAGGACCCACAGACGGCAGGACCCACAGACGGCGGAACCCACAGACGGCGGAACCCACAGACGGCGGAACCCACAGACGGCACGACCCACAGACGGCACGACCCACAGACGGCACGACCCACAGACGGCACGACCCACAGACGGCACGACCCACAGACGGCACGACCCACAGACGGAGGAACCCACAGACGGAGGAACCCACAGACGGCAAGACCCACAGACGGCAAGACCCACAGACGGCAAGACCCTCAGACGGCAAGACCCTCAGACGGCAAGACCCTCAGACGGCAAGACCCTCAGACGGCAGGACCCACAGACGGCAAGACCCACAGACGGCACCACCCACAGACGGCACCACCCACAGACGGCACCACCCACAGACGGCACCACCCACAGACGGCACCACCCACAGACGGCACCACCCACAGACGGCACCACCCACAGACGGCACCACCCACAGACGGCACCACCCACAGACGGCACCACCCACAGACGGCACCACCCACAGACGGCACCACCCACAGACGGGAGAACCCACTGACGGCACGACCCACAGACGGCACGACCCACAGACGGCACGACCCACAGACGGCACGACCCACAGACGGCACGACCCACAGACGGCACGACCCACAGACGGCACGACCCACAGACGGCACGACCCACAGACGGCACGACCCACAGACGGCACGACCCACAGACGGCACGACCCACAGACGGCAGAACCCCATTTTATTAAATTAAACTCTTAACAGAATATTGAGTCAGTAATTTATAACACTGATAAGTCTCAAAGTGGAGTTGTTTTCTGCTTCTGGTAATTTTCTCCCCTGGGCTCCAAGTTCTGTGTAACCCGTTTACAGATTTGTTTGAGATCTCTTCTTATTTGTGAGGATCATAAATCCAAAACCTTTTGTTAAGCCTCTTCTGTTAATTCCAAATCACCCTGCTCTCCGCTTCTGCAAACTCACACTTTTCCCTTGTTACCTCACATAACAAGGTTACAATTGGTCCTACGTGTCAGATGCGCTGTCTCCAAAAACGAAACAATCCGATGCGTGCTAAGAATTGAACACCGCAATACACACTGCCACGCACTGAATAGAAGATACAAAACCATTGACGGGCAGTCGGGCATCTTTTTAGCGAAAAACTACAAATGAGTCTCCGGAAGTCGGCCATTTTGATACCGGAATTTGGCCATCTTTTCAGCGGAAAACTACAAAAGAGTCTCCGGAAGTCGGCCATTTTGCTACTGGAAGTCGGCCATCTTGTTACCGGAAAACTACAAAAGAGTCTCCGGAAGTCGGCCATTTTGGTACCAAAAGTCGGCCATCTTTTTACCTAAAAACTACAAATGAGTCTCCGGAAGTCGGCCATTTTATTACCGGAAGTCGGCCATCTTTTTACCGAAAAACTACAAATGAGTCTCCGGAAATTGGACAAACTGAAAGTTAAAAATTTAAGAGCCCCCAATGTCCCCTGTGCGTAGAAACACACCATCTGGGAGATCCTCTGATCTTCGCCAAAACCTGTCAATTTTCTCTCTTACTTCATAGATTCATTTAATCACTCGCGTTGGAAGGGGCCCTCAAAGACCATCTGGTCCATCCCTCTACGTAATGCTATGGATTCGATTCTTAACACTTTCTACAACGTGGGGGAATCTAGCGCTTCTCCTGGGAGACCATTCCCATCTTTTACTGTCCACACGGTGAAAAATGAACTTCTTATTTCCAATTAGAATTTTCCCATTACCTCTTATCCATTAAGCCCCACCTTACCTTGTTGCTGGAGGACCAAAAGAGAGAACTGTTGCAAGACGAACGTCTCTTAGGGCACGGCGCTCCAAGGTCCAAACAGGCGTTCCAGCAGAAACTCCCGAATAGTGCTCTGAGTCTATTGCCCTCAGGGTTGCCTAGCCTGGCTCGGAGCTACTGCTCCGGGATCAGCAAACCTCTCTGGTGGATTGCTCAGGAATGAGCTGAGATTGGGCTCCAGGCCTCACCTTTTATTGGACCCCTAATCCTGCTCATGTGCAGTTGGGGCCCACCCTAAGCAGGCACAGGTGGGCTTAACACAAGCTCATGCCCACTACCTGGCAATTAGTGGCACCTGGTTGCCTCATTTCACTACAGAGAACAGTGACTGTCTGGCTGCTTCTGGTTACAGGAGGACAAAAAAAGGACATGGAGTGCAGCTGAGTAATGGGGAACATCTGGTTTCTAAAGGTCCAAAATAGAGAGTGTGTTTGGCTGCTTCACATGCTGTTTCCAGTTGCTGGAGGACTGGTGTCTGTCAGCAAGCATTTAAATACCCATTTACACATCTAATATCTGCTTTGGCCTATACATCAGCTTTGATACACTCACACAGACTCCCTGGAGCAAAATATCCCCTGTCCCTCCTGGTCCCACACTCCCCCCTCACCTCTACCAGACACCCTGACAGCCCTCACAGCCCTTTACCCCTCCCCCCTGTAACTCCAGTGCTTAAAACACATCTAGGAAGACTATTAGGCAGGATTTGTCATTACATTCGTAACATCAAAGCAACGCTCTTGCTGGGGACAGAAAAAGCTTCCATCCTTCCTTATTCCACTGCTGGGGTAGAGAACCCTGTATGGCTGCCTCTACTTGTATCACGAGAGACACCTACACACACACTGCAACAGTAGCGGCCGGCCCTGCATCCTGCTTAGACAAAGCTGAAAGTAAAAAATGATGCCCGAAAGTAAAAAAATAAATTCACCATCTGCTCATGAGGTGTCCACATATTTATACATATCCTATTTAAATACTTCTATAGGCAAGTATTTCACTTCCTTTCTGCATTCATGTAACTTGTACAACTGTTCACTGATACCATTACATTTTCTATCTCAAACACAGGGATAATTTGACCAGGAATTTTTTGTGTGTTACACAACTGGGATAGCTGCCCAAAGGAGATGCTACCAAACCTCCAGGGAAATACCCCATTTAGAGGGAGACAGAAACAAAGTACTTCAGAGCACTCCATCAAAACACCAGCAAAAGATACCTGCAGCATCCAGCTGTCTCTCTGTTCAAAGATTTAGAATAGATAATTAACTAAACTAGGTAATATATGAGATCTAAAGCATTATGGGGCTCTTAGCGTCTAAAAAATGCAGTTTGTACTTTATACAACTGATTTTGTTACATTTATGATACAAAAAAATCTGTGGTAACTCTTTGGCTTTAATTTTTGAAGGATGATGGAGAGAAGGGAGGGTAAAACTGCAGGAGTCAAACAAATCCCCACTGCTGCAGTATATAAACTTACCAAAAAGGACTCTCTGATTTGTTAATAGATCTGGATGTACCAAAACGTGCAGAGGAATGTATTTTCATCATCTCAACTGCTGCAATTACGACCCACAAAGCCAGAAACACCATCAACTTGAGAAAGATGTGCTGTGCTTCCATCTTGAGAATGACTTTCTCTTTTTTTTTGAAGGAGGAAAGAGTCTTGTTGCTGGTGACTTCCACAGACTCTTTAGGGATCTGCTCTGATGGGGAGTTTCCAAAATGCAACATCTTTGAATGAGAGACATTTCTGTTTTGGACTCTCTCTTCCCATCTTCTATCAATATTCATGCTGAAGGGCAGTTGTTCCTGGTCTCCCAGCTTAGCTTGCAGCAGGCCAGGGATCAGATTCCTTCCTCAGGAAAAGGCACATCAGGTAACTGGTATATTTCTGCAGTCACCAGGCTTGTCTTCAAAAAAAAAAAAAAGAAAAAAAAAAAACAAAACAAAAAAAAAAAAAAACAAAAAAAAAACCCCAAAAAACAACAAAACAACAAAACACACCACACACAAACAGAGTGCCAGCAGGAAGCATCTGAAAGAATCCTATGGGTTGGCAAACCTCTTCTGCTTCAACCTCCTTCACCATCCCTTGAAGTACTCATCATCCCTAAAGACACCCCCCAAGTCATATAGAAATAGCACTTAGGGATATGGCTTAAGTTCTTGTCAGTGTTGGGTTAATGGTTGGACTCTAATGATCTTGAAGGTATTTTCTAATAGAGTTAATTCTGTGATTAGCACCATGGGCTTCCCCTCACCTGCTCTGTACCCATTCGATGCCAGATACTGCATCTGTCATTGTTTGTAGAACCCAAGCTACACCAAGAGACAAAATGACAGTTATACTTGAAGGGAGTCACCAGCTCCACGTTCATCCTCACTACTACCCCAGCTCACCTCAAATGCTCATCCAGTCCCAAAAGTGGCCTAAAGTTCATGCAAAAAAGTCACAGAGTAGCCACATTATTCTCTGCTCTTTGACACTGACCTTACCTCGGACTACTTGCTATAGTCAGCAGCTTTGTCCCAGTGAGCCTGCTTACAATATTTGCAAAAAACAAAAGGAATGTACCAAGATGCTGCCTCAAACAGCACCCTGCCTGCAACAATCCCCATCTCTTACTCCTTTACCTTGGCAATTTGCATATCCAGCCTCTGCAATTTTCTTATTGTCACACGGTGACTACAATAGAACCTATAAACATCAACTGATGCTTCGAACTTCAACAACACACCCGAAAAATAACTGCTCTTTGGTCCCACTAGTCATCACTCACCTCACCCCAGTCACCTTCAGTGACTATCCCACTTCGCTTACTGCTTCTACCTTCAAAATGACTTAAACACACACTGTAATCAGGTAGCTACCAGAAGCACAATCCCTCCAGCACTACACACTGACTGACCTGACTGCGCTCTGCTCCCTCGTTTCTTCTCACGAGCGCATATTTGTCCTTTGCATCTGAATTACACAAGTCACTGAAATGCTGAACAATGGACAGACAATTCCAGACATCTCAATCCTAGTTAGGAAACCCATCTAGTGTACTACTACCCTCATGCCATTAATAAACACAGCCCCAAAACTTTAAACCCGTACACATACAACTGTTAACTACTGAGAGGGTCAATCTCCTGCACTCTCATGAAGGTCCCATCACCTTCATCACCATCAAAGCAACTGCCCACCCAGCCTGACTATGGCTGCTCCACCTAAGATCACTATAAAATTGTGGCCTAAAAACTCAAGGCAAACGTCACCAGAGACCCTTATGGCTCTTCAATATCCCCAACTCTACAATCTGGGCAGAGCAGCCCCAGGCCAAACACACAAACACAGACCAACCCAAGACACACCACTGCAAACTACAAGATTAAACATTAATAGAAGACTCCCCAAAAGAATTACTTTGGGCTCCAAGAAGTTGGCCAAGAAGATCTACAGGGATGCAAGGGTGAGGCAAGGAGGCCCCATGGTGACATCAAGTGTCATAGAACACTTCCGCTTACAAGAATTACTCTTCAAAATAACATATCAGATGTACAAGAAGACTAGCATCAAGACCTAAGGATGCAGAGACAAGGTTGCAAATGTGGAAAATTTAGGACCAGAGATGCTCATTCGTTCATAAAGAAGATTACAAAAGATGCCTATCAAGAAATTTGCAAGATGCAAAAAAAGAAGGATCCAGATATGACTAAACATGTTCAACACCATAGGGATGATGTTCAATATTACTTGTCCTGTGAGGGACTCTGGAATCCAAGACTTTTGGGCAATAAGACCTACAGAGATCCATCTGCAAAGCGAGGGAATGAAGCGACAGATGCCCGAGAAGCTGCCTTCAAGGCCTGGGGATGCAAGGATGTGGGGACCGAGTCCCCCCCTCAGGGAAACTGGATGGACAGAGATCAGATGACAATGCAATTGAGAATGACATTGCAAAAGACAATCTTCAAGAAACATTCAAGTCAAGAGACCGATCTGCAATTTAGACTCGTCATGCGGAACAACACGCTGCTGATTAGCACCGTGCTGATCAGGAAAGGCTTTGCAGGGAGGATGCCCAAAGATGCAGGACTTGCTCCATGAGGACACAGAGGACCATCAAGGCCTGAGGAAGATCTAAGACAACAAAGACTGACAACACAAAACACACAACCCCACACACCAAAGCTGGAGCTGCCCTGCCCATGCTGGAATCATACTGGAAAGTAACCTGTTCCCTTCACCCACCCAAAGGGGGCTGCTTCCAGACAGCCCTCTCCCCTACACTAACTTCAAAACACCACCTGCAATTCCCAACCTCGACTCCTCTGCTCAGCCCCTCCCCACCCACCCCTGGGCCCTCAACTTATCTTCAAGAGCGAGAGCAACACAAAGCCATGGTCAGTAATGAAAACCTCATTGTTTGAATGGGATGTGCTTCCAGTCGCACAGTTCCTCTTCATCCCCTATACATACAAACGGAAAAAACACAACCCACAGATCACAAACAGCACTGGCACAAGTCCCACCTAAGCCAACACACGGTACTTCGGCTGCACTCACCATGCACCTTCTCGTTCCAGAGTTGAATGCTATCGCCACCATTGCTTGGGGCGCCTGAAACACCAAGAGAAACAGTTCCTGTTCTGCTGATCAGAAGTCACCAGCCCCATGAACCCCTCGCTACCAACTTGGCTCAACTTCAACGCTCAGCCAGTTCCAAAGGTGGCACATGCAGCGCCTACAAAAACAAAAGGAAACGTTTAAGCGACTTGATGTAAAATGCATGGCTGACTCAGCCCACCGCCATCTCACCTTCTCCAACCCCTCCTAATGTGTGTCTTTGTCCCTCCGAGGATGGTTGTGGCACCTGCAAAAGTCAAAGCAAAAGGCACATGCTGAGGTTGTGCCTCCAACAACAGGCAGCCCACTGTGATGTCCACCTCCTCCTCCTTTACCTCAGTTTCTCACCCATCTGCCTGCCATCCTTGTGGGGTACCAAAAGTAGGTTTGGAGGGCACGTGGAAAACACAAAAAACAGGGGATGCCAATGCCTTCAACCAAAATAAAACACCTGAGAAATAACTGCTCCTCCAGCTCACCAGCCTTTGCTCACCTTGCCAGAGCCACCTCGGGAACAGATATTCTGCTTCCTTGGCTGCTCTCACCTGCAAAAGGACAAACAAACCATAATGGGGTCAGGTAGCCAGGAGAGGGACCTTCGCTCCAACACCGACTAACCTTTGGATGGTGCTCTTCTCTCCTCCTGCTCTTTCATGTACATCCTCGTCACATGGGATCTGAAAAACAGTGATACACAAGTCACTGGAACACTGCCCAACAGATGAACTATTCAGTTATGGCTCTTCCAACAAACTCTGGGAAGAGCAGCTCCAAGCCAAACACTCAGACCAACTCCAGACGCAGCCCTGCAAATCATGAGACGTGATCTCAAGAGAACACCAAGAAGAATATCTCTGGGATCCAAGACTGTTGGGCAAGAAGACGTACAGCAATGCAACTGCAAAACGAGGGGCTGAATCAAGGGATGCCAAAGAACCCGGGCTTCAAGACCTGATGACACGAGAATGCGGGGAATAAAGTCCCACTCTGGGAAAATCCATGACCAGAGATGATGCTGATGCAGGTGGCAATGATGTTTCAGAAGATGACCATCAGGAAGCTTCCCAGATTAAAGACCTATCAACACTTCAAACTTATCACACAAGAAGAAGATGCTGCTGACCAGTACTGTGCTGATGAGAGAAGACCTTCCAGGGATGATGTCCCAGATGTGGGACCTGCTCCGAGAGGACATCAAGGCCTGAGGAAGCTTGAAGACAAACACATACAACACAAACTACACGCCACCACACACCAAGGCTGGAGCTGCCCTGCCCACACTGGCATCGCATCAGAAATTAATCCGCTTCCTTCACCTGACCAAAGGAGGCTGCTCCCAGACTGCCCTCTCCCCTACGCAACTCCGACCAGCCTTGACCCCTCTACACCACTGGTCCTTCAACTTATCTTTCAGAGGACTGGCTCTCCAAAGTTGTGGTTAGCCAGGAAAATAGACAGGAGCAGCCTAGGATAATCCTCAGCTTGCAAGGTTCCCCTTTGCCACCTGCATTAAAAAAGTCACACCACAACACCAAAACAAGCAAAGAAAAAAACTCCACACACATAACCACAACACCAAAATACCTACCAGAATATTCAGCAGTAAATCCATCAGCCAGCCCCATTCCCTTCTATATGTCCCAGCTTTGCAGAAGAGCCCTGCAAAGTCCCACTCAACCACACTTTCCAGAGTTGGATGCTGTAGGTATCGTCATTCAGGGCACCTAAAAGGCACAAAACTATTGTTCTGCTTGAGAGAAGACACTAGCTCCACAAGCCCTGCACTACCACCTCACCTCCAACGCTCATTCAGTTCCTGGAACTTGCTAGCATCATGCCAGGGAGGGACAGGCTCCCATCAACCACCCAAAGGGCACCGCTTCTGGACAGCTCGCTCCCCTACAGTAACTTGACAACCCGAGCCAGCGATTCCTAACCTTGACCCCTCTACACAGACCCTCCCCAACCATCCTCCCTTTCTCTTACCTTTCAAACAGCTGGGGCTCTGAAGCACTGGACAGAAAAGTAACCCACATCGGCTGACGGGGATCTTCCCAAAACCACAAAGTTCCTCCTCACCATCTGCAATAACAAACAGCAGTGCCACCAGAAATAGGACGTCAGCTAAATACCAACCCCTTCCACAAGCTCCTCATAACCCCTGGCTTGCCCTGCTCACCCTCTCCTTCCACACGTTATGGCCACCATCGCTTCTGGCACCTGAAATACCAGGAGACACAAAATTCCTGTTCTGCTTGTCAGATCGAGCCTCCTCGTTACCATCCCGTCTCACCTTCAGCGCTCTTCTGGCTCCAAAGGTGCCACGTGCAGCACCTGCAAAAACAAAGGGAAACACTTAACCGAGTCGACGTAAAATCTCTGGATGAGCCAGCCCGCAACCATCTCACCTTCTCCAACCGCTCCTCAACACATGGCTTTGTGTGGCACCTGCAAAAGTCAAAGCAAAAGCCACATGCTGAGATATTGCCCCAATCAACAGCAGCCCACACCAGCCTTTGCTCAGAAAACTTCCAAATCCCTTCTGCAACAACTCCCAACCTCAGCACTTCAGTTCAGTCCCTCAACTTATCTTCCTGAGGGATGGTGGTTTTGGATCTATGTCCAGCAAAACACCACGCTGTCTGACGGGCACGTTCCTCTTCATCCCCTGCAATCAGAAAGAAAGGAAAATCAGAAACAGTGTCACCAATAAGGTGCACTTCAGCCATCAACAACCGCTTATACTACACCCACCACCTCAAAAGGGCCCCACCCAGTTCCACTCACCTCCTTGATCCAGAGTTGAATGCTGTGTCCACCACTGCTTTGGGCACCTAAAAGACCAAGAGAAAGAGTTACTGTTCTGCTGATCAGTACTCACCAGCTCCATGAACCCACTCTCTACCACTCCAGCTCACCTTCAATGCTCACGTGGTCCCAAAGGTGGCACACACAGCACCTGAAACATAAGGGAAACCTTTAATAGAGTTCATGTTAATACAGGGCTGACCCAGCCCACAGACATCTCACCTTCTCCAACTGTTCCTCAAGACATGGCTTTGTCACTCTGGCACTGTGTGTGACACATGCAAAAGTCAAAACAAAAGGCACACACCGAGATATTGCCCCCAACAACAACCAGGCCACTGCGATGTCCATCTCCTGCTCCTTTACCTCGGCCTCTCACCCATCTGCCTGCCATCTCTTTGGGGTGCCAAAACAAGGTTAGGAGGGCACCTGAAAAAAAACCACAAACAACAAGGGATGTTCATGACCAACCAATAAAACAACACCTGAGAATAACTGCTCCTCCAGCCCACCAGCCTTTGCTCACCTTGCCGCAGCCACCTCCAGTGCCCGTATCCTGCTTCGCTCGCCGCTTCCACCTTCAAAATGACAACAAACCATAATGCGGTCAAGCAGCCAAAGGAGGCACCTTCCCACTGACTCCACACCCTGACCAACCTTTGGATGGCAACTTCCTGTCCCCCTCCATCTGTTTCTTGCTAGTCATTGACAAGTAGGATCTGAAAAACAGAATTACGCAAGTCACTGGAAAGCTGCTCAACAACTAGACAGTCAGCTCATGGTGCTTCCAATGGCCCCTGATGCTACACAGCAGGCAGGGCAGCTCCAAACCAAACACTCACACCCACAGACCAATCTGAGACACCAACACGTGAGTCACAAGACTTGATCTCAAGATAAAACTCGCAGCAAGAAGAGGGACTCTGGAATCTAAGACTTGTGGGCAATAAGACCTACAGCGATGCGTCTGCAAAGCGAGGGAATGAAGCGACGGATGCCCGAGGAGCCGCCTTCAAGACCTGAGGACGCAAGGATGCGAGGAATGAGTCCCCCTCAGGGAAACTGGATGGACAGAGATCAGATGACAATGCAATTGAGAATGACATTGCAGAAGACAACCATCAAGAAACTTCCAAGTCAAGAGACCGATCTGCAATTTAGACTCGTCGTGCGGAATAACACGCTGCTGATCAGCGCCGTGCTGATCAGGAAAGGCTTTGCAGGGAGGATGCCCAAGAGGAAGGACTCGCTCTGTGAGGACACAGAGGACCATCAAGGCCTGAGGAAGCTCTGAGACAACAAAGACTGACAACACAAAACACACAACCCCACACACTAAGGCTGGAGCTGCCCTGCCCATGCTGGAATCGTACTGGAAAGTAACCTGTTCCCTTCACCCACCCAAAGGGTGCCACTCCCAGACAGCCCTCTCCCCTACACTAACTTCAAAACACCACCTGCAATTCCCAACCTGAACTCCTCTGCTCAGCCCCTCCCCACCCACCCCTGGGCCCTCAACTTATCTTCAAGAGCGAGAGCAACACAAAGCCATGGTCAGTAATGAAAACCACAGTGTTTGACTGGGATGTGCTTCCAGTTGCAGTTCCTCTTCATCCCCTATACATACAAACGGAAAAAACACAACCCACAGATCACAAACAGCGCTGGCACAAGTCCCATCTAAGCCAACGCACACTATTTCCACTGCACTCACCTCCTCAAGGGAGCCCCATGGTATACCATGCACCTTCTCGTTCCCGAGTTGAACGCCATCGCCACCATTGCTTGGGGCGCCTGAAATGCCAAGAGAAACAGTTCCTGTTCTGCTGATCAGAAGTCACCAGCCCCATGAACCCCTCGCTACCAACTCAACTCAACTTCAACGCCCACCAGGTTCCAAAGGTGGCACACACAGCACCAGCAAAAACAAAAGCAAATGTTTAAGCGACTTGATGTAAAATGCATGGCTGACTCAGCCCACCGCCATCTCACCTTCTCCAACCCCTCCTAATGTGTGTCTTTGTCCCTCCGAGGATGGTTGTGGCACCTGCAAAAGTCAAAGCAAAAGGCACATGCTGAGGTTGTGCCTCCAACAACAGGCAGCCCACTGTGATGTCCACCTCCTCCTCCTTTACCTCAGTTTCTCACCCATCTGCCTGCCATCCTTGTGGGGTACCAAAAGTAGGTTTGGAGGGCACGTGGAAAACACAAAAAACAGGGGATGCCAATGCCTTCAACCAAAATAAAACACCTGAGAAATAACTGCTCCTCCAGCTCACCAGCCTTTGCTCACCTTGCCAGAGCCACCTCGGGAACAGATATTCTGCTTCCTTGGCTGCTCTCACCTGCAAAAGGACAAACAAACCATAATGGGGTCAGGTAGCCAGGAGAGGGACCTTCGCTCCAACACCGACTAACCTTTGGATGGTGCTCTTCTCTCCTCCTGCTCTTTCATGTACATCCTCGTCACATGGGATCTGAAAAACAGTGATACACAAGTCACTGGAACACTGCCCAACAGATGAACTATTCAGTTATGGCTCTTCCAACAAACTCTGGGAAGAGCAGCTCCAAGCCAAACACTCAGACCAACTCCAGACGCAGCCCTGCAAATCATGAGACGTGATCTCAAGAGAACACCAAGAAGAATATCTCTGGGATCCAAGACTGTTGGGCAAGAAGACGTACAGCAATGCAACTGCAAAACGAGGGGTTGAATCAAGGGATGCCAAAGAACCCGGGCTTCAAGACCTGATGACACGAGAATGCGGGGAATAAAGTCCCACTCTGGGAAAATCCATGACCAGAGATGATGCTGATGCAGGTGGCAATGATGTTTCAGAAGATGACCATCAGGAAGCTTCCCAGATTAAAGACCTATCAACACTTCAAACTTATCACACAAGAAGAAGATGCTGCTGACCAGTACTGTGCTGATGAGAGAAGACCTTCCAGGGATGATGTCCCAGATGTGGGACCTGCTCCGAGAGGACATCAAGGCCTGAGGAAGCTCTAAAGACACACAACACAAACTACACGCCACCACACACCAAGGCTGGAGCTGCCCTGCCCACACTGGCATCGCATCAGAAATTAACCCGCTTCCTTCACCTGACCAAAGGAGGCTGCTCCCAGACTGCCCTCTCCCCTACACTAAATTCAAAACCCCTTCCACAACTCCCACCAGCCTTGATCCCTCTACACCACTGGTCCCTCAACTTATCTTTCAGAGGACTGGCACTCCAAAGCCATATTTAGCTAGGAAAAAAAAGGAGCAGCCCGGGATAATCCTCAACTTGCAAGGCTCCCCTTTGACACCTGCATTAAAAAAAAAAAAAAAATCAAAAATTAAAAATATAAAAAAAAATTTTAAAAAGTCACACCACAACACCAAAACAAACAAACGAAGAAACCCCACACACATAGCCACAATGCCAAAACACCTATCAGAATATTCTGCAATAAGTCCAACATTGGCCAGCCCCATTCCCTTCCAAATGACCCAGCTTCGCAGACTCACCCACGCTTTCCAGAGTTGGATGCTGTAGGCATTGGCATTCAGGGCAACTAAAAGGCACAAAATTATTGTTGTGCTTGAGAGAAGACACTAGCTCCACAAGCCCTGCACTACCGCTTCACCTCCAATGCTCATTCAGTTCCTGAAACTTGCTAGCATCATGCCAGGGAGAGACAGGCTCCCATTAACCACCCAAAGGGGACTGCTTCTGGACAGCCCACTCCCCTACAGTAACTTGAAAACCTGACCCAGCAATTCCTAACCTTAACCCCTCTACACAGACCCTCCCCAACCATCCTCCCTTTCTCTTACCTTTCAAACAGCTGGGGCTCCAAAGCACTGGACAGAAAAGTAGCCCACATTAGCTGAAGGGAATCTTTCCAAAACCACCAAGTTCCTCCTCGTCATCTGCAATAACAAACAGCAGTGCCACCAGAAATAGGATAAATACCAACCTCTTCCACAAGCTCCTTGTAACCCCTGGCTTGCCCTGCTCACCCTCTCCTTCCACACGTTATGGCCACCATCGCTTCTGGCACCTGAAATACCAGGAGACACAAAATTCCTGTTCTGCTTGTCAGATCGAGCCTCCTCGTTACCATCCCGTCTCACCTTCAGCGCTCTTCTGGCTCCAAAGGTGGCACGCGCAGCACCTGCAAAAACAAAGGGAAACACTTAACCGAGTCGACGTAAAATCTCTGGATGAGCCAGCCCGCAACCATCTCACCTTCTCCAACCGCTCCTCAACACATGGCTTTGTGTGGCACCTGCAAAAGTCAAAGCAAAAGCCACATACTGAGATATTGCCCCAAGCAACAGCAGCCCACACCAGCCTTTGCAACATTCCTTCTGCAACAACTCCCAACCTCAGCACTTCAGTTCACTCCCTCAACTTATCTTTCGGAGGGATGGCGGTTTTGGATCTATGTCCAACAAAACACCACGCCGTCTGACGGGCATGTTCCTCTTCATCACCTGCGATCAGAAAAAAAGGAAAATCAGAAATATTGTCACCGATAAGGTGCACTTCAGCCATCACCAACCACTTATACTACACCCACCACCTCAAAAGAGACCCACATTGTTCCACTTACCTCCATGATCCAGAGTTGAATGCTTTGGCCACCACTGTTTTGGGCACCTAAAAGACCACCAGCTCCATAAACCTACTCTCTACCACCCCAGCTCACATTCAGTGCTCATCTGGTTCCAAAGGTGGCACACACAGCACCTGAAACATAAGGGAAACCTTTAACAGAGCTGACGTTAATACATGGCTGACCCAGCCCACAGACATCTCACCTTCTCCACTTGCTCCTCAGGACATGGCTTTGACACTCTGGCACTGTGTGTGACACATGCAAAAGTCAAAGCAAAACGCACACGCCGAGATACTGCCCCCAACAACAACCAGGCCACTGCGATGTCCACCTCCTGCTCCTTTACCTCAGCCTCTCATCCATCTGCCTGCCATCTCTTTGGGGTGCCAAAACAAGGTTAGGAGGGCACCTGAAAAAAACCACAAACAACAAGGGATGTTCATGACCAACCAATAAAACAACGCCTGAGAATAACTGCTCCTCCAGCCCACCAGCCTTTGCTCACCTTGCCGCAGCCACCTCCAGTGCCCGTATCCCGCTTCGCTCGCCGCTTCCGCCTTCAAAATGACAACAAAACATAATGCGGTCAAGCCGCCAAAGGAGGCACCTTCCCACTGACTCCACACCCTGACCAACCTTTGGATGGCAACTTCCTGTCCCCCTCCATCTGTTTCTTGCTAGTCGTTGACAAGTAGGATCTGAAAAACAGAATTACGCAAGTCACTGGAAAGCTGCTCAACAACTAGACAGTCAGCTCATGGTGCTTCCAATGGCCCCTGATGCTACACAGCAGGCAGGCCAGCTCCAATCTCTGGATGAGGCAGCCCACAACCATCTCACCTTCTCCGACCGCTCCTCAACACATGGCTTTGTGTGGCACCTGTAAAAGTCAAAGGAAAAGCACATGCCAAGATACTGCCTAAACAGGCAGCCCACTGTGATGTCCACCTCCCACTTGCTCCTTTACCTTGGCCCCTCACCCATCTGCCTGCCAGCCTTGTGGGGTGCCAAAATGTGGTTTGGAGGGTACGTAGAAAACGCAAAAAACAGGGGATGCCAATGCCTTCAACAGCAACACAACACCTGAGAAATAACTGCTCCTGCAGCCCACCAACCTTCACTCTATGGAATGCTGCTCAACACATGGACAATTCCACTAAGACTCTTCAAAGGACCCTTGACCCAATGTGGGCAGGAGAGCTCCAAACCAAACTCTCAATGCTGACGCCAACCCAATACACAATGCTGCAAACCACAAGACTCGACCTCAAGAGGAAGGATTCACAGGAAGATGAATGATTCCAGGATCCAAGACAGCTGGGCTGGAAGACATCCAGGGATGCAACAGCGACACGTGGAGGCTCCATTGTGGGCCCAAGAGTGTTGAAGGGCACCGCGTTTTAAAAGAAGCTACTTTCTAAGCTTAGATGACAGGTAAATGAGAAGCCTGGATTCAAGACCTAAGGATACAGGGAACCAGTCCCAGTTTAAGAAAACCCACAATTAGAGATGCTGATGCAGTTGGGTAGAACATGTCAGAAGACAACCTTTGAGAAAGCTACAATACACAAGACTGTTCCACGTTGTGAATTTGTTATGCAAGACAAAGCATCACTGAATGCGCTGATAAGGTGTTTCAGAGCCTAGGGATGGTGCCCAAGGTGCAAGACCCTCCCTGTGAGCACAACGAGGACATCAAGGCTGTAGAAAGCTCTAAGACAACAAAGACAGACAGCAGAAACTACACACCACCACACACAAAGGCTGGAGCTGCCCTGCCCACATTCGCATCGTGTTGGAATCTAACCTGGTCCCTTCACCTGACCAAAGGGGGCTGCTCCTGGACAGCCCTCTCACCTACACTGACTTCCAAACCCCTCCCTTCAATTCTCAACTTTCCCCCTCCCTGTCCAGCCCTTCCCCCCACCTGGTTCCACTTATTTTTTAGAGGGCTGGGCACCTGAAGCCATGGTCAACAAGTAAAGCCACGTCAGGGGGCTAGGATGTTCCTGTAGCCACAGGGTTCCTCTTCATCATGTGCCATGAGAAAATTCCAACCAACAGTACCACCAGCAAGTCCCATACCAGTAAACACTGACCTCTTAGAGAACACTGAACTTCTCCAAAGAGCCCCTGAGTGTTCCACTTACCCTCTCATTCCAGAGTTGAACACTGCAGCCGTTACCACTTGGGGAACCAAAAAAAGAGAAAGGCAAAGCAAACAACCACTGCACCAGCCAAAAGCCCCCAGCCGTGCTCCTCTTACCTGGTGGAGCTCCAAGCACAATACAGCCCCCAAGCAGACTGAGCCCCTGAATAGAGGTGGAGGCTTGTATACCCTGGGCCCCGCCCCACTGCCCTTCCCGCAATCCATTGGGAACGCCCCCTCATCAACCTGACTGGCCACACCTGGGCTACCCCAGCCCAAGCTGGAGCTCTTCAGAGAACATCATCCCCTGCTCCGGCCACAGCTGGGAGCTCAGTCCCCAGGGGCTGCCAACACCACACACCCCCCCTCGGGGCACTCTAAAGGCAGGAAAATGTTCATCTAGACTCCTCAGGAATCCCAGCAGAGTTGGGGACAAGGCTCAGAGCCTGAACAGAGACAGAGAAATTAAGCAAAGGAAAGAGAAAAAGGAAAATGAGGGAGAGAGAAAGAAGGACGGGTAGAAAAGAAGGGCAAGACCACACCCATGGGGGGAGGAGTAGAAGGACTGGGCCACAATGACAAGAAGGGGGCAGGAAATCAAGCCACAATCAGTGCTGCCAATGACCATCACACCTGCCACTGCCAACCTCTTCAGCATCCGACTCCTAAGATCCCCCATGGTGTTCTGGTCATCTGCTTATTCCAGAATCCGATGCTGTGGCCATGATTTCTTGAGGCACATAAGATACCAGCAAGACACAAACTTCCTGTTGTGTTTGTGAGATGTCACCTGCCCCCTGACCCTCCTGGCTACCATCCCAGCCCACCCCAAATGCCCATCCAATTCCGACAGGACCCGCACAGTGCCTGCAAATACAACTGGAAAGTGCTGCGCTGAGTTGCCACAAGTTACTTTCCCTTAGCACCAACCTGGCTGAATACTGCTCCATCTGCACGGCCCGCTCCTGGGCACGGAGCATCACCGACCTGGAGCAGAGCCCTGCTTGGAGGGGTGGGACAACACGTGGGAGGGAGGGGGGGTCATCCACCAAGGGTAAAGCTAAAAACAGGGGGTAGGGCCCCGAGGAGGCAGAGATGTGCACAAGGGTGATCAGCCCAGAGAAAGAGGGTGGGTCCAAGACAGATTGGGGTGCAAGCACCAGCCCTGAACAGCACATCAACCCGGGGAGGCGGGGACCTCCCAGCCCAGCACCACCGCGCACCCCCTCCAATTAGGAACCAGGAAGCAGGAGTGGGGCCACTCTGGATAGGCCTCTTCCCCCTAACTCCCGCCTCCCTGCAGCATGAACCGAGGCCCCACCCCCCCACCACTCTTGTCGCCCTGTCACCTCGCCCTCCGCGCAGCATGTGCTGAGCCCTTTGCCCACGGAGGAGCCAAGCATGGTGTGGGCAGAGCCAACCCTGAAGGGTGAGGAAAACAAGGAGGGGAGTGCAGCCCCGGAAGGGAGGGCAGGGCAAAGCACGGAGGGGGCGGAGTCACAGATGGGGCAGGGCAAAGGCGAGGGGGTGTGATGGCGGGGCCACACTCAGGGGGCTGTGACAAGCATGAGGTGGGCGGAGAGCCGAATGGGGGCGTGGTCAGGCTCAATCTTGTCCCAGAGCAGGGGGAGGAGACACACAGGGGTGTGGTCAACCTCAGAGGCGTGGCCACACACAGGGCACGCAGAGCCACTGCACCCCAGGGGGCGGAGACACTCGGGTGGGCACAGGACAAGTACAAGGAGCCTGGGACCGAGGCACAACACAGGCAGAGGCGCAGGGACACGGATGGGGGACGTGGACAAGGCTAGAAGGGGCATGGGGAGACGATGCAGCTGGGACGGTGCATCACATGGAGGCTGGGGAGGGAGAACTAAATTACTTTGATACTGTTGAAACACAAAAATACTGACTTCTCATCTTATCCATCTCCAATCTCCAGTGAACCCCTCTGTCCTATTTCTCACCTACATACCCACACAGATATTGGAGTCACATCTGGTTTTGGTTGGTTTTATTTTCTATTTTCTTTCTCTTTTACATTTCTTCCTCTACAAGTTTTTCCTTCATAGCGTTTTCAAGTCTTTTTTAATTAAGACATGATGGAAGACATGAAGGCACAGACCCCAGCTGCTGCGCACAAAGAGAATCGTTTATTTTGCAGCTCGCAAGACTTATATAGTATCCCAATATCTATTGGCTGATCAATTTACACCTCAAAGTGCTCTTCCTACTAACATAAAACCTTATCTACCCGTTCCCACCAGGTACCAGGACATAACATTGTCCAGATGGCAAATTCCCCAAGTTATTTACAGCTCTTTGTTGTTCTTCAGAGTCAGTGAGTGCCTGGGAATCTGCAGCACTCCTCTATCCCACGCAGGCCTGCTCCTCTGCTGTTCTCCTACAAGGACACACAGATAAGTTTATTTTTTGTATATGTTAAAGATATTTCTACTTAGATTTATCCTTCAAAATCCACTGCGTAGTACAGAACCTGGAAGACGTAGCCTGGCCCTGGGAAAAGGGCAGTGATCTCACCAGGCATAAATTGATGATGTCATAGGAAGGGGTCAACAAGTGTACATGATGAAATCTATGGGGCAGGCAGGCAATTGTGGGTCATGCTCACTGGAGCCTTGAGTAGCCAGTGGTCAAGCAGGCCAGGCCCCCTTGAAAGCTGTGGGGCAGTAGCCCCACAAATCTAACTCCAGTTCTATGAGACAAAAAACAGTCAGGGATGCCCCTCTGTCCCACGGTGATCCATAAATGACCCCAACACAGCCTCACAAGTGCCCCCCAGCCCCAGAAACCCATAGAGCCTACGTGTCCTTCAGCCCATGTCTCACCCCACAGAGGCCCCCAAGTATCCCCCAGCTCAATGTTGCACCATAGCCACCCCCCACACTACCTAAGGGTCACCTCCTGCCCCAGAGCAACCTCCAAGTGCCCCATCTCAACCCTCCATCATTTTAGGGTCCCTCCCTCCTAGTGCCCACAGACTACCTGTTCCCTGAAGCACCAGCCAGAGGTCTTTCCCTGCCCCACAGCACCTCCCAAGTACCTTTCCTCACACACACACTTGATGGTCCCTCCCAGTGCCCTCCAGTATAAACCAGTACCTCATAGTGCCAATTTAACCCCTCCCAGTGCCCCACTCCTCTCCCAGTACAACCCACTAACAAGAAGAACTAGGAGAGGTGAAGGAGGAAATGGAGAAAATTGAAGAAAATCGGGAGGGACAGGGAAGAACTACAACACACAGAGCCCTCACTAACCCTGGGGGATAGCTGGGAGGAAGTGCCAAACTGAGGGAATCGGGAGGGACTGGGAAAGGCGGGGAGAGACTGAGGGGAAACTGGATGGGACTACAAGATAGACTGCAAGAAGACTGGATGGGGCAGGTCAGGGGGACCCATGGGGCACTGGAGGTCCACATGGAGCAGGTGGAGAGCACTATTGGGTAGCTGGCAGTCCCTATGGTCCACTGCAGATCCTCATGGGGCAGGTAGGCTTCCCTATGAGGATCTGGGGTGTAGCATGGGGAAACTAGGGGTCCCTATGGGGCAGTAAAGAGGCCCTTTGGGGTTCCTGTAGGGTATTTAAGGGTCCCTGTGGAGCAGGTATTAGGGTGCATGGGGTATTAGGGTCCCTAAGGGGCAAGCAGGTGGCCATATGGGGCAGCATGAGGCTCTCTGTGGCACTCAGGGCTCTGTAGAGCACTAGGTTCCCCTATAGGGCAACTGAGTGGCTCTGTGGGGCATTTAGTGGGTGCTATGGGGCTGTTCAGGGCCCTCATAGGGCACTGCAGGCCCATGAGGCAGGTACAGGGCACTACGGGGCTAAGAGAACCTCATAGGAAACTTAGGTAGCCCTATGAAGATTCTGAGGGCCCTTGGAGGGGAAGGTCACAGTGGCCCTGTGTAGCACTGAGACTCACTACAGGTTTGTTGGGTGTTCCTTTTGGGGCAGTTAGGAGGCACTATGGTGCACTAGGGTTTCCTATGGGGCACTAGTAATCACTATGGGGCAGCTAGAAGTCCCTATGAGGCAATTAGCAGGGCCTGTAAGGCAGAGGATTTTTACGGGGCAGTTAGAGGGCACTATCAGGCACTGGAGGGTAGTATGTGGTAGCTGAGGGGCCCTACGGGACATTGGAGGCTCCAATGGGGCTTTTCAGGACCTTGTGGAACTAACGATGCCTTGTAGAACAATGAGGGGGACACCACAGCCAGGTGGAGAGATCAGTGGGGAATAAAGAGTCCCTATGGGGCTGTTAGAGGGCTCTTCAGGGTAATTATGGGTTGCTGTGGAGTAGCTGCCACCCCCACGCCCCCTTCCGAGTCCCCCCGTTTCTACGGATCCCCTCCGCTTTTCCCGCCCCCCCGCCCCTCCAAGCCGTGCGCTGCCCCCTATGCCCCCCTCCCCGGCCGCCATTTTCCCACCCGCCTCTCCCAGCCGCCATTTTGTCTCCTCGTCGGCACCGTCGCTGCCTTACAGAGGAATCACCGCTGCAAAGGTTCGAGGCTCGCTGACTGGCCGCCCGTCACGGGGGGAAAGGTTTCCATTGGCTCCGCTTCTCGTGTGCCCAAACCACTTCCTGAGGCGATACACGCACTGATTGGTCGCTGCTTTCCCGACCCCGCGGCTCGCACCCGCCCCTCATTCTCCACCCTCCCGGGATGCTGCTCGCTCTGCCATTGGCCAATGGGCGGGACATCACCAGCGCCCGCTCATTGGGCGCTGAGAAAAAACACGACGAAAGGAAAAAAAGGGGGGTGGGCCGGGGGTGCCTTACCCTTGGTTAAAGAACTCGGGTATCTTCCTCCTCTTGGAAGAAAGGTCATAGAATCATAGAATCCTAGGGGTTGGAAGGGACCTCGAAAGATCATCTAGTCCAACCCCCCCTGCCAGAGCAGGGCCCCCTAGAGTACATCGCCTAGGAACGTGTCCAGGCGGGTTTTGAATGTCTCCAGTGAAGGAGACTCCACAACCCCCCTGGGCAGCCTATTCCAGGGCTCTGTCACCCTTACAGTAAAAAAATTCTTTCTGATATTCAACTTGAACCTCCTATGCTCCAACTTACACCCATTACCCCTTGTCCTATCACTGGTCACCATAGAGAAAAGCCTAACTCCATCTCCCTGACACTCACCCCTTACATATTTGAAAACATTGATGAGGTCACCCCTCAGTCTCCTTTTCTCCAAACTAAAGAGACCCAGCTCCCTCAGCCTTTCCTCATAAGGGAGATGCTCCACTCCCTTAATCATCTTAGTAGCTCTGCGCTGGACTCTTTCAAGCACTTCCCTGTCCTTCTTGAACTGAGGGGCCCAGAACTGGACACAATACTCCAGGTGTGGCCTCACCAATGCAGAATAGAGGGGGAGGAGAACCTCTCTTGACCTACTAACCACACCCTTTCTAATGCACCCCAGGATGCCATTGGCCTTCTTGGCCACAAGGGCACATTGCTGGCTCATGGTCATCCTCTTGTCTACCAGGACCCCCAGGTCTCTTTCACCTACACTGCTCTCCAGCAGGTCAGCCCCCAACCTATACTGGGACATCGTGTTGTTCTTCCCCAAATGCAAAACTCTACACTTCCCCTTGTTGAATTTCATCTTGTTCCTCCCTGCCCAACTCTCCAGCCTGTCTAAGTCTCTCTGAATGGCAGCACAGCCTTCTGGTGTGTCAGCCACTCCTCCCAGCTTAGTGTCATCAGCAAACTTGCTGAGGGTACATTCTATACCCTCATCCAAGTCGTTGATGAATATATTGAACAACACCGGTCCCAGTACCGACCCCTGAGGGACTCCACTAGTCACGCCCCTCCAACCAGATTCTGCCCCATTGACTACAACTCTCTGACTCCTTCCTTTCAACCAGTTCCTGACCCACCTCACTACCTGATCACCAAACCCATACTTGATCAACTTATCTACAAGGATGCTGTGAGAGACGGTGTCAAATGCTTTACTGAAATCAAGATAAACCACATCTACCGCTCTTCCATCATCTATCCACCTAGTAATTTCCTCATAGAAGGCTATGAGGTTAGTCAAACATGATTTACCCTTGATAAAACCATGCTGACTGCTCTTGATGACCCCCATGTCCTTGATATGCCTGGAGATAGTGACAAGAACAAGTTGTTCCATCACCTTTCCAGGGATGGAGGTGAGGCTGACCGGTCTATAGTTACCCGGGTCCTCCTTCTTGCCCTTCTTGTAGACTGGAGTGACATTTGCTATCCTCCAGTCCTCAGGCACCTCTCCTGTTACCCATGACTTAATGAAGATGATGGAGAGTGGCCTAGCAATGACCTCCGCCAGCTCCCTCAGCACCCTTGGATGCATTCCATCTGGACCCATCGACTTATGGATGTCCAGATTACTCAGCTGATCCCTAACCCAATCCTCATCTACTATGTCAAACTCTTCATCTATCTTGACTACTTCTGGGGTTAAATGAATCTGGGGCTCATGCGGAAACCCTGCAGGAGTAAAGACAGAGGCAAAGAAGGCGTTCAGCACCTCTGCCTTCTTTATATCCTCTGTCACCAGGGCTCCCAGCTCATTCCTTAGTGGGCCAATATTGCCTCTAGTGTTAGTTTTGCTGGCTATGTATTTGAAAAAGCCCTTTCTATTATCCTTAACCCGACTTGCAAGGTTAAGTTCCAAGGACGCCTTAGCTTTCCTAATTGCCTCCCTACATCCTCTAATTGCCTCCCTACATCCTCTAGGTCGCACTTCTCCCGCCTGTTCTTAAGGACACGCTGAACAAGTCAGGGATTTGTCGTCGTTCCCTGCAGCCACCAAGTGCCCCTGATCGACTGCTCTGCACTTTAGGGTCCACCCCTGCCCCCTAGAACCTCACAGCCACCAGTGAGGGGTCTGCCCCTGCCCCAGAGCACCCTCCACAAGTGCCCCCCCCAGCACTACGTGGTCGCCCCGGTTCAGCTGTAGCCGTAATTTCACCATCAGCAGCTTCTCCACCAGGTCCCTGACACAGCAGCAGCTCCTGACCAGGACTGGCCAGTACACACCATATAGACCCAAATGCAACAAAGACCAGTATAGACCAGTCACACATCCACTGATCCATTATTCACACCCAGTGCACACCAGTAGCCCCCAATTCACCTTTCCAGCCCCCCCCAGTACACACCAGTTTACACCAGTAACCTCAAATGCCACTTCAACCCCTCCCTGTTCTCCCATCGCCCCTCCCAGTATCTCCCTGGTCCTTATTCCTACTTGCTCCCAGTGCCTCCACCCCTCTACCAGTACAACCCAGTAGCCCCCAATGCCTCAGTGCACACCAGTAACTCCTTATAGCCTCCCTCTAGTTCCTCCCAGTGTCCCCCAGTATAAACTGCCTGATGCAGATCTGTGTAGAAGAAACACATTCTTATATAAAATTACTTTTCTCTCTCTCCCTGAGGCTTACCTCCTTCCTTCTCTCTTTACAAGGGTTTTTTCAATATTTCTTCACCTTGTCTGGAGTGTGCCAACAGCAACTGCAGTTTTAAGCTTTCACAGAAAAAAAAATAAATTACAGACCACCCTTACTAAGCTGAAGCTACATATTTCTCTTACATCCTTCCCTCAAAGGATTTAGAATGAACAACTCGCATCCCGTTAAGAGGTCACTTCTAACCCTGGGTCACAGTAAAGGTTTCCATTTTTTTAATCCTTCACGTTCAGTTCATTCATTGACTAACTAAACCAGGTCAGTGAATGCAAATAAGGACAAAACACCAACAGTACACCACAGACACAGGATGAAGCTGCCCTGTCCAGTACATGCTGGCATTGTGTTGAATACTCATCCAGTCCTTTTACCCACCCAAAGGAGACTGCATCCAGACAGCCCCCTCCCCTACACTAATTTTAACATCCCTCCCAATTCGCAACCTCATCCCCTCCCAGCCCTTCAACTTTGCTTTCCAATGGGCAAGAATCTGGTAGATGGCAGAAAAAACAGCAGGTGTCCAAGCTAAAGGAAGCTAAAAATGTTCAACAGTAAGTATTTAGAATTCCACTATTCAAACGACATATTCACATACATGGGGGAAGGGAAAAGATGGCTTCTGCAGCTGTTTGAGATCCTGGGAAACACCATGATCATCAAGAGACACTCAAACCAGTATAACATGCTAAGTCAGGTACCTTTACAGCTATTAAGATCTCACTGGTAATTACCACAAAACAATCAAAACTGTAACTTGAAATATAGTATTGAGCAAGTTTCTTAAAGCACATTTTAACTGCCCCCTGGCTTATAACTCACTTCTCTAGCTCTCTACAAAAAGCAGCATTCTCAATTTCAGCTCAATTATTTTTGAGAAATCTAGCAAGCTGAAATAGAAACTTAAAGCCTTGTCATCTGCCTCAGAAAAGAAGTCAATGTTGGTTTTAAGATGAGAAGGGAAACGGGATGAAGTTATGCGTGCCGATATGTTTTTCATCTTGAGAAACCACCCTGAGTGGCAGAGGGAATGTGGTGTTAATTTGCCAGGTGTTAATTCTTTTGTTTTTCCTTGGAGGACAGAAGTAGACATGGTGGCAGGCTGAAGAGATGTCATTTAGCTTGCAGTATAGGCCAGAAATGTTTGAAGTTACATGAGCTGGAGCAAGAGAAGGACACCGAATCAATTCTTTCAGAAAAAAGAGGCACTCCTATAGGTTTACATGAGGGGGTAGGAACTGACAGGTGAATGGATGGACAAAGAAATGAGGGATTTAGTCTGATAGCTGGAAGGGCCATTGCTAAGGAGAGAGAGGTGATTCAAGCCTCTCTTCTTCAGGCAGTTCATAAGGAAGGATGGGTAACTATGAAAGAACCTTTGGCAACTGCCGACTGGAATCACTGGAAATTGGCTGAGGGAAATGACAGAGACAATCCTGATAAAACAGCCAGTGCTTTTTAAATTATTAAAACCCAGGACTCCGACTCGAAGGATACAGAAGCTATGAATATGATATTTGACCAAGAGCCTCTCAGACTCTGGCAGAGGCTCAGATAACCTCAGATGTCTCTTCAAGGGTCAGCAGACATTTATTTTTCCTCTTCAGACACAAAATGGAACCCAAGTATTTCAGACCACAGGCACTGTTCAATCAGTATCAAAGATGGAGAATGTTTGGAATTATGAATGCAATTCCTGAAGCTATAAATACGTGTAAATTATATGAAATCAGGATCAGAGGGAGTCAGCTTGTTTAAGAAATAAGTGGGGAGGACACTGCTAGGAAACACACTGATTTTCATCTAGAGTCTGGAGAAGGAAAATAAATCAAATGGTTACAGAAGCTGCAAAAATTGCAGGTGAATGAAATACAAGACTGGGTAAAGTCCTTAGAGGTTGCGAGAACACTGTGTAGGAATCATGATGGGCAAAAGGAAAAAGTAAAGAGCAGCTGAGCTGCAGCTCTGGAAGCAAGTGCAGGAAGGGGCTGAGGAACCCCTCTGAGGGAGACACAGTGATGGGAGACCTCCATCGCAAGTTTCACCCTTTATGCGATGCAATGCACCCCTTTAAGGGATGCAAGAATTTAAGGGAGCCTAGTTCTCACATGGAGATGAACTATCAGGAAATAACCAATGTGCTTTTTGGAAGGACACTGGAAACAAGATTGTCCATTGTCCCAACACGTGCAGTTCAAAATTACTTTCAGAGATTGGTGGTGCCTGACTACAATCACAGGAGTCTCTCAAAAAAGAACCTCTGGTTGCAAGAAGAAAATACCCTACCTGGTTACAAAAGGAAATACCACAAGAAGTAGAAGATGCTGTGATCCCCATTGCCTGCGCTAGAGAAGTTCCAGGGACATCCAAAAGAGCTGAACCAGTAAAATTTGACCTAAAACCAGGATCATCACTGCTAAGAATTAAACAACATCTTCTAAGCTTAGAAGCTAAAACTGGACTGGCTCTAATAATACAAAATTTTCGCAAGTTACTAGAATGTAAGCTCAAATACAACACTCCTATTTTGCCAGACAAAGAGGTTGATGGGAAAACTTATTGTCTGGTCCAAGATATAAGAGCAATAAATCAAATCCCACAGGATCTTCATCCTGAAGTGGTGAATCCCTATACATTGTTAAGCCTCCATGAAGAATGGGGTTGCTTTACAGTTTTAGACCTAAAAGATGCCTTTTTCTGTATTCCTCTTGATGTTAAAAGAACCATTTCCTTTTGAATGGGAAATCCCAGAAACTGGGAGGAAAATGCAATATACCTGGATGGTCCTGCATCAGGTTTTTAAGAATAGTCCAACAATTTTTGGAAACCAATTAGCAGAAGTGTTAGAAATTTGGAGAAACAAGGCACAGTATGTAGGTGACATTTTAATTGCTACAGAGACTATGGAACAATCCCTTTCCCACACTATTAAGTTGTTTGAACATTTTGGGGATTAGAGGATATCGGGTGTCCAAAGAAAAAGCTCAAATTGCTCAAGAAACAGATACATATTTGGCACTTCAAATCCCGAGAGGCCAGAAATAGCTGGGACCTGAGTGAGTAGTCAGGCATTGGAACAAACTTCCCAGGGAGGTGGTGGAGGGTGGAGTCACCATCCCCAGAAGTATTTAAAACCTGTGTAGATTAGGTGCTTCAGGATATACTCTAGTGGGCACGGTGACAAGGATATTGTATATTGTGTCTTTTCCAACCGTGACAATTCTGTGACTCTGCAACGCGATATGGTGGCAGTGGTGAGGGTTGTAGCCTGTTGGCCACAAACCCTCCAAAAGAAAGGTGATACCCAGGACTTTGGACTCTTCCCTTAATAACATATAGAGTGGAAGAATAAGGTATAATTTTAAAATCATTTTGTAACTGCTAAGCTATATAAAGATGTGTACTGTAGACAGATAAGGAGGAAGACCTGAGGCATGACAGCCTGAAGTAGGATGGATAATGGAAGCTACACCAGAACAGGATGGTTTGTGTGTGAGGATGGTAAGGACAAGACAGAGGATGGACACTGCATGTGTACAGGCCGAGATCAGCAAATGGACAAGGTAATGGAGATTGCTGAAGACTACCAGAGGACCCCCAAGGGGCTCAAGTATGCATGTGATAAGGACATTTGCAAATGAGAATGAGTCCCAGTAAATTAAATTAACATGTTAATCATCTCCTGAGAAATTAATGAATATGCATATCTAACCTGTACATAATCTTTGTGCTTGGACAGCTGAGTGTGCACCTTAGGTTGGAGGCCTAACAGACAGTAGGACAATACCACACAACAGGAGGAAAGGGTCCAACTGGAAGCAGAATTTGAGAATTATAATCCCAGAGGCAGAGGATGCAGAAAAGGTCCCTTTTACCTGGAGATGGCAGCAGAGCGATGAGTTCCAGGTGCAGAGGGAACAAAAGATGAAGGCAAAGGCATTCCAAGGCAAAGGACGATGGGCAGAAGCCTCTCTTCTTTGGACCTTCTCTCTTCTTCCACCTTGAGGGCTTTCCATATGGATGCTGGGGTCTGTCCTGCAGGGGGTGAGGAGGGCTGCAGGGACAAAGAAAGCAAAACTTGATCATAATGCCAAAAGCAATACTTTGTAGACAGAAAAAGGACACTCAGATGGTGCCAGTCGACTAAATTCCTCAGTTTCCACAGCAGCACTCACCGAGTCATGAGGACAGCACTGGACATTAACATGACCATAAGGACAACGTTAATAGCAAACTTCTCTTCAAGCTGATGTCATGACCTACAAGCTCATTGCCAGAACTGGGATACAAACAAGGACTTTATTTCAGGGCATCTGACCTGGACGGTCCAGGGCATCTAGAACAAAAAAGGACACTCACTGAACCTGGGTGCTGAAAATATTACTGTACACAAACATGACCCAAACCCCCCAAAACCACAATCCCCTGGAAGGCAAGCTCCTAAGCAGAGTGACATCATTTGGAAGGCAGATGCTTTTTTAGGCAGAGAAGATGAAAAGACATCATTACTGATTTTTCTCCAACAGGTCAGGTAAGAGGTGCCTGAAGCCACAGCAGAGGTTACATACCACCTGCTCTCAGCCACTGAAACTTGGGGGACGGGGGGGCAGGGGGCCATCCCTTCTCCTCCTTACACTGGGCTCTTCCTCAGCAGCCTCCATCCTCTCCTGCAGTTGCCTCCCTGCCCCACGGCCAACACTGACCCTGCCACAGGAGCCAGGAAGCCCAACAAAAGGTCATCCACTTCGCTTAAACAACCTTTAAGCAACCAGGACATCTGAAAGGAAAAGTTGGCTTGAATACCAAGATTATTTTTATAAAGTCAATAATATTAACAGTTAGGCTTGCTGCTCTGAAATAGCAAGCTCTGAAATGTCCCAGTGTCCCAAACTGTGCAAACAGGGCCTTCAAACGCAAGCGCATTCCAAACACTGCAGAAGAAAACTACACCTTTGGAAATAATTCTTATCTTCTGATTCTCTACACAATATTAGAAAAGCTAGAGAAGCAATCCATGGAAAAAACACAACCTCACTGTCTCGCTTACAGGTCAGTCTTAGAAACCTGCAGCTGACACAGTTAAAGCACTGGACACCAGCAAAGGAAATAAATCTTGATGGTTCAAGTGCTTCAATAGGAAAATTAGGAATGAGAATATTTAAAACCAGAAAACTTGTTGACAGAAGTAGCTTACATCAACCCATTTGATTAAAAAGATATATAGTAAAGCACCTTCTATACTTCTCTTTCTTTTGACTTCCACAATTACATATGCAACATTCATTCCCAAGATGCCAGTGCAGCAGTTGGGCAGGAAAAGACATGGCAAGAAGAGCTCAGGCTCAGGTCACCTGTGTAGCAAAAGATGAACTGTTGAGAGGGAAGAAGCTTCATGTGGAAATACACTTCAGAGCCAAAATGCACCATCACAAGAGTTCAGCACAGATTTTACACGGTGCCCCTTACTCGCCATCAATCATTAACAGACTTTTTGCCTCCCCAGCTGACACTCATGTTCATTTTAAAACAGCTCTGGAATTCCTTCACGTCAGCAGCTTACGGTCAAAAGAAGATGAAAATAAAATCGGTAGCCAGACAGGACAAAAATACAGAACGCTGGTGGTGACGCTGGGAAAAGAGGAGGCAAAAAACGAACCCGTGCAAAACCACAGCGCAAAACCATCCCGAGGAGCTCTGGCTTTCAGTCCCCAAACCAGCCGATTCAGCTCCCATTTCTGAGCCCAAAACCCAGCTGCCGAGCCTGTTCAAGTCCCACGAAAATGCAGGACTGAACCTCGGTTTCCGAGCCCAAAGCCACACCGCTCCAGCTGTCCCCAGACATCAACCTGTCAGCCTGTTTTCAACACCGGAAGAAAACTCCGCCCCCGTTCCCGGCCCGCAAGCCAGCCAGACCCTGACTGCGTTTGGATGGAGCCCTTCTGCACTCCCCACGGGGGACGCTGAGGGGTGGGAGTGGGGGGGTGCCGCCGGGCTCAGCCTTTGTTTCTCCGGCGGGCAGAAGCCGGCGACCGGACGGGGCTCCTGCCCCCAGCCCCGGAACTCCCCGCCTTCCCCGGAGCAGCGCTCGGGAGCGGCTCGCCCCGGCCCCGCGCTCCCCCCCGCTCTTACCTTCCCGCCGCTTCCGCCCTTCTCCTCGCCCCGAAGGCGAAGCCCGCCCGCCGGGCTGCGGTTCCGCGCTCTGCCCGCCGGCTCCGCCAACAGCGGCAGTGGCGGCAGAATTGGCATCGGCGGTTCCACACCGGCCAAGAGGAACCGCGCGGCGCCCCCACAATTCCGGAAGCACGGCTGCATCACGTGGCTCGGGTGCCAGCTCCCGGATTGATGACTTCACCAGGCCCGGGTGCGCGTGCGCAGAACCCTAAAGCCAGCACGAGTGCCGCCGCGGAGTTGGGATAGGAGGTAGCATAGACTGAGGATACAAACCAGGAGGGCAGGGCTTGTGGTGGTTGTGTCACTGGCGAAAAACTGGCATGGGGAGCTGAAGATGGACAAGGCCCAGAGAGGGGGAAGCGAAGGACGGACGTGGAGGGTGGAAGGAAAGAACACACTGGAGCTGCCCTGCCCAGCACGTACTATCGTTATATTGAAGAGTAACCCATTCCCAAACATGACTTTCTGGACAGCCGTGCCCTGTACATTAACTTTAAAACCCCTCTCTACAATTCCCAACCTTTTCCCTCCACCCAGCCCCTTCCCTGCCTGGATCCCTCAACTTACCTTTCAGAAGAATTGGGCATCTGAATTCATCTTTGGCAAAAAAACCCACAAAACACCATAACTAAGATGTTCCTGTAGTCACCAAGTTCCTCTGTTATGATCTGCCAAGAAAAAGCCCCAAAAACCCACCAACAAAACAAACCACCACATACAATTAAAAAAAAAAAAAAACAAAAAACAAAAAAACCCAAAAAAAGCCACACAAACAGACACACAAAAAAACCCCCACCAAACAAACTGTGCCAGCACTTACCATCTCAGCAGCCAACGCCAGCCCCTTCCACAAATTCTTCCTCCCCAAAAGGGAACCCCAGCAAGAAGAAAGAACCCAACATACTGGTCAGGCCATGATCAAAACACTGGGAATTTTATGGGGTTCACAGTAATGGAATGCGTTGGACGCTTAGTGAAGGATGCTTGAGGAGCTCATCAATCAGCATTATCGGACAGGAAAGCCACTATCAAGGCCTGGCCTCACAGACTGTCAAAGAACCCTGAAGAATTCTATAATGGAAGCTGTAGTAGTTTATGAAGTGCTTGGGGAATGCAGAGTGAGATAGTGAGATACCCAGCAGTAGATTACTGGTAGCTTCACATTCCTTGAAACTCTACAGTTGTTTCTTAGAATGATGGCAAAAACAGACTGCAATTTAGGGAACAAGGTTTCAGACAAAGCACTTGCCATTTTAGGTGGAGTTTTGCATGTCTTTTGGCAGCTCCACAGAGGCAGCTCCCCAGCCATGGAAGGCTGAACAGATGTCCCAGCCTGATGGGATGCTAACCACAGAGCTGCTGCGTTCCCATAGCGCTGGGTGACCCTGCACCTTTCAAATGCAAAAATAAAAGGGTCAACTGCTACAGTAGCAAGTTTTTATTCTCTGTCCAAGGGATTTGCTTAGGAGACCCTTGGCCCGGGTCACTCTCACACCACACCCGAGCCCCCAAGCCTCAGTTACTTCTCCCTTTTGCCCACCTCTGCCTCAGTCTCAAAATTTCCAGTGGTGTGACCACTGGCACCAAACTGTTACGGTAAGCTAAGGGCTCTGGAAAATAATGGCTAATAATAAGCCACATTTTAAGATGCTGTGCATGACAAAACAGGTGCTAAAGAGGAGATTAAAGAATTGGTTTTGGTGAAGTGACCATGGATTTTTTCCACTTCTACTGTAACAGAGCACTTTGAGACAGGTGCTGACAAAAAATGTCCCACTGCTGAGGCCTTCTCCTCAGCTGGCAATCCTGTGTAAGCTGCAGCTAGTCCCAAATATCAGGTTGCCTTATGCCATGAAAGACTAGAACTCTTGATCTGGAAAGAATTGGAACTGCCCATGGAACGCTGTCAAGACACACCATCAGATAGCAATTTGCTGAGGAGAGGATGACCCGGCCTCAGTGTTACCTGAGATCAGTATTGAGAAAACAGTTTGCAGCCATGGCAGCAACTGCTGTTTCTTAAATGTTACCCTTTACAGGGCTTGGCATCCCAAAGTGTAACAGACTGCTAGTCCTTGCAGTGATCAAACTGAGCCAAAGGAGATGAAATACCCTGCACAAATCAGGGAGTGGCTGCTCCTTCTGCAGATGTATGAGATTGCACAGATAACTGTAGACATGCCTTGCACGTGCGCTCTGTTACTTTTTGTCACTGTCATTTCAGCCTTGTGACAATTTGTGGTGCCAAGCAAAGATGACAGAAAAGTTGCCTGCTTGCTGGCATTGGAAATGGTCTCCCTGTTTCTCCCCCAGTCTTGCAGGTTGCTGCTTAAACTGAGGTAGCCTGAAACCTGTCAGAGAAATGGAAAAGAAGCAATGTTGGCTGGCAAAATGTCACGTCCTTACAGCTGGACATGTATCCTCGTGGTCACTCACAGTCATCAAGATTCCAAGCCTAAACCTGAGAAAGTGCCAAGAGCTAATGGGTTAAGCTGATGGTTAGGATGGCATGCTGCCTTATGAATGGTGCCAGCATTACAAGAACTTCTTTTATAGGAGTACTTAGAGCTCCCAGTTATGCCTGACACTGCTCGGTAATTCACGGGGTAAAAAATAGTCTGTGACTAAAATAGCTGGTCACCATAATGAGCAAGTCAACAGAAGGTGCTTTAACTGCGGGGATGTTATTAGCTGTATTCTACATATAGGGGCACTGAGGCAAAGGAGGGGAGACGAGTGGTGCAGGAAGGATGTGTCTGACAGTGTGGCTGGCAATATTAATATATGAAGTGGGTATATATACTACATACAAATACACACATAGAGACATGTTCACAGAGGAGCCTAATTTTGTACATACAAACATTATTGAACACAAAAAACTTTAAATTACAGTGTACATCTTCATCCTGTTTCACTCCTGGAGGTTCTAACACAGACCTGCAGGGACTGGTTTGGCTTGGAAGGGATCTTACAGGTCATCTAGTTCAACTATCTCTGTGGCGTTTTGCAAACATCTAGCATGTCTAGGCATGCTCATAAATGTGTGTGTTAGTGAATTTATTTTGCATGTGAATGCAGCGTTTCTGGGAGAAAGAAGCAAACGGTTCAGTAATATGGTAGTTCTTATATGGTACCAAAAAAAGTTGTAGCTACCTGACATGAAGTGCTGAACGTATACAAGCTAACTCTGATGGTGTAAATTTGCTCAAAATAGCTCCCATATTTCCTTTTCCTTTATGCATAAGGTATTGTCTTGTGCTGCAGTAGGCAATAAAGAATTAACCAGAGAGCATTTTCCATGGTGGCTCTGGCTGGTTTGAGAGATATGTGCAATCTCACCTCTGCATCCCATGCACACACATGGGATCTGCTGGCAGCTTAGTACTAATGAATCACAGACCACAGTGGGAAACCGAGTGAAGGTGGGCACGGCGGGTGTGCACACGTTTTGTGTATGAAGGGGAATGACTGCCTTCATCAGGCGTGTCTGACGGCGCACGCCTGTGCCTTTCTGCCTGTCCTCCCGGAGAACATTCTCTCCATTTGCCCCGGTGCTCCCCCAAAAGAAATAAGGTGCGCTTGCTTCAGCATCACCAACCAAGCAACCATAGAGAGACCATTCACCCCCACACTCTCTGTCTCTCCCCTGTCCCTTCCCTCTTTCCTTCGGGCCGCCTGGCTCCCGCGGCCCTGCTCGCAGCCCACCGCGCCCGGCTTTTTGCGGCCTGCACGGCTGCAGGCAGCTGTGAACTACGCCGTGCCCCGGCCACTTCTCCCGCCGTCGCCCCTAGACTACTTACCTCTCCGCCCGTGAGGCCGCACGGGCTGAGCGGAGCGCCCCCGCTCTCGCCCCGCTCCCGCTGCCTTGCCCCCGTGCCCCGCGGCGCCCCCCGCCGGGCGCCGGGCGGGCTGCAGGGGCTCTCCCGCCGCAGCGGGGGGCCGGGCTTAGGGGAGGCGGGGGGCACCCCAGAAGGGGCATAGGCGCGGCGGGAGGGCAGACGGCCGGGCGGCTGCGGCCAGCGGCTGCCGAACCCCAGCCTCCCGGTCACGCCGCGGAACTTACGGGCCGCGGTCGCCATGGCCGGCGAGATTGAGGATATGAGCGGGCGGGAGGCACAGAGCGTCTGCGAGGCCCTCGGGCGCTATGAGGATACGCTGCGTGGCGCCGTCCGAGAGATTCATGTAGACATCCAGGCGTTCAAGGAGGGCGTCGGGCGGCAGGTGGAGGAGGTGTTGCGCCTCGCCAGTCCCCTGGCACACACCGTCTCGGAGCTGAAGCAGGAGAACCGGCGCCTGCGGGCGCAACTTGAGCGCCTCTTCCGGCAGGTGGAGGCCCTGGGCCGGTCGGCGGGGCTGCCGCAGGAGTGGGCGGCTGAGGCGGCGGGGAGCGCCTCGGTCGCAGGGCCCGGCTCTCCGAGGCAGGGTTCGGCCGGCGGCAGGTTCGCCAGCAATGCCAAGTTAGCCGTCGCTGGCCGGAGCCAAGTAAGTGCTGGCGGCGGTAGGGAAGGTCGAGAGGGTGCTTAAGCGGACGCTTGACGGATGTTGCCAGGTCTGCGCTGGTACGGGACAGCGTTTAGGGACACGGGGCTCCTCTTTTGCAGTGCAGGGTTAATGGGCTTTCAGGAGGTGCTCTGAGATATGGTCTTGGCCCTAATGCCACCTGGGAACGTTCCCGATTATGGCACTGCTTGGTGAAACTGGGATCTTGGTTAGAGTGGTAGCAACCTGTCAGTTCAGTGTGGTTAGGAGTAAGATGAGAAGCCAAGGCAGCCTCAGCTACCAATATACATTTGCTATGTGAATATCTGTGTACCCTTTCTGGACTAGATTCATCTTCGTGGCAGCAATCCTGTGGTTTGCCAGTTGGAAGGCTCTCAAAGGAGAACAGGTCATAATATAGCAGGCAGTAACAAGTTTTCCTAAGATAGTGACTTAGCATCCCTGTGAGGCAGTTGCAGATTGTCCCTGAGAGGTGAGTCTCATGAAAACTGTTGTGGTCTCCATGACCTAAACTAGCACAACACACATATTTCTCCCAGTGATAAAACTTTCTGCAGCATAGTGGAGCCTTGGAACTCCTTGCATGGAAACCCCAATTAGTGGGAAACTCATCTGTCACTGAAATGTTTTGTGTAATACTTTTTCTATGTGTCCAGCTCTATGGAAAGAGTAGAGAGCTCCTGTACAATCCTTGACACAAGGAGGTGGCAACCAAACTACACCATGAACCAGTCACATAAAACTGCTCTGCATGAGACTTGTCTTTTACAGGTGGCAGCCTGTTTTATGTAACCTTGATTAAGCCATGTCTGGTAAGACTGTTGGAGTATGAAAAGCTGGCCTGTGGTCTGCCTGGGCTTTGGGAATGGAAAATAAAAGCTCAGAAATGAAATAATTAAATTCACTGTAAGTTGATGGGACTGATCAGAGACTCTGTATTGCATTCCAGCCCTTTTCATTTATACTCAATTGAGAATGGGGGCATAGGTATCCCCATAGCTGGACAAGGGAAAAGGTAAAGTTGCTACCTCACGTGTTTTTCCAACTTAGTAATGGCAACTGCTGCATTTTACCCCACATGTCACAAGTCAGCAGCATACACACAACTTTCAGACCTATTCCTTTGTTTCATGGAGCCATCCACATTTGTTTGTATTGCAAAGAACAAAAATAATCTGAGTGACATGGAAGAGATAAGGAAGGGGGTTGGTCCCTCACCATCTCAGTAGCTGCCTCATCACCACTGCCTACACTGTAGTGTCTACTGTGAAAATCTTGCATTGACATTGTGACAGTATCCAACTTAAGGTATCAGTCTCTGTTAAAGCACAGAATGAGCTTTTGTTTTGATCAGAACCTTCCCAATTTGCTTTGAGGGTACAGAGAGGATCACTTAAGTACTGACAGTTCATCAGTGCCCTCTCAACAATTTTCCCTGGAAGGTTAGACAACTTCCCGAGTTAGCATAGCTGACCGAGAAAGAATTTCAGTACTGAGAACCATGGGAGCTGGAGCTAGAGCTACACACATCAAATGCATGCAGTGAAAACATGATTTTGTGGGTAAGACTCTCGAGGTGACTGCTCAAATGGCTAAAGAGCAAGCGTTGGTTGCTGTGCCAGTCACTCACATTCTCTGTAGTGAAGGAATTGGTCCCTCAGTTGCTTGCAGTTTCAGGGCACTTGACACAGAGTACTATAAATGACAATGTGTATGTGTTTTCAGATAAACAAACACTTGTGATAAAACCGGTGACATTTCTAGCCTTGGTAAAGACTTCTGTGAGATATGAAGAACAAATAATACTGTCCGGGAAATAGCAGCAAATCAAGATGTGGAATTTTTTGCTACAGAAAAGATTTGTTGTTTGAGTTCCTTTTTACTGTGTGGTTGATGCAGCATTTATCTAAGCAAAAGGCTGGGTTCTGTTGCCATCAATATTTCTAGCAAAATACCTGGGATAAGAGTTAAGATTATCTTTTGCAGGTTACAGATTTGGTATTGGAGATTCTGAGTATCTTCAATGTCTGAACTCTTATTTTCTCATATTGGTAGATTTTTTTCTGAGTTAATTTAATTCTAAAAAGCCACAGAGTTCCAAGCATGGTTCAGAAGTAAGGGCAAAAATCTGCTTTTAATTTTAGTCTTCAGGCAATCTCTGCAACGCTGTCCTTAAAATTTGACATACATCAGTCTAAGTGCTGATTTAGGTAGCATTTTAAATGGCCATTATATACTCTGATTTGGAGGTAAGTCTTTGTAGTGTTTTTATGCAAAAATTTAACGTGGCTCTCTAAACAGGACAAATTCTGAGAGCTGCTTTTGCAAAGGAAAATAGGGTATATTTGAATAATTTGGAAGTGGGATCCTGCAGCCATAGCTGCTCAATTGAGGATTTATCCCTGCTGAGCACTTTGTTTCTATTTGTCATCCTTTGCAGTCACTGAGGTCTCTCTACTACCTGCTTGACATTGTCTGAAAGGACAACTTCTGACCTTTTCCATTTTGTCAAGGACTTCATCAGTTATGATCTTTCGATAATGTTTGTAGTTAAGCAAGATGCTCTTGTGAACAGGTAGGACTAAATATACTGTAAGGGTGTTCTGGCTTTATACTTTCAGAAGAGTTTCTGTACAATGTGGACACAAGATGCTCTTGTGAACAGGTAGGACTAAATATACTGTAAGGGTGTTCTGGCTTTATACTTTCAGAAGAGTTTCTGTACAATGTGGACAGAATGCTGGACAGATCACTGCAGAGAATCTGCTTGCAGTCGTCAAAGCAGTAGAGAGGAATAGCTGGCTACGACCATGTGAGGAGAGCTTAAGTAACATTACCCATTGGTATATCTCCGTAGTAACATGATGCCCCCCCAGCAGTTAGTGAGCCTGAAAGTAACTGCATGAGATGTAATAACCAGGAGTACAGAGGCAGGAAAATCAAGTGATCAGCAGTCACCTGGAATTACATAATATGATTCTAAACCATTTCAACTCCTATACTTGATAAAGGAAGTCTGGTAGATACATTTCTTTCTTACTATTCTCCTACACCCCCTGGAAGTGTCTTTTGGAACGGTAGCTGTCCAAGGTTGCCTTGATCCATACCTAGATTTTTTTGTTGTTGTTGTATTTGCTTGGTTTGATTTGTTTAATTCATAGCGATGTACCTGTGGCACCTGATGAAGCTGCCAAGATAGAATTGTTCCCTGCTGTCCATTTTCATCCAGCCTTGCTTCAAAAAAGAGTCTGTGAAAAGTGCTTCTAATGCTCTTCAGTGATTACTCCATGTGCAAAAGCTTTCCTAATATGCTCATGGTGTTCAAGGCTTTTTCTTGAAGCTGTAGGGTCAGTTACAGTTACAGACTACTTGTTTTATCTGACACACAATGGCTTAGCAGAATTAAGGGGTAAATGTGGTACAGTTCTTTCTGGCATCTACAGCCTTAAAATTATAATGGATTATAAGGATCATACTTTATGTAATACTTTTACAACGCATGATCAGAATGTCATTTTTTTCTGCATTAAACAGCGAAAAAGCCCTGCAGAGCATTAAGAGTTTTATGCAACTCAATCAATCTCTCCACTGTTGTGCAGAATATTCTGTTTATCACCTTCAAGGTGGATGGTGATACCTCTATCTAACAAAAGTGGAACACCCCTCTTAGGTACATAGGGTTTGTGAGAACAAGTATGTAGAGATCGATCCGAGTTCTGTGTTGCCAGAGCTCTGTTTGCAGGGTTGCCTCTTAGGGTTAGATAACTGTTCCCTTCTTGTACTGGGGTCACTAGCACAAAGATCTGTTTTTGGCAGGTGTTTCTGGGTATTCGTCTAACTGCTGCTGCTATTTGAAATTTAGCTGTCTTAGCTGTCCTGTCTGTTGTCTGTTCTGACAGAGTGTAGACCTGGATGACCACCACAAACCTGAGTTTAGAAGATTTTTTAGTTCTTCCATCATTGAAAATGGGCACCAGTCTTCAACAGGTAGGAACAGGGCATGAAATGAAGCAGCGCTACTTGTGAAAAAATACCTGATCCTGGCAGTCATAGAGCATAACATTTATAAAACAGTGTCACAATCTATACTCTATCAGTGTCACAGTCTCTTGACGTACTAGTGATAATAAGGCCTGCTGTTCCAGGTGGCATTGTAGCCTTGCATCCCAGAGCATTTTGCAAATTACCTATCCACTTCCAACATCCTGCAGTGGAGGAAGGCTTTACTATATCTATTTTAGAGAAAAATTAGGCACAGAGCATTTCATAAAGCTGTCAAATGAACTACCTCCTAGCGCATGGCAGGAGACCGGGGTCAGGGGCTGCACAGAGAAAGAGGAGCTTACCAAATGAAGATACTTGTGAACTAATTATCTGAAGTTGATCTTGCCAAAATTCAAGTAGGATGGGTATGATCACTGCAGGTGTCACTAGAGTTTCTGCAGTGTACTGTAACTGGTACAATGTCCCACAGGGAGGACTAGGTGGAGTAATTCCACTTGTAAAATAAAGTTGTTGCATGGAAATTAGTTTGTAACTTTGTTACAAATCTGCAAATAAATTTACTTCCTCTCTCCCTTTCTTTTAATTCACTAGATCAGGCAAAAGTCTCCCATGAACCGACCTCTTTTCACATGTCAGACTCTTCCCCTGAAGCCCATGCCCCTGCAGTCACCTTACAGATGCCCCACCTTCCCGTTACTGCGGTAACAAGGATTTCAGAGAAGTATTCAGGAGAGACCATCTATTCAACAGGAACAAGTAATGCACCTGCTGGCCTGCTGGGACAGAGCAAGAGCAAAAATGCGATGGTAGTGAAACCTTCTGACCAGTCAGGTAAAAGAGACAAAAAGAATTTATTTGCTGAAGCTTTATTACCTATCTTTACTCCCCAGAAACTGGTACTGCAGGGATTGCCCTGTGACCGACTGGTAATTATGAAAACTCACTTCTATGGCTACATTTCTATGGGACACTGATTTACAATACCGTAGATCCTAAAGGAGCTTTAGGCTATAATGTCACATCTGAGAATTTTTGCTGCCTAATATAGCTGAGTTCGTAGTGCAGCCTTCTAGCACTTCTTCTAGCAGTTACTGAATAAGATCTCTTATTTTGCTGAATATCTTCTAATGAACTTTGCATAACATACAGAGAGAGACCAGATGGAATTGGCAGCAAGAGACAATGATTATTTGCAGATTATCACAGAATGGTGTGGGTTGAAGGGACCTTGAAATGTCATGTAGTCCCAACCCCCTGCTATGGGCCCGGGTACATTCCACTAGACCGGGTTGCTCCAAGCCCCATCCAACCAGGCCTTGAATGCTTCCAGGGATGGGGCATCCACAGTTTCTCTGGGCAGCATGGGCCAGTGTCTCACCACCTTCACACTGAAGAATTTCTTATTTGTTATCTCATCCAAATATCTTCTCATTGATTTTGAAACTGTTAGCCCTTGTCCTATCACTACATGTCCTTATTCTTTCAATTTTTATCTTCTTAAAGCTAAGAATGTAGCAAAGCTTTCCTTTGTCTTTTTTTTTTTTTTCCTGGTGTTTCAGTGAGGGCCTGGAATTCAAGTGTGGTGACAACAACAGGTTCATCTGCCACTAGAGGTGAGCATTCCCATCAGCGTGTTCTTACATAATACAAATAGAGAGGAAGTCCATGTTCCATGTCTGGGGGGATTCAGATCTGAGCATGTATCTCCAATTAGCAGGCACATGGTTATATTAAAAATGCATGCAGATCCAGTTTCCCAGGTATCATGGAAACTAGTTCTGCTGTATCAGGTCCTCAGTTCAAATCAAGGGGTGCTTATCCTTATTTGCACAGTGGTGAACCTGTGTACTTTTAAGCAGTTTCTGCAGTGGAAGCAATAGGTGCCAAAAAAAGTGTGGCAGAACACAGTTCAAACAGTGAAGTTTTTAGCTGACCAAGTGAAAACTATGACTGAATGTAACCAGGTCATGGCATTTGGAAAGCGGTGGGCCAGCCTGTGGATGTTGAAGCAGATTCCTTTGAGTAGAATAGCAGTAAACAGTCTCCCTCACATATGAGTAAGTCAAAGGACAAAAATTTTTATTTCAGTCAAAATAGATGAGTTGACCTCTATTCGAAAGTACTTCTGATTGATGTCACCAAACTTTTCTGTCTACTGGCATTTCACAGTGGTATCAAGTGTCAGTTTAACAAAGATGTAGCTCATCCAGAATACGGATCACACTCCTCTCTCTTCAGATTAAAACCTCTGAGATCTGCACAAGTATCTGGCAATTGTTTGTGGTCCCAAATTTGTCACATCTGGCATTTACCAGATAAGTCTAATTCATCTGGATTCCTTCTATAAGCACTGGGCTCCTCCATTCAGCATTTTCAGAGAGTGATTTGGACAGTACTCAGGTTGGATTGCCTCTATAGATGCTAGTCTGTGTATAGGAGCCTTCAATAAATGAGTGCTGGCTCATGCAATAAGTTTAGCTTTTTCATGTTAAAATCAGGCAAGCCACTCTATTGTTCTGCATTCACAAAGCATAGCTGGGCTCCAGAGCTGATCTCTAAGAGCAGAAGCACAAAAGGTAGAACAAAAGGGGAGAAGGGGAGTAAAATACAAAGTTTTAAGACATCTTTGCAACCTTTGGAGTCTATTCTACTTCACAAACTAAAATGTTTCCTGGTGGAAATTAGGTAATTTAAATTATGCTCTCAATCATGGCAGACTTCCCAGGACTCCTCATGTCTGCCAGAATGACTGCTACAAGCTGAGCTGTGGCACCATTTTTTCTTTTCACTGAACTGTCCATGGCAGTGTGCCCTCCTCTGAGGTCTGCACAAGGGCCTGAAAAAATCCAACTTTCCCACTGCAGTTTTATCAAAGGCATCCTCTCACAGCCCTCTCTGGTATGTTTACACTACCCTCTCCTCAGTACCACAATTTTGCATAGGTGCTGAATCCCTGGGGAAAATCCCTCCCCTGCTTGTTAGTTTATATTGGAAATTAGAGGCCTGCAGCTTTTCACTGTGGTAAGTAAAATTCAGTGTGTGGCTATCTATCGGGAGATGGTTTGAAAATGTCTGAGGAAAGGAGATAAAAGAAGTTTCTGCCCTGATGCATTTCATTTTTCCTGCTTTTATATAGAGAATAACACTTCCGTCACCAAGTCTGTCTCAACTGAGAGCTATGGGGCGAGCTGTGGAACAAAAACTGCTGAAAGGTCAGTTGTCAAGTTGTCAAGAGCAAGTTGTCAGGCCTTCTGAAAACACTTTTTAAAATGCTCATCTGTGTTGAAATTTGTACTTTGGGCTTATTTTTGGAAACCAGCATAATTACTGCCATCAAATATCCTTAGTTTGGCTAGCCTACAGTTTAGTTTGTAGATAAATGCCTTGCTGAGGAGTACTACACGTTCTTGATTTAACTTGGGAGTTGCAGTTGCTTAGTATAGAATTACATGGTATCACAATTACTACTGGCATATCCAGGCATCTTCAGCATGCAAACAACCCAGCAACAAAACTGGGAGTACAGACAATTAAAATATCTTCATTTGAGCTTGCATTTGCCTTTTGAATTATCCCAAATTTGGCATGACTTTTCCTCTTAGTTCCAACATAGCACTTTGATATTTGAGTCATGATAGACTGAACATCCTGTTGTGAGATCTGAGCTCCATCTGTACCATAAATAATGTGTGACACATGTCATTGCTCTTGCCTCAGTTTCCCCATCTCTGTCATGGGGAGCATTTCCAAATGTATTAGTGTGTGCCTTACTTCATTGATGCTGAGGAAGTGGTTTATGTCTTAAATAAACACAAATTAAAATAAAATCCTGTATTTCTTGGTAAAATTACCAGCTTGTGGTCAGTGATGCAACGTTGACCTGAGGACAGGATTCTGTGTACTATAATTAAAAATTTCAAAAGTGATTACTGAATTACTGTTCAAGTTCCCTTTTTAAAATTTGACTTACCCTCCAGGAACACCAGTTTAGAAATTAAAGGGATTTAGTGCTCCTGTGAGACCACTTTTTTTTTTTTAATAATTTTTTTTAAGGTGCTAATTGTTCTACCTAGTGCTATAAAGCATTTGTGACTTGTCCAGCTATGTCTCATTTACAAAATAACTTACACTATTCTATACTTAAGTGCTGTCGTCCATAAAACTTTGACTCTTACTTAAATTGCTTTTCAGACATTCAGGTTCTCTTGAAATGGCTGTTTTGGGAGGTTTAGAGTAGGCAACAGTTGGGCCTTTATGCTGACTCCTAGCACTGCAGAGAGTCACTTTTTTGTTTAACTACATACTTTTAGCGTTACTTTTCCCCAGTGCCATTGACAGCTCCTGTGACATGACCCCCAGCTCTCACTCCTCTCCTCCCGCTCTACATCGCCAAGTGGAAAAAAGACGAGAACTGGTGCGGTCCCAGACTCTGCCATGGATTACGGGAACACAAGCCAGAAAAGCACTTTTTGGGAAATTTGAACACGATGGTGGAAAGTACGTCACACCCCTTGTGTCCACAATGGGTTTGTTAATGGAAAACTAATTTGTCAATTATTACCTAGAGGACAGGTGGGTGGGAGTATTTTAAGCTAAGAGACAATGGGAGATCACTTACAGTTTTGCAGACTTCACAGACTGAGCCTTGGAAATTCACAGCTACAGCTACTCCTCCGGCTTTGGAGTTGTTCAGCTGAGAAGCAGGTGCCTTTTTACAGGAAAGAGTGCTGTGAAAGCTGCCTTCTCCATCATTATAACAGACTGGGATTACAGTGACCTTCTGCTGCCATTCATTAAGGACCAAAAGCGTGGAATGTTCCTTATGAACCATGATGGGGGTATGATTTAGAAAGAACAGTGCCTGGAATCCTGGATTCATGAGGATGAACTCATGAAAATTAGTCTTTCTTGCAGGACCAAACAGATAAGTTTCTCAATGTGTTTCTCAAATGTCACCTGGACAGGGGCTGACCTGGGCAAGGTTGCATACATGTTGCAGACAAGTAGGTTTGAGTTTTCCTAGAATGTAATTTAATCTGGTCTCTGTTAATTTTCCAGAGGAAAAGGAGAATCCAGAGCAAAGCTGAAGAGGTCGCAGAGTTTTGGGGTTGCCAGCGCTAGCAGCATTAAACAAATTCTGTTAGACTGGTGTCGTTCAAAAACCATAGGATACAAGGTAAAGAAATGCTAGTACTTTCAGCTCTCTTTTTTCAGGAGAATTGCCAAAAAAAAAAGTGCATACTGAAAAAGCAAATGTAATACATACTAGACAATGAGTTAAAATCCTTGAGGTCATCAAGTTTTGTGCTGACAACAAACGTCATGGTTTGCATGGATAGTTCTTCAAGACAGTCAGTGACTGCAAGAATGAGAGTCTGTACGTCTGTCAAAGCAACGTATTAATGTTTGTCTGAGAGCCTACTTTTTCTGCTTATGGAAGTGCTGAGTTATTAGCAGTCTGACTCCTGTTCTCACCTCTGCTGTCAGAGTGGGTCCAAAGAATGTTTATCAATATGATGACAGGTGCTTTGTATCTATAAATGCAAACATATATATATATAAAATGGATATATATATAACTAATGGCTTATGCTTATAGAATTCAGTATACACACACATTTTTTTCTCATTTGCAGCCTGTGATTTTTGCATTCTCAATATATATGGCAATATCTGAATTATATTTTGCCAGTACATGGATACTATGATCCTTTTGCTACACAGCAGACCAAAGTACTCTCTACTAGTACTGCACAAGTGAATTTGTAGTAAACAGCTGAAGTTTAATCGCACTATGCTAGTGAGCTGATTTCTATAAGTTAACATTGGTATATCTATAAGAATTCAGCAGTCAATATTTTAGTATTTTACCTGGCCTTAAACTGCAATCACCAAAGCTGTTTCCAAGAGAAATAAATATTTTCAAGGCGCTTTTTTATGTAATTTTTTCCAATGCTTTTTAAAATGTGTATTTTTATTGCTGAGCTCTAAATTATAGTATACATATGTATAACTAATGAAAATTACTATTAGTTGACTACCAGAAAAGCTGGGGACTGAATTTTATATATGGGATAGCAGCACTAGACAAGAGCCCAAGTATGTTTCTTTTCACTGTGGCAGCTGAGAGTAACAATTTGTTCTGTGAATCAGGTTTCAGTTAGGTGTAATGCCTAATAATTGTATGTAAACAACCATTGAGTTGGGCCTTACTGAAAAACAAACAGAGCCAGCATAGTCTTTATCTAGCCTTATTAACAGCCACAAGATGAACTATTCTTCAACTAGAAACACTTCATAGGTATAAGCAGCGTCCTTAGTTTCTGCAGATACTAAGCTGGTATGTTGGACCTGCTTCAGAATTCACTGATGTTGACAAGATTCTTTCCAGTATTTTCAGTGGGCTTTGGATCAGGGGACCCTCACTGTGTGTCTGCTCTGTATCTGACTCCTTCAGGCAAAAGGCTTTCATTGCTGAGCAACCATTTTTTTTCTCAGAATACAAATAATGTAATGGTAGACAAAGGGGAGAAGAAAACAAAGCCTGTGTTCTGTTGCCTTGCTTAATAGGAGAGAAAGACAGAAGACTGCAGTGAACAAAACCAGCTGCTCTTCCTCGTTACCCTGCACTGCATTAACATGTATGTTTTTTTTTCTTTATGACAGCACATTGATCTCCAGAACTTCTCCTCAAGCTGGAATGATGGAATGGCATTCTGTGCTCTTGTGCACTCTTTCTTTCCTGAAGCTTTTGATTATAATAAGCTTGACCCAGCTAATTGCAAGCAGAACTTTGAGCTGGCTTTCACCATGGCTGAGTGAGTATCCCATTAGATGTCTGTGAACATGAAATGTTGACTGATAAACCTCAGGATTTCCTAAATGCCTCAATAACACTCAAATCAGAGCAGCAAATGAATCTTTGAAGTAATTACAGGCCTTAGATTTAACTCGTTATATGCCGCATCTGTTCTGTTATTACTACAGGAAAATGGCTCACTGCGATCGTTTGATAGAAGTGGATGACATGATGATGATGGGTCACAAGCCAGATCCCATGTGTGTTTTCACCTATGTCCAGTCTCTATACAATCATCTACGACACTTTGAATAAAACCACTGACACCTCTCCAGCCAGAAGAACCAAGTACAGTATGCTAACAGGAAGAATGACATTTTGCAAGTGGAATGCAGTTTACTTCTTGCTTTTGACTGTCACTTTGCTTATATTCAACTGCATGGCTGGCTGACTCAAGTGTTGCTGAGCAGCGCCCCAAAGCATTGATCACATCAGCATGTCATTAAAATACGATGATTAAAAACACAAAAAGGATAGAGAAGAGAAAATACAGTCATTCTGGTGCTAGTAGTAGGCTGGATTTCTAGTATTGTGTTTAAAGATCACAGGAAGCTAATTTGCTGCTCCTGTCTTTGTAAGACTAAGCACACAGTTTTGTGCACTGGCAGGTTACTCTGGTACTTTTAATTCCACTTCTCTGTTGAGCATAGCACAGAAGAGATTGCAAATGGTCAAGGTAAATTCCATTTAGCAAGTAATAACCTATAATACTAGGGCTAGGGCTATATTGCCTCTTTGCCAGACCTACCTCCCCAGTCCAGCATACATACACCACACATACACATCAAACAGATATTGTTCTGTTCCGTTAAATCAGACAGAGAACATAACCTCTGACCTGCTGACTGGGGTGACAGATAACCACCATGCTACACAACAGCATTTGTCTGTAATGGCCAAATCTAGTCATTTGCTTAGAGGCATGCTAAAGCCTCTACTGGATTCACTTCTTGATCATGAACAGCAACAGCTGGGCTTTTCTTTGTATGAGCTTGTGTGTTTTCATGATTTAGAACTACAGGCAAGGGGAGAGCTATGAAGTTACAAAATCCTCTCAACAGTTGTACTAAAAGCAAGACTGAAGTGTGCTTTGAGCTGAAGTCTGGGGGAGAGCAACTCTCCAGTGTTGACATGAAGGAAATCTTCACTTGCTCAGTCCTCATCCTGAGGTGGACAGCAAATACGCGCAAGAGTATGAAAGATGTGGGAGTTTTGAAATGCTTTGTACTAGCTTCCATTTTTAGTTAAATTAGTGTTAAAACCATAATACAGTGGGATTATTCCAGATTTAATTGACAAAAAAGTCATGTGTCACCCTTTCTGGTTTTCTCTCTGATAAATCAAGAGAGATTTGTTTTTAGAGGGAATGGTAAAAACAAAACCACTAAAGGCATACTTTAAAAAAAAAAGCTTTTTGAAGTTACTTCTTCCTTAAGTACAGGCTCACCGGAAAGTAATAGCTGAAAGCCTCAGCCCTCTGCTCATGCCAGAGAATGTTTTTTAACCTGCGTTTTTGCTTTTTGAAGATATTTATAAAAATTACTTTGGTTCTGTATTAATGACCATTTATAATAAAAGATGTCAAATGCTCTTCAGATTTACTGCTTCTCTATAAAGTGAAGTGACAGACAACACAGTAAAATCAATGAAAATAACCCAGAACTTCTGTTTGGAACATTTTTGTTCTAGTCCTGATGCTGTGTGCTCTGACTTTCGGTGGTAAAAAAGTATGTAAGTTCAGTGGCTTTTGGAATAGGATTTTAGTTCAGCCTCCCTTTCTATTGAAGTTTACTTAAGAAACCACAAATGAAACAACTGCTTTGTTATCAGTCTCAGAAAAAGAAAAAAAAACCACAAATGCCAAAAGCGTACAAATGTCTAAGTTAACTGCTGAAATCTGGATGTTTGAAGTGTTGCTAGGCTGTTGCTATGACACTATGGGAACCATTGGAAAGACTTCTAAATGTATTTTTAACGTAAGTACCTAATAGCTACTTTGTCAACTGGCAGAATCCTTGGTATTGCTCATCTCACAGTTTTAATACAAGTGGTATGAGTTTTGTGGGCTGTTTGTATTTGTCACATGACCGCCACTGTCTTCAGTTTTTGCTTCAACTTGAAGGGCCGTAATTCAAGTGTGCACCTGTTGCTCCACCAAATGCACTGTAAGGATAAACACCCTGTACTTCTGTTTTGGAGACGTGACTAGAGTAAGCATGATGGGAAATCTGTCTGCAGCTGGCACATGTGATACACGTATTTACATTCTTACAGCAGAATACTTTTCATTGACTAGCACAGACAAGTTCCATCATAACTACAAGAGGGGCAATACTGGCTTTAGACATCACGTTCCTTCACACTCCCACGTCATAGGGATTATCCTGTCTGATGGAAGTGCTAGAGACACGGGTAAGTGCTTGGGCAATTTAGGCCTAGTAGCAAATATTTCAATATAGGAAGTTTTAGACAGTAAGATTATTGCCAATGCATCAGAAGGAGTTTACATCCTTTCTATATTTTAACTTGTTTTCACTGCTACCCAGAGGCTATTCGTACAGGTTTTCTAAAGTTCCCACTTGAAAGAGGTGACCATAAAGGTACCTGGTACTCGCCAGCAGACTGATTGCAGCGCAGTGCGAGACTGTAAGCTGATTTTAACAGCCGGTGGTTCAAGATGAGGGAGATGGTGCTATGACATAATTTTAGAAAACTACAGCTTTATGCATTAAGAGAAATCTCATCTATATGCACAACTTTGACTACTAGATTAAACTAAAATTAGCGTATGCAGTGTATCTTTAATTAAAAAAACACCGTGTGTATACATGATAGTAAATGTGTCTAGCAGGAGTCATATAGAGAACATTATATTACATTAGCACAGTATATGTTTTACACAGGTGTTTGCTGGCTTTTCTAATGTTTCTGTGCTGTACCTAAAATTCAATACTAAGGTAGTTTACTAAATTCCACTTTTAAAGGCTAAATAAATTTGTTCTGGGCAAGATTTTAAAAATATTCTCAGCAGACAATGACTGACCTTTTAAATTTATGTTTGCACAGGGAAAGCAGGGAAGTCCTCCTCCTTGAAAGTACAGTAATTGAATGGATGCCTTTCATCACTTCTCCCTTTGTGTGACATTTCCCATAAAGTGTTCAGTCTAAACATATGCTCAGACCAAAGCAAACTCTTGAATACATGTAATTAGGTATAAAACTGGCCCATATGATTTGACCCGTGTCATTAATTTAAACCTGTCCTCGATTACAGAGATAAAGTGTCCAAAATAATAATTGGTATTGCTTTCTGTAACGTGCATTTAAAAGCCACTTCTGGTTATGCTTTAATAGTTCTAATGTCTAGATAAAGTCTCAGTGGAGTTAAAATAGAATCATAGAATACTTCGGGTTGGAAGGGACCTTTAAATGTTATCTAGTTCAACCCCCCTGCATTGAGCAGGGACATCTCCAAATAGATCAGGTTGCTCAGAGCCCTGTCCAACCTGACCTTGAATATTTCCAGGCATGGGGCACTTACCACCTCTATGGGCAACCTGTGCCCATAGAGTGCCCGTGTTTCACCAACAAAAATTTCTTCCATCTATATTCTTTTAGCTTAAAACTATTACCTATTGTTCTACCGCAACAGGTCCTGCTGAGAAATTTATCCTCATCTTTCATATAAACCCCCTTTTAAGTATTGAAAGGCCTCAGTAAGGGCTCCTATGAAATTTCTCCAAGTTGAACAACTCCAACTCTCTCACAGCCTTCCTTCATGGCAGATTACTCCAGACACTAGTAATACCAGAACACCAGAATTCAGACCTGCCGTGTTAGTCTGCTTTGCAACTTCAGTAACACTGAAAGCAATCAGCTAATGACAGTGCAGTATCAGCTCAACCTAGACAACTGTCAACTTGGACGCACTATCAAGCAGCAGTTGGGATGACCGTTTAAGCCTCTGAAAAATGACACTATCTGTAGTATTTTTAATGCATCTAATAAAGAACATGGCAACATATTTACTTTATATCTAGCGTCTTTAATGCTGCTTACTTAAGACTCCTCCATAGGGGAGGGGAGCGGCGCGTCTGTACGGCGGCAGCAGGGGGCAGGAGGGGGAGCGGCGGGAAAGGCTTATTTCTGCAATAAAGCGATCAAAAATTACTGTCCCAAGTAACGGAACTATCTCGATTAAGGTATAGAGAACGTATTTTATTCCCAAACAGATCTTAGCTGGGAATGAGTGGAAGGAAGCACCACGGGCTCGTGGCGCCGTGCCCCGGTGCAACAGCCGCAGCGTTGCTGTTCCTATAGCAACTGGTTTGTTTACCTTCTGCGCAGTTCTGAGCCACCTCTGAGATATTTACTGGCACCTTCAAAAAGAAACTATGTGCTATCACTGTGAAGACTGAGGCTGGAAGGCAGTTGCGGGCAACCCGCTCCCCCAGTGAAGGGGAACCGAGGACGTGGCACTCAGCCAGGATTCGACCCTGGGAGCAGCCCAGGCTAGGAGTAGAATCGGACAAGAGGTGTGTGAAGGGTACCTTGTGCTGGAGGACAAGCAAAAGCTTGAGTGTTGCTGAGGAGCAGCTCTGTGCATTTGGGGTGAGAAACTGTCTCAGGAACACTGGCTGAGTGTAGTGTAGAAAAAAGAAAATTGATAAACTGCTGTGACTTTGGATTTATTTTTGGCATTGGTTCCCCCCTACATTAAACCAGCATTTGCTTTAGCCCTTCCTAGGCTTTTCCATTTTCCCATTTATTTGCTGTATTTCCTCCTTCAGCTTTTCAGGTCCTGTTTTCTCTTTTTTTTTTTCCCCTTATTATTATTAAATTTGTTTTTTACAGCCTAGAGTTCATCCACCTCTCCAGCCATATTCTTAAAAGGTGCTTACTTCTGCAAACTGTGGGAGACTGTTTATCTTTTATATTTCTTCACTATTTCTCATTTCTCTGTGATTGTCCATTCAGTAATTCTGCCCTTCCTCACAGGTCTCCTTTTTCTCTTCTCCCTCCTATTGCAGACAGCCCAACTTTTCCTCTTAGTTCCGCTTTCAAGCCTCTTAACTCTCTCTTCTTCTAGCTTCTGTTTCCAAGTTCTTTTGTTTCTTTATTCTCTCTCACCAAACTTTCTCCTCCACCTTGGCAATGTGTCATTTTCCAAGTAAAAGGGGCAAGAATTTCTCTCATCCTCATGGGCCTGTTTTTCTCCCCTTGTTGCTTCTGCAGCCAAATATAACCCTAACCCTGTTCTCAGGTTCCACATTCCAAGAACTGACCTGCATTATACCCAGAAACTTTCCAAAAAACAATGGCCAGACTGTTGCAAGCTCCACCCAAGTTTCATCCCTCAGAATGGGACCTTGCAAACAAGATGCAGTGTGCCAGTACAGAGTCTCAGAAATCCAGGTCAGAGCGCATGACAGCTGAGAGTCAGAGGCTGCTGGACGAAATAGAAATGACAACTAAGAGAACTCGAAGTGATGTCAACAAGAAAATAGGTAAGCCTATGTGTTTTGCCTGTGTCCGGATGTGTTATTTGAACACTGTGTTTAGGATGGACTTAGAAAATTAGTTGACAGTGAATAGTATGTCAAGTCAATGCTCTCTGATCTTGCAGAAAAATTTAAAAAATTTTTGAATAATTTTCAGACAGATTCCTCATAATAAATAAATTACTTCTCCAAAACACATGGAAAGCTAGTTCACCCAAACCTCCTGGCACAGGGCTGCAAAGCTGTTTCCACATTTCAGCCTACAGCACTCCATGCCCTCTGCTATGGAGTAAGTCTATTTATAGCCATATCTGAAATCTGATCCACAGTGGTCTGGCATATAAGATGAACTTCTATTAATACCTGTCTGCAATTTCCTTCTGCAGAACAGAGACAGGAAGAAATAAAATTCTGGAAGCAAGAATTAGATAACAAACTTGAACAAATTGTTGATGAGACAGAGGTGCTCTTGACTTTCAAGACTAGGCTGGAGAAATCTTTGGAGAGCTGCAAAGAACCACTCATCATTGCCCAAAAATGTCTCCTGAACAGGTGAGATGATTAAGAAAAGCATTCAAGGAGAAGAAAAAAAAGCTAGGTAATGAACCCCTAACAAATAGGAGGATAAAAGGAGATGCACAGTAATGGCACTCTTTGCAGTGGAATCACACTCGAATTAACACTGGGGAAACCAAACACATTGGGAAACCAAAGACTTCCCATGTGGCAAGGAAAGGCCTTCCATTTGGAAACCTGGGCTTCATCATTTTCTCTTAGCTGCAAGCATCTGAACAACATAGCTGATGGCTTTTCCTCTTTTTGTTTAGGCAGGGGCGTGTTGGAATTGACTTGGTGCACGATGAAGTGGAACAGGAACTGGTGAAGGAAGCTGAAGTCCTCCAGGGGGTTATTGCTTTGCTTGGACGTACATTGGAACAAACCAATGAACAAATCAGGTGCAGAGGCAACGAGTGCAACTGAATGCCAATTAGATGAAAAGTAGGACAACAATAATGCTGAGAAGTTGTAGGGTCAGGCTGAGCACAGGTCCAAAGTTAGCTTCAGTGCTAAACAGTTACAACAGTTCAGTCCTAATTCACACCATTCAATCAGTAATGGTGAGAAGTTCTGTTTGTTAGAACTCAATGTACTTCCACATAATCCCTAATCTTCTCATGATCTCATCCTGTGCCTTCAATTCCAATGGGAACTGTACCATCAATTTATATGGAGGCAGCTTCATGCACTAGATTTTGGGATTTTGCAAAGAACTCCACAACAGTGTGCGTGTTAACGTGTATGAATGCCTGCTAGGGACGCCCATGACTGCTTACACTGCGGCCTAGAGTCCAGTTGTTTTTGTTCCTAGACTAAACCGTTCAGCAAAATACAACCTGGAAATGGATCTGAAGGACAAATTCACAGCTTTGACAATTGACGATTACTGTGCTAGCTTGACAAACAACACTCCTGATATCAGATACGCTGACACTGCAGTGAAAATCGAAGGAAAGTAAGTGGTTATTTAGCTAAGTGAGCACCTGATAATTACACAGCTAGTAAAACCTGCTCCAGTAACAGATTAAAGTAATTTTATGCGAAACAGACTATCTCTGTCCATCACCTGTGTGCTGCGGTTTGTTTTTTATACTTTTGCCCATTACCTCGGTATTTGTATAATACATCTATAAAACAACCCGCAATAGCAATGTTCCTAGTGAACTGCAGTGTACAAAAATTTCTGAAACTCACAATTAACTAAGGAAAAAATTTACATGTTGCTTAAACTCGGAATACATTTGCTAATCTAGCTTCGTCTCCGAGGGTGTCCTAGTGGGGAGAATGCTAGACTGAGACACACGAGGAGTGGAGTAAATTCCTCACCTAGTCATTAACCTGTTAAATGCACAGAGGGCCTGATGCTGCCAGCTGATGACCTTTTCTTTTGAATCTCTCTTCAGTTTCATTAGCCCTGAAGACTGGATAGATTTCTCAAACATAAATGTTGAAAAAGCTGACAAGCAGAGAAATAATTCTTTGGCTCTGAGGGCACTGATTGGTGGCATCCTCTCACAGACAGCAAATGACATGCGCAAGCAATATGAGACAGTGAATGCTGCGTTTAGAAACAGGGTGAAGGAAGTCAAGGATGCCAAACACAAGCTGGAGACACTCCTTGCAATGGTAAGTGGTAGGGGACAGCCTACAAAGAAGTGGAAACAATGGGCTTTGTTATCTCCAAGTTTTCTCAATCCAGTGGCTTGAGCAAGAATTCTGCCTCTGCAGCATCAGCAACCACATTCACACTCCATCTCCCGTGAAAGTTCAACTTAGATGTTATTTTCTTAGCTCTTTGTGCACCACTACATTTCTGGAACCATTCACTCCATATAAGTGTTGCTGTAGACATCACTAAAGTCATGGCTTCCCTTGTGATTACATGGGGCTACTACAGAATTTTCATGATTGTCATATATGAGTCTAATAATTTATAAAATCCAAATCAATTTGCTCAAAATTTGATACATGAAAACTGATTAAATATTAATTGCTGAGGGTAAACCTTCAGTTTCACTCAGAACAGTGTCACCTGCTTTCCAAAGAAGAAATCATAATCCTGACTGATCTTTGTAAAATATCCTTTGGTGAAATAACATCTGAACATAGTAACTACTACTGTGATTGTTATTACAATAACTATTAAAGAAGATGTTGATGATTTGACTCATTATAAGAGTGTGCAGCAACTTCTTCTCTTGAACTTGGTAAGGTGATGGATGAGACTGCCTCACAGGAAAAGAACATTGCAGCCTTAAAGAAAGCAATTGCTGATAAAGAAGGACCTGCTAAAGTGGCTGAAACTCGCCTGGAAGCAAGAAACCATCGCCCCAATGTGGAATTGTGTTATGACACAGTGCAATACAGGCTGATTAGTGAAGTTCAAGAGATTGCAAAAAATATTCAAAGGCAAGTGGAAATTATGAAAGAGGGGAAAATCTGTAGTATAAATTCCTGGGTTAATTTAATGAGTCAAAATAAGGTTGCATCCCAGCTATTCTCCCTGAAAGATGGAAATTGCTTTTTCCTTAAAAGCAGGACACTTTAAGGGACACTGCATGAATATGTCTCTTTGAAGCCCCTTCCATCGTTTGTTTTTTTTTTTTCCACACTCATAACTCTTATCCCATATAGAAAAAAACCCTATCCATGTGTTTCCAACTAATGCTGATAATGTCTGTATTTTCCCAACTAGATTAAAAGACACACTGGCACAGGCTGAAACAGAGCTGAAAGGTCTGAGACGCCGACAGCTCTCCTTGGAGGAAGAGATCCAGGTCAAGGAGAATTCATTGTACATTGATGAAGTGCTCTGCATGCAAATGAGAGAGTCTGTTTACATTCACAACTTCTGAAGCCATCATACTGGGAGACAGGGTGTGCTCCAAAGAGTCAGCTCCTGCTGAAATTTTGTAGAAAAACCTCCAGTTTTATTAGTTTGGCTCAATGCTGTCCTGGTTCTAGTTGTGCAAGGTAATTAAAACAGACCTAGTACTTACAGATATCTGTTTCATAGCTATCTATCCTCTAGAACACATGATAAAATCTCCCAATTTGCAATACAGTTCCAGAATAAGAATATATATTCCTTCTTCCACGTTATTTATCATGTGTGCAACTAATGATATCTCTTGCCATTGACAGGACTAGAAGCTGTGGATGCTTGAGCAGGAGTCTCCTTATAGTTGCTTGTTGGAAAGCTGGGCAAGTGGGAGGGGTGACTCTCAGAACTAGATATGGTACATTTTGTTCTTAGCAGCTCCTGTTAAGAATGAGACATGGTGTGTCTATTAAAATAAACAAAAGGTAGGGACTGGTGGTACACTGGATAGTGTATCATATTTGAGTGACTGTATCTGAGTCAAGATCAATCCAAGGCTGACTTTAGGCTAATCACTTCTTCACTCTGTGTCTCAGTTTCCCTATTATTTTTAAAATGGAAACAAGATAGGCTTCATTGGAAAGGTCTCTGAAGTGATACAAGTGAGAAAAGCTGGAGAAGAAAAAAAAATAAATGGGTGTCTTGTATTTACTAGAAAAGCCTGTGAAGGTAGAAAAAAAGCTCTCTTTTTCCTTTGGCTCTGCCAAGGAAAAGCAAAGCAAAAGCAAGAATAAATGATACTGAAGACACAGGAGGCCAATTCCCAAGTCCAACATTTTAATGCATGGAGTGTAAAAGTGTCCCTTGCCTCTCTCTTGCTGTATTGGTATCTCCCTTTCAGAAGCACTGCTGTCAAGATTCAAATCCCTCCAAAGAAATTTTGCTCTTTTCTTGCAGATGTCACTGGGTGCTCTTCTCTGTTGTTTACACCATTGGGTAGATGGTGACAAAATAATTAAGCTCTGAGTCAATCAGGTATCTGAACTTCCTGTGAATATCACCCAACAGCTGATTCTCCTCATTGGTCTCTTGGTGGCGTGTGTAAATCCTGACCTGTATGCATGAAGGACAGTCATGTCTCTCAGCTATATAGAGCAGGCTCAGCCCATTAATGGTCATGACAACAGGAAGCCTATGTGACTAATGAGGAATCTAGAGAGGCCAAATTCTTTGTGTTTGAGTAAAATCTTGACGTTTTGCTCTTTTTTGACACCAAAGTGACTGAAAACATTATCTCCTGCCAAAGAATTTTTGGAAAGAGTGAAGTTCCTCCTACCCACAGAACTGATGCATCCCTGTGATCTACACAGCTCTGGGAAGATCTACTGAATTTATATCTTGTGGAATTGTTGGGGCTTGTTATTCAACTTCTATAGCATTCTGTGCATGGCTAAGAAGGCTGGAAAGCTCCATTTCTGTGAGTGGTTCTCAGGCTAGTTATAATGCTAAAACATACTACAGGGAAGGTAGTTATGTTAACATTTCCATAAGTGACCTTTCTGTGGCATGGGAACCTCACCTTTCTCTTAGTACTGCAGAGGAAAGAATGGGAGTTCTGAAGCACAAATTTTTACCTTTATGGTAGTCAAAATGCATTTCCTTTCGGCACGGTTTTGTAGCAGCGTCTCCATAAAGGTAACACGTAGATATGCCCAGACTTTCAGAAATAACAACCTCTTGCATGATAAGATGAGCTGCAGAAGCTCATCATCCAGCAGCTCATGGACATTGTTTAGTTCAAGTGTTAATTCCTTGAAAAAGAATGAACACTGTTAGAAATACTGAACTGAGCTTATGAATGCAGTAACTAAAATTCAATACACAACTTTCCCAATTCACCAACAGAAGACACTGTCATCAGATCAGTTTTGTACCTTGACAGTCACACATTTCTGTATTATGACAACAGTACAGGCTACAGCGATCTCCACTCGCCCATTAAGATGGGGAGGTTCCCTTGTACATTATATACAATCCTAAGAGACAGATAACTTCTCTTATCATTACAACGTGCTAAACCCACAGCAAGAACAGATCCAAAGACTAGATGTCTAGGAAACTTTACAGATCTCTGTTGTTTGCTGGAAGTTCTGCAGTGCAACAGAACTTAAAGCTGTTGGCAACTGTCAAATATAAGGCCATGTGCTCCTCTCAGGCAATGCAAAGCCCTGATACTCATTTAGATGGGTGAGCTGTTGCACACCTTTGGTGTCACATTCTCGATGACGCCAAAGTGCTCTAAAGTTGGAACCAGTTAAATTATATGTGCTGTAAGATATTTGTGCATTGCCAAAATGGTGCAAAACCACGTGTTGGTTGATGCAGGCTTCAGCTCTGTAAGCAAACAAGGCATACAGACTATTTTCCTTCTATGTAATCTTCCCTACAAAAGGGTGAGAGGTTCAGAAAATCTGAAAAGATAAGTAAGTTACCAATTTCTAAACATGAAGGTGTTTAACCAAGATAAGTCTAAAGCTTTCTTACAAAAACTAGGTTTGCCTGCCAGGAACATTCTTTGTGCTAACAGCTGACATTACAGCCACCAGTATTTTGAGTGTTTTAGCTTTTATGAGGGCAGCCTGACATCAGCCCAACAGAGATTAGCATAATGGGGACTATCTGGATAAGGGTAATTACCTGAATTAGACTATAGCTGAAAAAATGTAATGGCTCACTTGTGAAAATTACCCGCTGAACATAAAATTGATGTGGTCAGGAATTCCTGTGCTGTTATGCAGAAGCCCTATATGATTCATTTGTTTAGCTTTATGATATTGCAGTTAGATTTCACTATGGCTTCCCTTACCTGCAGAACATGGCAGTAGGCTGGGAGGAGGTTGGTGAGGGTTGGTCTCATTATCCAGTCTGGGTGACTGAAATAGCAGCTCCGTAGACTTATGCTCCTGACTGGGATCTCTGCTAGCAGGATCCTGTAAAGTTCATCATGCTTCATTACTCTTTCAAATAAGAAGTTCACATCCAGTCTGGGGGCTCTTTTGGCCAAGTTTGCCCATGACATTCCCCACACATGTTGCCTATGAGGGTCATGGACATGACATTTGATATTCAAGGTGCACAGGGAATGAGCACTGTGCTCCTGCAGGATGTCCAGCACTTCATCAGAGATACAGCTGTAATTCAAAGTCAGCGTGACCAGGCTGTGGAACTTGGACATAGTTTGGTGGAACAAGGTGCTCCTGTAGACAGGAAGGTTGATGCGGAAGAAATCCTCTATACTGATTTCAGATATAAAGCTTTTGTTTGTCAAGCAGCTCAGAGAATTCAGAAGTTCACAGCCTTCTTCCAACGTTACTCTTGCTCCTTTTAAGTTGAGATAATCAAGCTGTTTACTCATTCTTTTCAGGAAGGTACCCAAGTTCTTGATAAACCGAGCTCTCACCACATTTTTCCAGATCCAGCGGTCAAATTCCAAGCACTTGATGGTTAGGGATAGCAGGCGGCTGTTACACTTAGCCAGGTGTGAAAGAAGACCTCTCACAGTCACTTGAAACTTTTGGGTAAAGGTAGTATTGGGAGGATTTGATAACTTGATCTCAAGATGCTCCAAATACTTGCCAAATTTTTTTACATACCACAATGCACTCTTAGTCTCTAGGCTGTATGCCCTTGATGGTCGGCCATAGAATGTGATAGCTCTGCTTCTCCAAAGGGTTCCTGAGTGCATGGCCCAGTTCCATTTTTTACAGACCAAGGCAGCCTGAGATCTGTCCCTGTTGTCTAACCAATGGAAGATATGTCTCAGACAGACATCAGGTAGATAAGCCCAGGAGCTCGCATCAGGTTCACCATAGTCTTCCATTGAGCAATTTTTCACATCTGGGTGCTGAGCCAATCTAGATGAAGAAAGACAGGGTTTGATTTCTTGCCATTCCCAAAAGAATAGGCTTCTAAGCCAATGGAGGAACGTTTGCTTCTTCACATTCAAAAAAATACAACCTTTCTTCCCCTCTGTACTCAAGATGTCAGGGTCACAAAAGTTCTTGGGTCCAAGCTACAGTATAATCTAAATCAAAAGAAAAAAAACCAAACCAAACCAAACAAAAAGAGTGAAGAACAATCACAGGATAAATCTTTTAACCTTTTGGCCTTGAGTCATGGTAAGTAGTGAAACAGCATCAACAGCTGCTAGACCAGTCACTGCACCAAGAAACCTTTGTTTAGCATCAGCTGTAATGGACAACTGCCTGTGGCCTGATACGCCTAGTGTCGAAAAGTACCCAGTGCCTTGGGCTGTACACATTTGAACAGTACTTTTGCATAAAGCTAGCTCAAATGACTTTTTATCCCTCTGCTGGTAATGTTTCATGACTATCATCTGAGATAGTACCCTGACATAGATTAAGGTATAATCCCTGTTGAGACCAACAGGCAATATACGGTATTCAGTCATTTGGTTCAAGCAGGATTTTCCATCATTATGCTTCAATGGACAGGGACAAAGCTGGTGAGTTGGAAGACCGAGAGGGTAGTGGTAAAACATAACCCTAAGTAAACAACGACAATGCCAAAAGTTACCAGCTCCACAGCTCTCTGCACGCTTTTCCACCTCTCCCTCCAGAATTAAAAGCTTGCTTTCTCTACCTTGGGCCTTTCCACCAGCAAAGTTCCGCCACTGCCAGGGAGCAAAGAGGTAATGTTTGTGATGTCATGACAACTGAATTTATGCAAGAGCAAACAGCAAAACCAACTTGAGCCAAGTCATTTGGTCTCAGGTAAAGACAGTGAAAAAGAAAAGCAGACTTGCTTCATAGTCCCCTAGGAAGTGAGAAATAAAAGTCACAAATCTACAAACCAGGTCTTGTCCTATCACTTTTCAATGGATTAAGAGGCTGACCAATAAACAGCCAAGAAGGGAAGTGATGCACCTTCTATGTTTTCAGCTATGAAATTCAAACTACAGGTGCTTGTTTTCATGAGGTCTTACAGATCAGGCTAATAGTTGGCTCTGTGAACATCCAAAGGGCATGGAAAACTAGCGTTTTGAAAGTACCTTTGCAAAGAGGCACAAATTCAGAATGTATTTATTTCCCTCCTTTACAGTGCACATCTCATCATGTGCACCTGGTAAACACTCCTTAGGCTCTTGGGGATGAAATTGGAAAAATACATAGTAATACTTTTTTTAAGGTCTACATCAAAATCAAGGCTTATTGGCTGACAGGAGTATAAGAAGATGCGACTTAAAACTACATGATGCCAACCTACCTTTTCTCCTTAGCATGCACTTGTCTGTTGAGTAATGAAGTTGAAATGGATGTAAACAACAGGCCATAAGACAAAGAAAACATGGAAATCCCTGATAATCTGTTTACAATTACAAAGGCTGAGATATTTCTTTTGCAGTGTTATATACAAGCACAAACGGACAGGCTGACTGCCCAGTTCAGGTTCATCTTGCTACTCCCCTTTTGGATTACAGTTCTTCTGTTAAGCATTATCTCTGCCTATCTGATCATTTAGCACCACGACTATCCTTACAGATTCTGCCTCTCCCCCTTCCCATCCAAAATACCAATCTAAATCCCCAGAGATAAAGATAACCCTTAGAAACAGAGCATGTAGATCTGATTACCACGTGACTTTACCTCTTGTATTCAGCATTCCCATGTCTGCCCGCCCCCACCCTCCCCAAAGCGCTCTTTGTTTTGCAGAACCTTAAACATTCCTTACAGAGATGGGAGAGCAAACGCTAAGGAACAGGAATAACACATATGCAACTATCTAGAAGCCATAAAGCCAATGGGCAGAGGAAAGGAGAGCAGTACATAGGGCTGTAACACATAGAAACACAGATCTATAGATAAGTGTTATTTTTTGAGCTATACCTGCCCATATTATAGTGAATGAAAAAAACAGGGAACAAACACCTCCATGATGAACTTTTTTTTTAAACCATAGCTCTTAAGAACTTATAGCAAGTATGTTTATAGGTCAGTGGTGGGACTGCAGAGCGTTACTGCGTTGACTTTCCCAGAAACCGAACAAAAACTTTGTAAAAAAGCCAGAAGCTGCTACAGCTGCTTCCACAGTTTTTCCAGAAAAAATGTTTTAAAGGTGAGGGCCTTGCATGTCTTGTTTCCCTCGAGTAGAATAAAAGTAAATTTAAAAAAAAAAAAAACCAAAACCCATAACACCAAACCACATTCTCTGTAGTTGGCCTTTTCTTTCCTGCCTCATTTGCTACAACCATCCCACACGGGCTTCCAGAACAGCACTGTGCAGTTACACCAGCTGTCTCCTCTAGCAGGAGGTGCAGGTGCCGGCAGAGAAAAAGCAATCAAACAAAAATTGTCAAAGACGTTGCTCATAATTACCACAAGTAACAGGAGCCGTGGCTTGAACATGCAAGTCAGCAAGCCAGCCTCCGAATTCTTTTGCTGCTCCCGCTGACGTGGATCCCTAAGCCACAGGCCCACGAAGGCACCTAAGGCACGGGGGGAGCCGCAGCGGCGACCGTGGTACAGTCGCCATTATCATCTCTATAGCACCTAAAGCTGTGACCGATGGGGACACCACACGACACCGCCACAGCCGGGACGGACGGACAGACCGCCAGCCCGCGCTACCGCAGCTCCCGCGCGCCCCGCCGAGCCGTGTAACGGTCGGGGCGCGCGGGGAGCAGCCAATGGGCGCGGGCGGTGGCAGCGGGGCCAATCCGGGGACCCGGCGGGGGCGGTGCCTCCTTTAAACGCGGCGGCGGCGACCCAAAGAAGCTCCTGTCGGCCGGCGGCGGCACCGATCTCTGTGAGTACATCCCCGAGTGCTCTGGCCGTGCGAGAGGCCCAGGCCGGTGTCTTCCAGCCTTGACGTCAACTTGCTGTAGACGTCTCTGGCGGGCGAAATAATGGCGCGGGCAGAGCGTGCCCTGTGTCGCCTTCCGCCGTACAGACCCGGCTCCCTCAGCCAGGCCGCAGCTGTGCGTTCGACCGTCTGTAGCGAGCACAGGGAATGGCAGCGGCGAGGGCCGAGTCCTGCTCAAGCAGCGCGAACTGCTGGAGGAGCTCCGGGCCGCAGCCCTTACCCCGCCGTGGGCCCAGCGGCCGCGCCTGGCGCGGAAACTGCCGGTAGCCAGCAGGTCCAGCACATCGTATCGTGCAATGCCGCTTAAAAAAACCAGATACATATAACCCTAGGATAGCAGGCATTTCCTTCAGGGCGTTTCACTTGAGTAGTACCTTTTAGTGTAAATTCATCAACACTAGCTGATGGAAACTAGGTAAGCTGGGAGCTAGTAAGAGACCCGACCAGCTGCCTGGTTACTAGCTTTTCCTTGCTGCCATGAGCAGGAATGCATTAAAAGATGTTAATATCCCAAACACCTTTAGGATTAAAAGATTTCACTAAGCCTTATTGCTTTCTGACACAAATAAGGACACTTGTGAGAGATGGAGAGAAGCTAAGGGATGGTAAGGAATATCAATAGACTTTCCTAATATGTGGCATAATGACGGTAGACCTCCCAGCTTTTTTTTAATAACAGTAATTTGCAATGAAGTATTGGTAACATTAATTCACTTAAAAACGCTAAAGTACATTTGCATTTTAATGGCTTTTTAGAAGTAATTTCCTAGGAGTAGCTTAGCTTGATCGTTAGTGAAAATGAAAGCTTTAAACTATATGTGTATGTTAAAAATTGTATCATATAGATAACATGTTTTAGCCCACCACCACCATCTGCCACTAACAATCCTGTCTGAAATCATAGATGACTTAAGTGTGAGCCTCCGGCTAGTAACTGAGGCAGAACACAATAGCAGCTGTGTAAATTGGCAGTGAAAGGCTGTTTTCATTAATAAAGGCAAAAATCTGTGATACGAGATCTTAGTCTCGGACATCAACAAGGAACGGTTGCAGTTACAGAGCATTCTGCCCCACAAGCTTCAGTCTCGCAGGTCTGATGTCCAGTACTGGAAATTCAGTATAAGAATTATTTGTGGACAGACCTATATAGCTGCAGAAATTAATGCTGTTGTCCTTCAAGCCTCCAAGAAAAGTCTAGTCAGTTCTGATTTTGTTGTTTCAGGCAAATGTAAGTGAATTGTATAAACATCTGTTTCTACTCTTTCATTCTGCTCTGTTCCCTACTCTAATTCTTGTTCTCACTCTGATTGTTTAGGAAATTGTTTAGGCTCACCAAGAACTGCAGCAAGATGGTATCTGTGCTTCAAAATGTCAAGGCAGCAATGTCCTGGAGGAAACACCAGCTCCTAGCTGATTTTGATGACAATGAGAGTCCTGTACCAAACAAATTCAAGAGAAGGGCTTCTTTGAATTCTCTCAATACCATGCGTATGTCTCTAAGGAATCGAGTGCCATTAAAGCAAGTAGACCAGAATTTTCATAAGACTACAACTTGTGAAAATCTGGAAGCAAAACAGAATGGTCAAACTCTTCAGCGTATCAAAAGAAAAGCAAAAAATGCTTTTGGAACAGTATCCCAGGTACTCTGCCTTTGTAGTGGAGTCCGGACAGAGTTTAGTTTTTGCCTCAACTTCAGTATTAAGATTTCTGTACTCTACAGACTGATGTATTTCAGAGTCTATGCCACGCATCTGCACATAGATGTAATCATGTCATAGCTATTAACTAGTAAAATTTTTTATATCCTTGCTAAAGTGTAGACAGGTAAATTCTGGATATGGCAGAAGAGGGAGAAAGGTGGAAAGAAGAAATATAAGTGTAGTTTTATCAAACTAACTAAATGCATTTATTACTAACCAAATGCTTTTCCCCTACTGTATTTCATCGTGTATGACATAGCAGTTTTCACAAGGAGGAAGCAGGCTAGAGACTGCCATTGCTTGTAAACATTTTTTTTTTTTCCAAGATGTATGCAGTGCTTTGGATTTTTTTTTATGCCCTTTTCTCACTCCGTATCCACACATATTCTTCCTTATAGACACTCTAAATCTGGACTGACTGGTAGATGGAAGCAGGGTGCAAATGTGAGCTTGCATTTATCTTCGGTGGAGAACATCTGATTTCAACTGTATCAGTTATGTGTTAGGGAGACTGGCCTTTTTACTGCATGAGAGCAGAAGGAGCTCTGTTCCAAGGCCTGCTGAAGCCCTTGACAAAGTTCTGAGGATTAGGGGAGCAAATGACTCCTCCCATGCAAATGGAGTACAGAGGGTTGGAAAGCAAGCATGCTAAAAGTAAACCCGATACAAGAATGAAAACTAGAGATTCAGCTTGAATGTTCATTGTATTTCAGCTTCCAGTCTCTAGGCTTACGGAGTTAATTTAGCATAACATGTCTGTCTAATGCTTCTTCCAGAAAATACAGAAGTCTTGCCAAAACCAAGTACATTTGATAGTGACACTTCCAGCTGAATCAATCAGCCCAAGCTGTGCAACCAGTTCTACCAAGAAAAGAAGCACTACACCTCAAACTCCTTGTCTTAAGAAGAGTGTTACTCCAGCAACCAGTTCTAAAGGCACCCCAGCATCCAGCAAAAGAGCCTTGCTTGGGCCAACAAGGGTGTCACAACATAGAGAATGGAGGGGTTTCTCATCCTGCCTTCATAAAGATGCTGTCCCTCTTCGGAGATCAAGAAGAGCATCAGCAATGAAGAGCCCTTATTCATCCCCTGCTCCTGCTAACAGAAAGATGTAAGCCACATTCTTTTCTAAGCCATATTCTGTTATTATTAATGTTGTTACTACTGTGATTATCTTGTAAAGTAAAAGGCAAGATATGAAGGTTGCTGTCCTATTTACCTGTAGTTACAGGTCCTTGTACAGACAGACTCTGAGCATAGCATAAAGCTGAAAAACAAAACTTAATTTTGTGCTGTGACAACTTTTTAGAAATCACTCTCCCACTGGGTTAGTTTACACCATATTTCTCAGCACCAGTCCCCATCAGACAGACATATATGAGTTCTTTGCTGATGCCTTTTTGATAAAGAAAAATTCACTGCATCCCATTCCTACATAGATAGCTCTAACTATCCCAAAGTTGCTATTTGTATTGCAAGAGAGACCTCTGCTAATACCAAGCTCTTTATAGTGTAGAGAAATTCTTGCCTCAAAGATTTAACACAAAGGGTTGTGAGCTAGGGAAATACTTAATAATGGACACGTTTTTGCTTTGGTCAAAGTCACTTCTGAAGTGTCAAAACTAGAAGATGAATCCTGAATCTGAATGCAGTATTTGAACTGGAAGATAGCTGTCTTGGGGGTGATGTCAAGTAGTTGGTCAGTCAAACTAAAAGCACGACTGTTACAGCTCTCAACTTCTCTGGGTAAAGTCTGGAGTTAGAGTTGTTACTGCAGGGATGGAGACTTGGGTAGCATCACTTAGTCAAGTCTGTCCTGTTTGATCTTTAGTAATGACCATTCTGTCTGCAGAGAGTTTGATTCTGAGTTGGAGCTGTTCTCTTCAGGGATTTTCCAATAGAAGCATTTGATGAAGCCATTGTGCAAGAGGAGAGGTAAATACCACTAACTATCCCTCAACTTCCACCAGCAGGTTACCTCCCACTCGGACATTGCCCATTGCAGGCTAGGTGATCCCTGTAATTTAGGGTGAGGAATAAGTCGCAGAACTTTATCAGCTACAATACAGCAGAGCTTTTCTTTCAAGATACCTGTGCAGATTAAAACTGCAGTTGTACTTGCAGCTTCTAAAACCTGTCAAGCATCCTCCTTGTCTTCAGAATTCCTGCTGTGGAAGATTTTTCCCACCTTTTTTGTGTGAGAACAGTACCTCTCTGCCTCTGTCTCAAAGAGGTGCCAGTCCAGGATGGGGTACTGTGGAAATCCCCTCGTGCTGATACTGTCATTGGTTCCCAGATATTTATAGGAAAATCCTTCTGTTAGGTAGCATTATGTTAACAAATAGTCTGTAACTCAAAAATTAAGAGGATGCAGAAGCCTCTTATACAACACTTTGGCTTACCCATGAGTTGGTAGGCTACAGTGTTTGTAAAGGTTGTGTTATTCTGCATTAGACATACTAACACAGTAAAAACCAAAGGACAGAAGTCTTGTCACAGGCCACCTACCTGAACTTCTTCCTCTCTTAGAACACTTGCTGTCAGACATTCAATAATGAAATATTAAGTACCTAAAATCCTCTAGAGATGGCTTAGCATTAAATTGCTTTTATCTACAAAGAGGTAAGGTCTTAAAATCCTACATAATTCCAAAAATTCAATTTTTACCAATGGGGCCGTTTCTAGATAACTATAGGTTAAGTCCTGTATTACGTTAGTGATCATAACCCTTGAAATTTCACTAAATCTCACTCCTAATATTCTCCCATCTGTGAATAATATGACAGTTTCTCTCATTCGTAACTGAAGATAGTATCAACCAGGTAAGGTAGTTGTTCACTTATCTTCTCTATACCTGCATGCATCTGTGGAGAGAAAACCTGCTGTTTTGAGAAAGTCTTACTAATTCATGCTTCTTTGAAGTATAATTATGTGGAACCACAGGTTTTCCTTCATATTCACTGTGGCTACAGTGATCTGCTACAGCAGATCATTGTGCAGTTGTAGATCTTCACTTCTTCATTGTGATTAGTGAAACCCTTTGGGTTCACAGTGGACCTAAAGTTTGGCTTCAATGCAAATAGCAGCTTTTCTCACTCCGTACCAGACTAGAAAAATACTGGTACTGATGTTTTTGTCACTCAACCTCAGTTCACTCTGGTGATTAATTAAGATCATAAAGCATGACAGAACAAACCATTACACTGAGCTGTCTAATTTTACAGCCCATCTTTTTCCATCCCTAGCACTGTCTTAGCAGTTAAGACAATGCCATCACAATAAAGAGCAGTTAATATCTGGATTGCTGGCATTTTTTAAACATAGCTCTTGTGCCTAAGTGGATGGCAACACTAAGGAATTGGATGCTGAAAATTTCTAAACATCACTTTCAGTGTCAATTCACTGAACCACTACCAGGTAAATGTCTTGATTACCTTCACTGAGATCTGCATTGTGACATTAATATTTTTATCCTGGACGTGTGCTTTTGTTAAAGGGAAAGTTACATCATGAATACTATGTCCTATTTAGCAACACCAGGGCTTTTTTAGTTGAATGCTTTAACATTTTAGGAAATAGCAGTTTCAAATGCTTGACTGAAACCTTACAGTGATGTGTACTGCTTCCACTAAGCAATTTGGTCTGCTGCGCTTGTACACACACACACCATGTGCTCTGTCCCTGGCTGTTTCTAGGCTGCCTACTGGTTTAATTGTGTAATAAATTTTTTTTGGAGGTGCCCTTTAGTCTTGCATATGACTTTCTGTTCTGGTATCCAATTGCTGTGAGTTTTAGTGTCACAACTATTTTTTCAATATTCTCCATGACAAAACAAACCTTGATCTCAAACTGTATACAGCTGCCAGCTTCATGTATTGTTCTAATGATTTTTTCATTTTAATTAATTAGATTATATCACAAGAAATGCTCCTGTTGCTAGTTAAACTACTGCAGTACTTAAATTGTGCACTGCCACTTATACTCACTGAAGGTACAAAATCTTTTCTTGCTAGTGTTAGACCTGTTATAATAGTGAAAGTGTACAGGTCCAAGACATCTTCCTTACTCCCATCTAAAAGTTTTCCAGCAATCTGTGTGTCAACCAGTTAATCAGCCATATTGACTTCATGCTGCTAATGTCAGTCTTGTTCTTCTGCAGGCAACACGCAGTATCAAACTACTATTCTCATGGCACAAAACTTACAGTCTGCGCGTCGATCTCAAAAACTTTCTCAAATTATCAGAAGGCAAGCAAAGCAACTCCATCAAGCACTTGGTACCTAGGCAGAGATAGTTGTAACTATTGTTAGTTTATGAGCATATATAAAGGGGAGCTCTGTGTAGCACCTGAGAGTGCACTCTATACATAATTTATATATAATTATGTGTATGTATATGTGCCATCACATTTTATAATCTTGACAAAGTAGCTCAGGACTTTCCTTCCTTTACCTTCTCTTAACAACAGAATCAAAATTGCACTACAGTGCATAATCTCCCACTGAGATAAGAGACCATCTTGAATGACTTTCATGAGGCAGTAAGTACTTTGAAGCCTATGTTGAACTGACAAGTAGGAATGGCCAGAGCAAGGGCCACAAATATATGAAGGGCGGTCATAGGTCATAGTAGTATTTAGACTAGTATCCAGCTGACATGAGTTTTAGTATGAGTATTTTGCATAGTAAGAATACTAGTCCATTATTTTGAAAGCCTATCAATTTTTTTTTTCTCTGTATACAAAGCAAAAGTTTAGCATAATGGTTAACTGGAAATTAATGAAACAGTAGTGGTTTGTTTGAACTCTGACCAAAACTGCTATTCCAAAACAACAAGGTGCTCACACCTCAAGAGCTGTTCATGTTAGGACTCAAATTTATGGCCTTAAAGATTGTAATTAGATTAGCCTAACTAATGCTGTCTTAAGTAGTTGGGTTCCAAACAAATCACAACATCTTTGTCATTTCTTGCTGCTGCTTTAAACAGCATCTTGGCAGTCAAGTTAAGTTACCCTTGCTTTTGTAGCAGAACATGTATTATACACAGAAATAGTTTACAACAATTAATTTAACCTCTAACAACCACAGTACAATACTGTACTACAATACCACAGTGCAGCTATCTTATGAGTTATACTAAGCATTTGACACCTATATTTTGCTATTCATATTTTTAAAAAGTAAAATTAATTTGACAAGCCTTTGTTGGTAGGTGATTGAGTAACACCAGTGCTTTTTTCCAGGGTCATAGCTTTACGAAAGCTTCTTAATTACATTCACTCCAAGTTGAAGCTTAAAACAAAAGACTGATTTGGAAAACTTTGTTCTACTTGGTAATTTTTAAGATGTCCATGTAATTCAGTAAAACTGGAAGTAAAAAAATTTAATGGTATTAAGTATAAATATGGGAAGCAAGCATGTTTAATTCTGATTTATGTATTGATTTTAACCTTACTCATCATTTTTCTTTTTTCTTGTCAGACTGTTTTAAAATATTGAAACAGGTAATGAGGCCTGGAAACATGAAAGGAACCCTAATGGTCAAGGTTTAATGCTGGGCTTCCAGGCTTTCAGATAAATTAACATTTTAGCCTGTGTTATTTCTTGATGTAGTTTTTGTGTGGTTTTGTGATTTATTTTTTTTAACCACCTTTTTGTACGGAACAGTAGTTTGGACTTAATTCTTTGCATGTATTGAAATGTGTTGTGCATGTATTTCTATACAGTTCTCAGAAAGACAGTGTCTCGTTATTGAAGTGTTTAATTGTATGACTTCGCAAAAGGAAGGAGGGTTGGAGTTTTGTGGAAAGTCAACAGGCCATCTAAGTATTATTTCATATAGTCAAATGTATTAAACAGCCTCTATTTATACTGTTTCCACTGACTACTAGGACGTGGACAATGATGATCTAATACTTACCACACCCCTGGTGAGAATAATCAGTGACACTCTTTGCTTAAAGGCAAGGAAGATTTTATTTAAGTGACTTAACATATTAAGATTTTAAAAACCAGCTCACATCAAAATCTGTACCAGTTATAGAAATCTTACTCCTTATTTCATACTAAGAAATTCATTATCGTACATTTGTTTAATCTTTACAAGGCAGCCATAAGAAATATAAGCATTTGTCACCAAACAGAACCTTCTCACTAACAAACGATATTTAAAAGTATGCACGTAATAAAACTATCAACTGAAAGAACATGTACAATTTCAAGTTTCCTTGTATTAATTCAGTTGTCAGTGGACAGCTCCTTTCCCTCTCCCACAAATAGAAAAATAAGTTGTGCAGAAGGCTTGTGGTTCTGTGAGAGGACTGCTATTCTGGGCCCTATACCAGTGCTCCCAGAATAAACTTAGCTTTAAAGTTTGCAATCTCTCAATTAGGTTTTAGTATTGTGATCTCTGGTATACTGTCTCCCAGCACATCACAGTAAACCTGCCCCCCTCACTTTTCCCCTGTAAGTTCTGTAAATCCTTATAAATGACAGTCATTTGTTTTATGTTCTCCTGTCCCCCACAGTTATATCCAGTTTCAAATGTAGCTTATTGAGAGAAATACAAAGAGGGTAAACTGTAATCCCCTTACCTTGGGCTTGAACTAAAATGAGGGAAAGAGGAAATACCAACACCTGACTTCAATTCCAGAGTCCATGGCACAGGATTCTAGCTGCTCCAGGCCATTTCTTATTTCTGAAAAAAAAAGAGTTCTTTTCATCCAGAAAAATATATTACTACCTCAATTTTTTTGTGCGGGACTGAATATAGGATAATCTGTAGGAACCTATACTTACACTGGAGCGATTAAACATGGAATTCAAATTACCTTGTTACACCCACAATTTCTGCTGAAGCTATGAACACAGACCATGAAGAAACACTGTTATAGAAGTTGAGGTAAGTTGGAAGGTTTTGTGTTTATGAGAATCCTATCCTGTACCAGCTCCAGATGAGGATGGAAAGTGCCACTTTGTCCCCTGCATGCCTGAAATAAACAATTCAACTCAGAAATTTTGAGTTCAGATCCCCCATTTCAAGCTCTAATCAGAAAAATGATGACATTGCCGTGTACAGTCTCTTCTATCCATTGTTGAGCCAATAAGCTTATAAAAAAAGTGCCCATACTTTACACAAAAGTGTAATAACTTAGTACTTTTATGATGTACTCACCTTTCTGTGCTTAGATGCAAGGGGAGTGGGGAACTGGGGTTTGTTCAGTATTTGTTCAGTAATAGTTGTTAAAGTAGTGAATTTTAAAAAAATGAAAACACCTAATGATTTCAGGTATTATTAAAAATGCTTGTAAACAAAGTTTTTTGCAAGTTTAAGGCAGGAAACAATACAGAAAGAAAGACCAATTTCATTTTTTCCCTTCTAAATTTAGACTGTGAAGCATATGGTACTATAGATCTCAGTATTAGGGATTTGCTAAATTACAGACATTGGTAGTACCCTGGCCTAAAGATTGCGATGTATAAATAGGATGACTTGTTCACTAATGGTGGCAAACAAATTCTATTTTGCAGAATGGTAGAGCTTCCAGATAAGGTGTCATTGTACTGCTTATTTTAATAGTTGATTGAAATGTATATGTTTTTGTTTCTTTAGTTTACTGCTAGTTCCACTTCTGCATAACCATGAAAGTTTTAACTGTTTAGAAATTACTTTCATTGGTATTAGAGGAACACGTGAAGTAATCTGTAAGAATTAAGAATATTTTTGTATAAGCAAATTAAAGTGGCAGCTCTCAGAAACCCCAATGAACAAGAATTATCAATGTCACGTCATTTTTACACCTAAGAAAATTTTATGCTGAATAGGTATAAGCCACACCTCATAACTAAGTAGGAGTACTTTGGTCAAGCAGGAATCTGATCCAAGAATACTTGGATCAGTCCAAGGACTTCTCTGCCCCTTTCTCTTCTGTGTAGACTGTAACACTTCCCTAGCCTATAAAGTTTAAGGACTGTAGGACCAAGCTTACCCTTAGTAAATGGCCTGCTTAGGAGTACTGATAATCCTTCCGAGAAAGTACCAGTGGCAAATAGAATGCCTATGGACCACTATATGAAGTTTCATGTGGACAAGGTGTGTAACTAAAATTTATGCTAGAAAGCTATGCTAGAAAAGTAGTAGTGATTCATCAGGCAATCTTCAGGGAACACCCCAAGCTGAGATTAAAAAAAACTAAAACAAAACACAAAACTCTAGTGGTTCAACACGCCTGAGGTGCCCAGCCATTGGCACAGATTATGTGTTGAAATGCCAATCTACTTGCAGGATGTCTAAACATTCTCTCAGCTACAACAGAAGTTGTTTTACCATTTAGTGGCAACTGGCTTCTGCTTTCAAGACAAATGCATTTGGCATCTGATGTTTCAGATCAGCTCCTAACTAACATGAAGCTTCAACCTCCAAGCTAATGCCTGTATCACTGTTTGCCAAAGTGCTCAGCTGGAGGTATGTGATCAGGATATAAACCATTCCATCCCTGAGCAATAGGTAGTGTTGGTATTATGCAAAGGCCACATGATCTCTTATAGATCATAAGAAATTAAACTAGGGAAAATATTTTTAGCTTGATTTCAATATCATGTGCAGAAACTCTGAAATTGTTACCAGTCTAAATCATGCGCGCACACACACGTACAGATACACACACACACGCTAGCATTTGTTTTACGGCTATTAGCTCATTGTATTCTCAACAGAAGCCAGCACAGTGATTACTGTAAAGGTGGCCCAGTTATTAACAGAAATACACAGAATCGGAGTTTTCATTGCATGGTACCCTGCAAAATGACATTGTGTCTGCAAGAGTAAAAGACAGACCTTAACCTAAGAGATTTCTCTAACCTTGTGCCCAGACACTACTTTAATAGTCACAGACTTACACAAAGATTCCTCTCTTGAAAGGAAACAAGCCTTTCTACTGCAGCAAGTTAGAACAAAACAGATTCTTGAGTCTCTGGGATGGTAGAGGTAGACAGTTAAAGCAACATTAGCTTTGAAATTTGCAGCAGGAACAGTGTTTACTGTCAGGAGACAAGCTAAACAACACCCAGTGCCTAAAAAGAACTTTGCAATCGATTACTGTTTTTAGGTTCCCTCATCAAATTTAAGATTTGCCTAATGAGTTTATCCCTCACAAGCCTTGGATTTCCATGCCTACTTTAAAATAACAAGGAGGTGCATGCTAACAGTGAACTTACTGAAGGGAGATGCAGTCCAGTGTACCTATGCAATCTTCTCCTAGCTGCAAAGGACAGGGGAAGAAATGGACTATATAATTAGAATTAGTGCACACAGCGGGCCAAGACAGAACACAGAATAGTTTGTGGGTTAAAAATTACATGCAATACTACTGGGAAAGTAAACCTGAAGGCTGCTTCAATGTAGTTTGTGGCTATCTTTCACTTAGCTTTTGTAGCTGGCTGACATGACAACAGAGCATAAAACCCCAGGCCCCTGTAGTTACCTGCTCCCAGTTAGTGTGAGCTATCAAACTTTTGATAACTTTCTTAAATCTTTAGCAACAATCACCGTGTCCCTTAAAGCAAGCATAAAACCAAAATTCTGATGTGCCAGAGATTTCAGGACATTTGAAACTGGCAAATGAAAATCTTGCCAAGTAATGTCTAAAAAAATAAAGATCTTATTTATAAGCTACTTTGCTGCCTTTTAAGGCAAGAGCCACATTACTAAGCCCTTAAAAACTCGCTTAAACTTTTGGGTGAGTACAGAGCGTAGTCTTAGGTTTACTTCTGCACTGTCTTAAGTTTTACGTAGCATTTCTTGTTTTCTTTATGTGTCTTAAAATCATTAACTAATACACTTGTTGAGAGACTGTTTCTGGTCTAGCTACAGACAAGGAAAACCTGAATGCAAGGGGGACGGAGAGGAGAAGAGACATGGAACCCTCTCCACCCCAACTCCTTGAAATTAAAAACAAACACACACATCTAAATCAGAAATCAATCAACTTCAAGCCATCTCATTGTCAATAGCCTGGTTTTAACTTTTAAAGAAAAGGGGTTTTATGTGCACTGGTAACTTCATTGAAGGTTTTAAAGCATGTTTCAGTTCAGTCATCAAAACTCGGCAAATTTAGTGCAGTGGGAGTATCTTCATGAAGAAAATGCAAACTGCTATTACATTAAACAACCTACAACACTTTAGAAATATTACCAGTTAGGGAAAATTTCACACATTTGACTTAGTAACTTTGCTGAGAGATCTGAGAGTAATTCAAATTGTTAGGAAAACCAATTTGGCACCTGTAATTTGGCACATCTATTTGAAGCTCAAATGCTTCTGAATACTACGGATTATCTTACCACAGCAGTTGCTACAAAATATGAGAAGGTAAACAATTTACTCATAAGACTCCCATCACTTCTTTTCTCCTCCAGTGTATTCTAGTTAGAATAAAATGATAGTTCTGAAGTTTGCAGATCCCTTAGTAAAAGGGCTCCCCCTTTAGCTTACTATCTGAGGATCTGTCTCTGAGATGGTTAGAGCTATCTTCTTACTCGGAGTAGTCCACACATTTTGCACAGTCACCAAATTCCACGAAACAACGTGATCTTTGTACACTGGCACATTATTCTGTATACAGCAACACTGACTGCTTCAAACTGTGGCAGACACATTTATTTCTAACATGAAGATTTTATGATTTGGTTCAGAAGTAGAGTTCTTCCGTTCACTTGCCATAGAGCAACTCACACAAAACACGAGAGCCCCTGTTGAGGTGGGCTGACCAATACTGTAAGCTGAAAGGAAATCTTGGGTTTAAGTCACCCAAAAAGCATCTTGGCGTACAAATCCTGACCTCCACTATTGTGGTTCCCACCTCTGCTTCCCTTGCAAGTGTATCGCTTTATCAAAAGGGAAGTGGAAACAGATAGAACTATTTAGCGTTTAAAGTGTAAACCTCTGTACCTTTGAGACCTAGCACTTACGCTTTGCGTGCATCTGGTTAGCTGGTACCACAATCCCTCTGAGTAAAATCAGCCTGTTACAGCTTTTTCTCTTATTGCACATTCGATTAAAATCTGCTGTAAAAAATAACCAGAGATATTTCCTGATGTTTGATGTTGTAAGCACTTGAGAAGGTTTTAGATTGTTTTAAAATTTCCCAATAAATGTGTCAAGAGGAATGGATGTGACGTTCCCCAGTTGGTGTAAGAAGGCAGATTCCAGAGTAGGGGAGACTTCAAAGTACAGGTTCCCTTCTATATCTCCTAGTTTGAAGCTGCCTACATAATATCTTTGAGGCATGCCTATAACTTTAACCGGGTGCACCCAAGATCTATATTCCCAAGCTTACTAGGGGACAGATTCAAATTTGTGAACTCCACCTCGAACCCAAGCAATGGGGGGCAAATGCCTGTCATGGTCTTTGTCTGATTCGGGCTGGCTCTGGGCACGCTCTGGCTTGGGGTTTGAAGAAGGTGGGTCAGGTTGCTGTACAGACATAGTCCTACGGAGATGGTTTCTTTTGCGCAAAAACTCAGGTTGGGAGTGGAGGCCAAAGCTGCCTTTTCTCAGTATCATTCGAGAGTTGTTCTTCTTCGGTCGTGAATGGAGACTGAACTCCAGTGAGGCCAAGTGAGCTGCATAACCTTCACTGAGGAACTGAAATAAGAAGGAAAGAAAGGGAATGACTAATTACTGATGCCTTGACCTATGAGCTCCATGATAAATAAACTTCCTAACTTTGGCATCCCAGTTAAGATATGTAAAGAGTACAAAAACTCCACTCATGTTTGTTTTTCAGTGACCTATTCTATTTTGTCATTCAGCAATATGTGATGAATGCACTTGCAGATACAACCTGTGACCACTAAATTCTCTATTCACTTACCAGAAAAAGCCTCATCTGAAACCAGAACTGCCCTTCTTTCTCTGAAACATTGTCTCCCCTCTTAATTTTTTTCAAGTGTGTGCGTAGTTTGCACACACATGCTTTTCCTTGTTACCCCCTAGGACTTCCTGACTGAGTAACAAGAGTTACTTACTTGACACTGTGCCTGGTATTTCTTTGTTGATCGTCCAACTATGTAGATCTGGGATGGTGACAGAGCCAAGACATTGTACACAGAAATATCCTTCATGGAACCATATGCAGCACAGATTTTGATGTGGCACTGAAACAAATATTACTTCCAAAGTGAATGCTCTATTGAATACCATGCATTACAAGGATGGCACTCGTTTTGCAATGAAGCAGCAGATGAGTCAATTGTTAACAACCTCATTCTGTAAAACACAGAACGCTAAATCTGTCTGCTTGCATGCCAGCAAGAACTACGGATATACGCAAAGGAAAGAACTAGCAGTTCATTTATTTATTTGTCATGCCAGCAGGCCCCTTCAGGTGTTTTTATCAGCTTTCCCTGCTCTTTAAAAAGTGAGAAAAGAAATGAGGTGAGATTTACTTTTCAAAAGGAAGGGAGATCTCGAACTTCACTGAATGACATTCTATGGAAAAAAGGTTTTAAGGCTACAAACAGGAGTCTAGTACCTCTTGCATGAGGTTCCGGAGAAAAATGGTCTTTTGACGCAGTGGGTCATGAACAAGTCCATCTGAGAAGAAGATCATCCCTTGTGGAAAGTTATGTTGAGACAACCATGAAACCACACGCTGTTTTTGCATATCTGGACGACCAGTAATATAGATAATCAGATATCCCAGGTCTTGCCAATGCCTGTGAAAAACAGCAGGTAAATTATGCAGGTGCGAAAGAGAAACAATTATCCCAGGGCAGGCCAGCACTTCTTTGCTCAGGACAGACAGAGGTAGAAGTTGGATGTTATCCTTCAACAAGCATCCTTCAGCATGCCTAAGTCTGTGCTCCTATCAAAAAAATAAGCAACTTTTAGTCTCAAGGCAACTTAAACTACAATTTTTGAAGCAAACCACAGCATTTTAAGATTCCTCTGACAATCAGGCTGACATGATGTCCAAGCAAATACAGAATTGTATCTGCAAAGAATCCTGGCTTTTAAAGTGTAGTAAAGTGTAGTTAAAAGTGTAGTTAAAAAAAAAACAAACCTATCCCGCTCTCTTCCTATTGTGTTTAAACTGGAAAGTCAGAGATTTAAAAAATGAGGTGTGCAAACCTGACTTACCTGACAACATCAACAGCCCCAGCTCGGACTTTGGGGTCACTTCCCATAATTGAAACACTTGCTGCAAATGAACCATCAATGCTGAACACAACACATTCCATTCCTCGGGGAAGAACAGTCAGGTAACTCGCGGCACTGCTCTGGTCCCCTCTGTAGAGGCAAAGCAATAAATAAATTGAAAAAGCAAAATGCCAGAATGCTATACCCCTCAGCAGTCTTTTCCCCAGTGAACAGGCTGCAAAATATCCCAAGTCATATATGCTTGCCACAAAGAAGACTGATTACAGTCCAGTCCCCATTTTTTGACTAAGTGCTCCTAAATTGAATTGCACTGAGGATTTGTGTTGCAGTAGGGATAAAATGCACCGACTTGGGCACCTCTAAACTGGCCAGTGAAAAGATGATCACTGCTTCAAATCTAAGCTGACAAGACAGTGACAAGACCAAGAAAAGACAACTATACAATCAAAAATCCCCTTTCACACCCCCTTCAATCTTACACACTTTGGTGTCTTCGTGATCACAATCACCCATCACAGCTGTAGTTCCAGCTTGGAGCTATTACCTGACAACCATTCTGATGGGATACACACCCACTCTCAGTCTCTTCTGTTTGGGTATGCTGTAGGATATCCGGCCACTGCTGTTGGATATCTCCGTGTCAAAATACACCCACCTACCCGAAGATGGCTCAGTCATTATGAAGATATCAACCTGCAAAAACAAGGAAATGGTCATGTAGTGTGACAGCAGGAAACACACTCCCTATTTAAAGGGCTGGCCAAACCTAGATTATGTAAGTATGCCCTACTATGACTTTTACTAAAAGGAAGTTTCAACGGACTTCAAAACTCAGTAAAAACTTCACAGAGGGTCCTCTCAATTAGAAAATGCTTCCTAACACACAATGTAATATTTTATTGCCTTCATCATTTAAAGCACTCAGCTTAGCACTGAAGGCATCAAACAAGGGTATAGAGCTCAGAAATTTGGCAGAAACCCTAAATTAGAAATAATTTCAGCTTGCATGTATTTATTACATACTTTCCCTCACTGCAAGACTTCCTCGGGTACTATACATGTGTGCTACATTCAACAACTGTGTCCAGTGAAAGCTGGTTCAGAAGAACAAGGAAATTTATTACCCAGACTTCACCTTTTCACCTGTTAAAGCCACCATGTCGAGAGGTCCATACATAAAGCGCCCAACTAGAACCTGAGGACCATCTTCTGCTGCAATGACATCATTAGCTCGGTGATTAGCAGTGACATTCTGAAACAAGCACAGAAGGTGGGAAGGGTAAAGTTTGCCTTTGTGATGAGGCTACTGTCTCTATTATGTTGTTATGAACAGTGACACAGAAACAGAGTCCTGGACAGTGTCTCTGAGGTACGTCACAGTGCACCTCAGAACACCTAGAAAAACTACATTCCTACTTCAGATGGAGCCACGTTTTCCAGGAATGGTGGGTTCCTGAACAGATTTTATCTTTATCTTATTTTTTATCTTAATTGACATTTCCAACTGAAATCTGAAAATCCAACAGCATCTGAAAAAAATATCTTTTTCTTGAGTTACAGATTCATCTAGCACAGAAGAAATACAAGAACAACCTCTTTTAACCCCTCTGTTATTTGAAGGAAGAAATGTGCTTTCTCCTAACATGTAGTGATAAACCAAGAATAAATTGTTCCCATTCCCTAACTGCTAATTTGTCTGCTTCTGGATTATACCAGCAGTTTTCAGATCTGTAGTAATATTCAATTATGTAAACATATGTTTTGGAGACGTCACCTAAATTGCTGCCAAACACAAGTTATATAGCTGCCATATACATCCAGATCTATACTTACTCTCAATTTGACGTGTGTCCTTTTGCGTAGCCATTTTTCACGTGGATTGGACGGACTTAGGGTTGCTGCATCCAGGTTGTAATTTTCCTTGAAATTTACATTTTCATACCTCATCACCTGAAATTATATTAATATTTTAATAAACAGTGTGTAGCCTGTGGAGTCTGGGTACTTGGCAAAGACAGGGAAAGTACATTGCTGCCCCAGCTGAATGACACTGCAGAGCCAAAAGCACAATGAAAGCAGACAGAAGTAGAGGACATATGTTCTTATTAATCGTACAGACAAATAAACTGAATTCACTCTGTTGGCCAACACTGATCTCAAGTATTTATTGAACAGCTTTTCCATTCACAACAGAGCTTGCACTTCCTTCCAGAGAAAAAGGTGAAAATGTTGTCTGCTCATGCTCTGCAAAGTCAGTAAAGCAGCTTAAGACCACAGAAGTGTTTTTTGTGTCCTCGATGGACACTTATCCTTAAGTCACTGTGAGCTGCTGTCTTAACTACTGAGACAGCAGAACAAGAGACTCATTACATGGCTCACAAATAAAGTCTGAAGAGGCAGTGCACAGAAAAAGCCTTGAAGTAAGCTAGTCCAGTTACAGAAGAGACAATACTTTCAAACTGCTGGTTCATTATCAAATGGTATGCTAATAATTTGATTTTTAGTACAGAAATACATAATTAAGGCTGGAAATGGCCTACTCCTTCAAAAACAGGAGGAAACTAATACATAATACAGGGTTATACTGATTTGGAGCACAGGAGGGGTGATTGCTCCCAGTCACACAGTCTGCATTAAGAACACCAGCCAGCAGTACTAAAGCAGGGCACCTTCACCTCTCCAGTAAATCCACATCTGTCTTTCCTACATCCAGTTGTATGTGATGCAAACACAGTTAGCCATCTGACTGAAAAAAAGATCAAAAGACCCATCACCCTTGGAAGATGCAATTAACAATCACAAAGTTATTTGTCGCAGAGAGAAAAAATAATAATAATTAAAAAATCAATGACCTGTCTTAAAATAAAGGCCACAACATCTGTTGATTCCCAGTAGCTGGCATGGAAGAGATGCGGAAGGGCCACAGTTGGAAAGGCTGTCAGCACATCTGGACAATACAAGGCATAATCTATTCGTTTTGTTCCCCACCACTTTGCTGTAACTACAAAAAACCCAAACAAAATAGCATTACGTTTCTATAAGGTATCTTCTTAATAAATCTCTTGCCATTTTTATGCTTAAGCTAGATAATTGAATGAGGTCTCCCGCTTTTTTAATCTTGACATTCAGAGCTTGTTAAAGGCATCTATCAAACACAAAATCGCTGTTTTCACTGACTGCATCATCACTTAAATGCCTGAAATCTAAAATATTTTATTTGGTTCAAGTTTCGGAAAACAGAAATCATCTCAGCATGATTTCTACTGTTTCTTGGTTCATGGAAAATACACAGTGAAAGACTATTGCTTTTATGATCGTTTTATAGAGTAAGAATTACAAATACTTCCACAAGAGTGAATGGAATATAAGGACTCATCAAACCTTTATTATGACTAACAAATCTTATCTAACTATACTTCTTTTTGCCTGGAACATGCTATTAAATCCCTGTTAGTATGCAACTCCTAATGACTGTTCATGAGTGGAACCTTGATATAAAACTTTGACTTCACTTCTATTATTTTATGTAGGTAATTACAAACAGAAGCTAAATTGTGTTATTTAAAATTTTAGCAACTTAGGCTGTTCTTATTCTCCCAAAATTTCCAAGCAGGTAATTTTCATTTTCATAAAAAACATCTCCACAGAAAGGATATGGAGTGAAAGGTTGCTGCCATATCAGACAGCACGTAGCACCAGGTTTCACTCACTGTTGGTGAGGTATGCTGATGGCAAACTTTCTGTTGACCCTGAGTTTTCACTATTTGTGCTGGCCAAGCTCAACTTTCTTGTTTTTCCTTGCGGTTGATCAGATGCATTTGGAGATCCAGGAGTCTCTTGAGAGAAAGGTATGTTCAAAGAGCAGTTCTCAAGGAAAAGAGTGCTGTGGTTGTTAATAGCATCACCTGCAGGTTATGGAAATGAAAATAGTAATAAAAATTACCTATGGGATAAACAACATGGCTTTGGAACTAGTGTGTGTGTGTAATTAAGTTATTTGGTTTAAATACAGAGCTGATGAGCATTAGATAGTAGTATAACTCCCTATGATCTTCTGCCTTCCAAAAGTAGACATGGCCTGAAAGATTCTGGTTTGTTTTAGAATAAGCCTGAATATCTCAATTGCATCAGACAACACAAAGAGCTGCCCTGCAACTAAATCCTCTCAAGCTGTGTAAGGAGAGAATGCTGAGGAGGACACCACCTAAGGAGAGATATGAAAATTGCCACTATACCTAACTGGTGAGATCTTCCATCCCCTAGTGGGTATCTCTGGTACCGTGGGACACTGAATGGGGGCAGGAGATGGAATCTTTTCTCCAGCAGTGGTTCAAGTCTGCAGGCAGAGGGGTCAGCAGAGTGAAAGAAACTGTACACTTGGCTGCAGGCTGGACGGACCTGGCATACTTGGATGAGAATGAGACAAAGAAAGAGAGTTCAGTATTTCCCCTTTACAATTTTGAAGGAGTCTATACAGAAACAGTTATTATGGTCTTCTGCAAACTCCAGATTGCCCTCAAGACATGTTTGACATGGCATTGTTCCCAGGCACAAGACAAACACATCCTTACCTGGAAGCCATGAAGGAAGATGAGTTTTAAAAGAAGGTGTCATGGAATATTAGATCTAACAGAGTCTATCTTAAGTGACATCTCTCACTACAGCACTCATCATGAAATGAAAACAAAACAAGCCAAAACAGACTACTTGGTGGGGTTTTTTTCTCATTCTCAAGAGCAACAGCCAAGGTATTTGCATATCAGCAAAACTACAATGAGTAAACCAGACGCTGTACATCTTCCTCTGCTGCAGTCACAGAAAATCACCAAGAGCCACATCAGAAAACACTACATTCTTACTTGTTTTCCCAAGTGCTTTCCATGCTGCTGAGAGGGGTCTAAACATTCATGTTCTGGTTCCTGCTGCTATTAATGGTATACAGGGACAAAACTTGATACAGGCTATATGGATGTTGCCAAGTTCTAAGCTTAAAAATTGATACTGAGTTGTAGTGGCAGCGTTGCCACAAACAGGTCAGAACACTAGTGTTTTGTTCTGTTCTATATACGTGTGCACTATAAAGGCTACAGCCCAGGCACACTGTGTTTTTTCTCAAAGTAGTAAGACTATTAACCTTTTACTTGTAAAAACCTTCTCAAGATGCTTTGAGTACTATGATGAATCATATTCATTGGGACTGCTTTATTGAATATGTTCTGTGCTAAACTGTCTAGGACACTTGAGTTCATGTCATGAAGATGTCAATACTCAGCCCCTCAAGAAATGCTCTGAGACAAACTTTTCAGTAAGAATATACTTATATAAGATCCAGTTCTTACAAATAAATAACTTTTTTTTTCTTCTTTGGACATGCAGTGTGTACTGTATTTTGCAGTCACACTGACTTGCTCTGAGGATGGTGCAACATCTCTAATTCTGCGGGATTTTTGTCACATAAAGTGAAGGGTGTGGATGTCTTTGAGGGCATTAAGATTTGTGGGTAACTTTCCCCCCCATGTTCTCTTTCTAAAACCTTCTAAGACTGTTATCAGTGACAACTACCAGGTTTCCAGCGGCAGGATAACAAAAACCTGCTTTTGACAGGATGACTGTGCATCAATCAGCACATAAAAAGAAAGCGGGGAGGTAATAAGACTGTTTGTTGACGACTCTACAATCTTACCCCTTTCCTACCTTAAGCCACCCATCTGCAAAAAACATAGCCCGTGAGACACTTCTGTAAAGTAACTTTCTACAGTTCTCTGGGAACCACTATCAAGTTCCCTTTTTTCCTAAGATTCTCCAAGTAGGATACTAAGTGCACCCATCAGTTAATAGCACTCTGAAAACTAAGTAAATTCTCCCACCTATTCCAGCTAATTGCATCACAAGAGAAGTAGAAGGCAAACACCAGCAAAACCACAAAGATCCAAGACTAGTTTTAACAGCTTCTTTCAAGCTCTATTTTGTTCTTACTGTTTGCTGCCAGAAAAAAGTGGTCACCTGTGTGAGAATATTTAAGCACAGCAGAAGTTAATTCCTTGCAATGAAACTATAATTCTCTTGCAGAGCCCTAATGAAGCAGTGTGAAGTACATTCTGTAAGGTAAAGCACTGCACTGCATTATAATGAAAAGTGTATCTCTGCAAGCCTGTAACTTTGGCATAAGCCTGTAACTTTTAGCATAATACTTCTTCTATGGGAACTTTTTCTGTGTATGTCTGCCTTCTGTACATGAAGAAAAGGCTGAGAGAAAGAAAGCCAGGAAAGCAAACAGCAGGGTTACAAAAGTCATGAGCACAGGGCAAATTATGATATTTAGTGGCAACATGAGAGCATGTCCTCCGAGTTATTAGCTGTTTTCATGCCCCTGTTTCAACCTTGCACAGGAATATAGCACATCGTGTTCTACAGAAGATTACTGTGGCATTTAGCAGTATTAGTTTCTAATCTGATCCCCGATAACAAGTGCAAAATACCCTACCACTGCAGCCATCCTAAGATAGGACAGTGCCACTTTGTGGATGTAACTAAATGCTTATAGTATATTCAGAGTTCTAAAAAAACACCAACATTTTCATGTCAGTGGGCACTTGTGGGCATGTCATGTCAAAGGGCTCTTGATTCTTCTCACCTAACTTCCAATTGGTTGCATGATAGGTTTCCATTTGCCTCTTCTCAGCTGTGCCACAATTGTCACTTTAAAAAGGGATTCTCTCATCATATGTTCCTCTAAAGACAAATTATGCTTCAAACAGACTGTGCTCACTTTGGAATGTGTTTGACATGCAGGGCAGTTGAGCTACTTTCAAAGCATGCTCCATGCTGGGTAGCAGAGGGAGAATGAAAATGAGAGGTAATTTGAAATAAATAGTTTTAAATACTAGCAATTAATGTGAACATTTCCAGTGAAAGTACCTGGAGATTCTAGGTCAAAGATTTTGAATCAAGGAGACAACAGTAATACTGATAGATTTTTCTACATGTAGCCCTACCAAAAAAAGCCTCAACTCCCTGTCCCAACTCCCCCAGCAAAACCCCCACCATCTTCAGAGGGAAGTGTTGCTAACCTTGTAAAGAGAACTGTAAGACAGAAAAATGATCCATAGAAAAAGCCAGCCATCACCTATGTAATTTTTGTTCATTTTCCTGGCAGTTCTTTCACAGAGGCAAGAGGCCTTTATTTGTGAAAATACATATGAATTCCCATTCTCTTTAACTGAGCTTTGTACTAAAAATGTGAGAAATAAAATGCAAATGGAAGTTTAATTATTGTCTCTTAGGAACTTGCTAAAAAATTTTGCCAGATTTCTAAAGGGCTGTCAGAAAGACAAGGGTTTGGTCATTTTTTTAAATTATGGCAGGAAAAAAAATTCAGTTTGTATTACTTTTCACTTTATTCCTGCAATCAAATGTGATGTTACTCAAAACTCTATATACTAAGAAGAAAAGAAATCGGGAATGTTAAATTTTTGTCTCTTCTCACTATTGCAGCTGATTTTTTGTGCTATCCAAACCTCACACAATGAAAAGAGGCGAAATGCCCACTGCATTTTGGAAAGTAAAGCCTTGCTTTAACTGAAAAAATTCCAGATATAGTTAGAAAGTAAACAAAAAAATCCTGTATGTGTCTGATCACCAGCCTCTGCTACCAGAGAGTCAAAAACAGTTCACAACCAATACACACAGGGGTCAATATTGTGCATAAAGCCAGATGTGAACTAGGTGCAATGCTCAGCCAAGCACAGATGTTACTTTTGGTATCTTTTTTAAGGACTGATCCTCAGTGAAGTGTAAGCTTCATGTTGTATGACATAAAATACAGCAGGGTAAAAGATACATTACTGTAAATGGTTAAGCAGTGACATCCCTGGGACAACCCTCACCAATTCAGTACCTATCTACACTAACACTCCCATCTTTTAGAGGAAGAAACTTACCTCATGCCCCAACCTTTAACTAGGCTCCTTTATTTATCTCCTTTCATATGAGTGTCTTTGTTTACAAAGGTCATAAAGCAGCCTGTATTCTGACCCCAGAAAGAGCTTACCATCCAGGCCAGGCAGAACAGTACTCCTCATGGCCAGCACCAAACCAAGCGGTGATCCAAAGAGGAAGAAATCAGACACCTCGAATTCGAATCGGCCCAGGTTTACTTCTGAGAGACTGGAATTCACAGGAGGAAAGTCGGCACCATCTTTCAATACATTTGAGTGGATGCTGGGCAAAGAAAATGCACTGATTCAACAATAATGAAAAGGACATCCAGACAAAAGGATCCATCCCCAAAACAGACTGCTTAGAAAGCTCTAGCATTTATATATAGATCCAAGCAACATGCCTCAAACTATAGATAAACATTGCAGTAGAGCAGCCACTTATCACGACTTCCAGTGCGGCTATTCAGTAAATTTACTACCTTCAACATGCAAGAGTTTTCTACAGAATGCTTATTGGCAATTTATACAAGGAGTCTGAGACTGAACTTCACATCCCCTCCTCCCTCTTAGCAGTACAGATGTATGTAAGCTTATGCTGAAACTTCTCCTACAAATTCTAACCTACTCAAGTTGTATAAAGACAACGGTATTAAGAGGTTACAGTCAAGGTATGTTACATGGGTACATAATAAATATAAATATAAATAATTATAATATATATATATATATATATAAATATTGTTCTAATCTGTTCCCTGAGCTAGAAATTAGAATTTCACACTACTTTTCAACTATTTATTACAAGTTAAACTTAGCAATGGTTATAGACAGCTTTAAATATTTTAAGTGATTTAAATATTTTAATTTAATTTGTATGCCATGTATGCATGAGGTGAATTCCAATCACCTGTCCTCACTGACAAAGACTCACCCCTCATTTAGTTGTACTGGAGATAAACAACTACATTCAGAAGCAGAAAAGTGGCATATACACCCGCTGCCCAGACATGACACAGAGCAGAACATGCCTCCAGAGTGTGCAGAGCCTGACTGAGAGATGCTGACATCAACCAAAGCTGTAACTGAAGCCCTCAAGAGTTATCTGCACATTACACTCTGCATCAAGTGACCAAGAATGGATCAGAATCCAGAAATCCTGAAGACTGGTCCCAAATCAGGACAAAAATCCAAGTCTCTCTTTCAATTTGAGAACCCAGTGACACTCTCAGTTTATAACCTGATGTTATTAACTGAAACCCTGGGGACTGAAGTTAGGCCCCCTGTGAGGAAGGAATGAAGAAAGCCAAGAATTAAATCTACTATCAGCACAGCAGCTAAGACTTACTTCTCCATGCCAAAAGCACTCACACAAAAAGCACAAGCTGACACACTGAAACACAACCAGAGTACATAGGACAAGGACATTTTTGAGTAAAAGAGCCATCTTTGTAACCTCATTACTCACACTGGCACAGGACTGCTAAACTGTAGCAAATGATATCATGGGGAAAAAAGTCTTAATGATCTCGTACAAGTCTCACAGGCAGGAAACCAAAGACTTAGAATGTCTCTATGAACAGGGTGGGTCAGAGGATGACATCATCTGGTTTGATCTGGGGGGTTTTTGCTCCTTCTTCACCTTACCAAGGAATTTTTTCTGCCACTTTTAGCATGCGTTTGTGTAGCTATTCCTCAATAATTTAGCAATGACCTAAAGTTTGAGAAGTCAAAAACAGGAATGGAAGATAATACTTTTCTATCTGCTTGCTTAAGCACCGTTGCATGTAAGCTTCCAGTTTAAAATCATACATACACAGGGAATGAAAAACAGCTTGGAAGAAAACTATAATCTTTATCTTTTAATTGCACTGTTGTCCACCAAGTCTGAAGTGCTTCATATGAGCCAATACCATGCTTTAAATCTAACATAGTACTTCTTCTACACAAGAACAAATGATTGACCAAAAAAATCTTCCAGATTTCAGTCATAGACAAGCAAAAAACAATCATGCTGCCTCAGAGGGAAGACATTTTCCAACATATAAATATCAAAAAAACACAATGTTTTGAAAATAAAAGCAGAATTGTCAACAAAAGCGAAGCAATGCACATTCAGTCAAAGCAAGAAAATAAAATGACCTCAAACTGCTACTAACAAAACTGCCCAACTTGAAGCAAAGCACATATGAAGTCTGCACTATACTCAACTGTAGCAGAACTGAAACTTCAACACATAATAAGACTTCTCCCTCTGCATCACTCCCAATGAAATAATGGAAATAAGATGATAGATAGAAGGGGGAAAAAGCACAAATAATTCACATAGGTAAAAAATCAAATACGTTAGAACAGGTAGACACAATGAGACAAAGGCAATGGTTATCTTCCCATCAATTCTGTGTTCAAAAGTTTTCTTAGAATCCAGGAAAGCTAATTAACTCTCCTCCCCCAATCTCCTCCTCATTTAAGCCAAGTGTTTATGCAAGTGTTTTGGGTTTTGTTTTAAAGCTGATCTGAATAGCTCATAGACCAATGGGAGCACCTAAAACAAATATCTCCCTCTTCACAGAGTAACAGAAATTCTATGAGTGAGGTCGGAGGCATCTTAAGAAAGAAAAATTTAACAGAAATGTAGAATCATAAAACATTCACCCATGATTTGTGTGGGCTGCACGGAAGAAACAGGACTACTTGCATTCAGGTTTGCATACTGAAAACTCTCACAACCAAATAAGAATTAAAAAAACCTCTCCACATGTAAGTTCATACTAGATCCTCTATATCTTTGATGAATAGACAGGGACTTGAAGCAAACCGCCAGAAACACACCACAAACAATAAAAGTGATTCTGTTGCTCTGGTGCTGACAGGCTCCATTCAATGGCAAGCCTATTTCTTTTACTCAGTCATCAAATGCTAGTTACCTAGACAGGAAAGCATGATGCTGGGTTATAGTATCACAGTCATAGGTGGATGAGTCACTCTGTTTCCTAGGCAACGGCTGCCTTGGCTTCTCATCCTCCATGATTCCAGAGATGTCAATATTGCTTTTGCTCAGGCGTTTGCTGCCACCCAGCCTTGAGTCCTCTGCTAAGAGGGTATTAGCCTTCAGAGAATGAACAGAGCAAAAGGAAGATTTAGACAGTGACCAAAATATGACAGATCTTATATGAAGTGGCTGCATTTATACATTTTATATCACTTTTTCCAAGAAAGGGTGGAAGGGGTTAGACTTTCTCTCTGCAGTAGAAGATAAGGAAAGAGATGAAGACTGAATTTCCCTGTAAGATGTATAGCCTAAAAGCAGGAAGGCAAATCAGAAATTTTACAGCAGGTGGGAAGGAGTAGTAACACAAAAAAGCTTTATTCCTCATGACTTCATCATTCTCACAGAATTATCCATATCAATAAGGTAATCAGAAGGGGTCTTACCTGAGTGCCCAAAATGCCCATTACAACATTTATGGTCTTGCTCATCATGTTCCATGGATGCAGGACCTGATTTTTTTAAGAATGTGAATGTCTGTGGGATGCAAGAGGAGACCAGTGGTACCATATCTTTAAGATACCCCTTGAAATAGGAAATAGATTTATTTATTGTTCATTTCCTCCAGCACTTCTGCAGCTTCTGCACCAGCTTCCTCCCTGACACAGCCTTATTTTGCCCAGACCTTTATTCCTGCATCCATCTCAGCAGCCAATGCAAACACTAACTTTTCAAAAAACATGCCACTGAACTGAATCCCCACCATTCACATGTGAGATCTGGGTGCATGAGGCACACAAAATCTGCTTCTTTCCTACAACCGTGTACTTCAGTTCTCTGGAAATCTATTCAGATCAACAAAATACAACAGCGTGAAAATGCTTGACATTTGTTTTTACAAAACTTGAAAGTTATGAAAATCACCAAGGCAAACTGGGATGACAGATACAGTCAAACCCCTCTCAACTGATTGATTATTGGCTTACATCCATATTCTACTAACTCTTACTAACTCTAGTACAATGCAGTACTAGAATTCACAGGATGATATGACACAACTAGCATTAGCATCCCACTAACTTGCAGAAGCATCATACCACCAGTGATTTATGAAAACCATTTGAGCTGTCAAGTCTCGGAGTTTCAGCGAATCCCTGGTAACATTTTAAGGCTATCTTCATTAAAATCAAATCAGAGCTCCTATTGCTTTTGTAAAAGGATTAAGAAAAATGGGCACCCTTCATTGTGCCAGAGCAAGAAAGCAGATATGAGGAACTCAGCATGGTTAAATATTTTTGTTAAGGTCTCTTGATTTCCTAGTGGTGTCAGGAAGAAAGCTGGCATATCTTACTCCATACTGCTTAAGAACTGGCTTATGTCACCACACAACTGGCTAAGAACACTTTTTAGTTACAGTATAGATGCTAGTATCTTCATCCCTGAAAGCTGGCAACAATTCACGTTTGTCCGCTAAGCTTCAATAACAGATTCTCCTTGCAGAAGGTGTGTTCTCTTGTGTCATAAAACAATCTCAGGTCAAATTCTCCAGGAGTTTGACAGTTTCAGACCAATATTGTGTGGGAAAAGCATCAAGCTCCCTCTTCTGCACTGCTGTCATTAAGGTTAAGATTAATGGTATCATTAAGCTTAGCCTAGCACACCTGGAATTTCAGGGGGTTTTGTGCATGGTGATTTACTGGGCATGACATTTTGGTCAGACACAATAAAACGCTAGCTGCCTTCCTCTCTCTTCTCTTTTCTTCTCTCTTTTCTCCTCTCCTCTTTCCCCTCCTCTCCTCTTTCCCCTCCTCTCCTCTCCTCTTTCCCCTCCTCTCCTCTTTCCTCTCCTCTCCTCTTTCCTCTCCTCTCCTCTCCTCTTTCCTCTCCTCTCCTCTCCTCTTTCCTCTCCTCTCCTCTCCTCTTTCCTCTCCTCTCCTCTTTCCTCTCCTCTCCTCTTTCCTCTCCTCTCCTCTTTCCTCTCCTCTCCTCTTTCCTCTCCTCCCCTTCTCCTCTCCTCTTTTTTTCTTTTTTTTGTTAAACTGCAGATTAATAGCCTTCACCTAAATCTAGTTACCAGGATTTGGGATGCTATTACAGCACTGCAGAAGAAAGCCTTCATTTTCTTTGGTCAAAATGAACACATTTTAAAGCTTTATTTTCTATGGGTAAAACTCAGGTCTTCCAAAGCATATGTCACAGACAGTTCATAAGGAAGAAAAAGTAGTTTTAGAAGGACAAGGGACTGGATCTCTGTAAGACAACACTAGGGAAGTTCACTGGTAAATTGACTAGGCATTGTACAAGACAGCAGGATTCAAAGTTCTGCTCCTTACACACAACCCTCTCCCCACACCCATTTCCATTTTCTCCACCCCTGCTCCCTTTACCTGTCTTGGACATAACATCAGACCACTGCATTACACTGCTGAAGTGTCACTGGAATGCTCTTAACAGCTCATAACAGGAAATGTCCCAAGTGAAAATAGACTATATCATGCTCAGTACTTTTAACTTGCAAAGCGTGCAAAATCCACCTAGGCTAAACAGAGGATGTTGGAAAGAGTGCAGGGTTTACAGATGAGGACTGAGGCATGAGGGATCAAGAGACTTGGGCAAAGTCACTAAGACACACTGGAAAATATGCTGATTGTTGAATCTATTTCCCCGAAGCTACAGAAGGAACAAACTCATAGGACTGGTATTCCCCATAACCTCCCTTAGTACTGGAGCCTATAAACAACCCCGTACAAGTTGGGTAAAATTTCATGTCAAGAAAGGATGTTGACAAATGTAATCTGATCATCAAAAATATGCAGATGAGTTGCAGAAAAATGAAACCAAGATAGAAGTAGTATATGATTGAGGAGACAAACCTTGCCATACTATTCACTGCATTTTGAACAGTTAAAAAGGTTTTCTTCCATTGCTACAGCCTCTTTAAACTCTCCCACATGCCACAATTTAAATCTTATCTGCAATAAAATGGTACCAATATTAGGATTTTCATTAGTTACCCACAGGTGATTTTTATTTATCCCTGATCAATGTGAAGCAAATTGTCTCCATTCACTCTAATAAAGAGTTCTTCAGAACAGAAAAAAATATCTTCCTCTTCTAAGAGACAATGTTCCCTACCAAGTAGAGTGATGGCTAATGTAAGACTTCGGGGTTCCTGCTATTGATGATGGACCAAGTTCATTTCATCCTTCCATCCTTTAATAACCCAAGGACTGATTTGATGGTGATGATGATGATGATGATGATGACAATGCTGGCTTTCTTTGTTAAGTACTTTGACACTTACAACTGTTACTGTTTTTTAAAGAGCTGTGACTAGTCTGATATGAGCAGAGTGAAATTTGCTCCACTACATACTATTCTGTTGAACATGCAGGTAAATATTCAAATACTCCTCTGGATAAGCATGTACAGGCAACAATTATCATGATCTCAGTAATCATTCCCATTTCCGCCTATAATGAAGAAGTCACTCTGTATTATGGATAATCCTGACTCAATTATTCAGTGTAAGTTGGAAACTATAATACAGAAAACAGAGTGCAACAAAGAAACAGGGGTAGTAGAAGAATATACCATTCTAATTCTCTATTTACATTCCCTCATTAAATTTTCAGACCTTCTCTCTCCAAAAGGAAGTTTTTAGTGCCTAAAACTGAACTGTTTAGAGAATGTAATAGTTACTGCATCACTAATCTAAATTTATTATTATGGACCCCTATGAAATAGAGTAAGAAGGTAATGATATAAACCTAATTTATTTGTTTTCATAGTTTATGAGCAAAGCATAAATTGAAATGGCTGAAAGTACCTCAGTCTCATCTTTATTTCCAACCAGCTCTGTTTCACAAGTGCCCCTTACACTGTGAAGGTAACAAACTCTCTTACAGTTCTGCATGTCAAACTCTTCCAATGAGATCCATTTTTACCAGAGACAATAAAGTGCCCAAAACCGAAAAAAACAAAAACCAAAGCAAAACACAAAAAGCAAAACACAAAAAACAAGCAAAAACAAACAAAAAGCAAACACCAAACAAAAAAAAACAAACACAAGAAACACAAGCGAACACAAGCGAACACAAACCGAACACATAAAACCCACAACAACAAAAAACAAAAAAACCAAAACAAAAAAACTCCACAAACCAGTCACTCTGACCTTGTTTCACAGGAGCAACCTGAGAACAATGGACAGAAAGACTAGCTAAGGAAGGAAAAGAATACTTAATTCTTCTGAACTAAGATTGGGATCCAGGAGGAACATTTCTCCCTTTACCTTGTTTGCAATACACTGTCCTCAGTACTGGTACTATCAAAGGCTGGCTGCTGGGAATCCAGAGCCATGTTATTAAAAGTGAGTAATTCTCCTTCCTGGAAATACTTAGAGGATGTCTCCATGCTCAAGAACACTTCCATCCCACATAGCTCTCAACTGCATCAAGCCAGTTGGTACCACTGAGCCCATTTTATACGATAGAGGTAACTAAAGAGTCAAGAGATTAAACAATATGGCCAGGGTCACAAAAGCATCAAAGAATGGAATATGGGCACCTTACTCAGTGTCAACTCTAATACACCACACCCCTTCTCCAAAATCACTAGAGCCTGAAGAACATAAGATAAAGTGAATTTCTTTTTTCTTTCTTAAGTGGAAGGAAGCATTCTGTAATTTAAAGTTCTTCATGAACACATCTTAATGTTAGACTACCCCCAGGCAAAAGAACCAGACAGCAGAATAAGGAATTCCAGATCCAATGCAAACAAACAAACAAAAAAATTATAAGAAGAGAAAAGATTTTGGTAAAAACAAGAGCCTACCAGAGATTAGTGAGAAAGGACAAGTTTGCACTATGGTTAGGCATGTAATAAAGGGCACTTGATAACTGTATTTTAAAGATTTAAAGATAAACCCTTCACTAGTGGTTTCTGTATATCACAAAATTGAACCTGCAGACTTAATTTTCGGGATAGCATTATATATGTATATGTGTGTGTGTGTATATATATACATATGAGCAACATATCATGCTATGATGGTAATTTACAAAATTCTTAATTTTTTTCTGGTTTAAATTGAGCTGGTTTCCTCCAGGGAATGAATCTATAGGTTTCAGCTATATGAATTCTTTCTCTTCACCTGGATGCTGCTGATGCTTCCTCTCCTGCTACTATTCCGACTCTCATCAGCTGTGTTAGAATTATAGCAGATGGCATCAAAGCCCAAAATTCCTCCAATGCAGTCACCAATGAGACACACCTAAGGAAATAAGATGATTTTTTTAGGAGATGGAGCAAGTATATTAAAAGAAACAAAAAGCATTACAGCACTGCAGAGGAACTGCTGAATTTTACTTTGATGTAAGAGAAAATAGTCCTACCTGTCCATTAAAACCAGCCCCATCTGTAGATTTCAGAAATTCATTGTAAACTTGATTGGCTCTACTGATCACCAAGGCAACTGCATCCTGGTACTGAGGGGATGAAACAGCCAACAAGGGCAAGGCAGCCAGTGGGATGTGGTCTTCACTGCTGCTGAGACAGCTCTCATCATAGCTGTAGGGATTTAGGCTAGAAAAGGATATGCTATCATCAGGAGAAATGCAAGAAGAAGCAACACAGCATCAGAGAATGAACTGTTGCTTATCAACAGAAATGGACTGGGCTATTTCAGTGCACAACGAGAGAATATAGAATGGTTCATTTTCTCACAGAATTCAGCTGCTTTAAAAAAAATCAAGTTGTCACTGCTTTATGCAGATTAGATCATGTTAGAAAGCATTTCTGTAGTTAAGCATACTTGATGCATTTTTCCATATACAAGTAGATGCAATTTAAAACAACAAAGAGATTATTCAGTTGCAGCTTCTTTTTTTTCACAGAGCAACTAACTACATCAAAGAACAGATCCAATCATCACAATGGAATATTGTTTCCTAGAACAAGTATGACAGATATATTGTTCAAAAGCATATAAAAATATTTTTCCCCAATGTCCCACTCTTTCAAAAAGATGGAACAAATATGTAAATGTTTGCACAGTAATATTTTGCAAAAAGAAGGTGATGTGACTGAAAATGCAAGCTTATATATGATAGGATGCCAGATTTATTTCAGCTTGGATGTGCACTCTGCAAGTTTCTCAGTAAATCTGCCAATCCTATCTTGACTGATTTTCATTGATGAATGAGAAAAACAATTCAGAGAGTCAGAGATCCAAGGCACATTAATATGTGCCAGATTTTCTTACCGTAAGTTGAATGCCTTTCAGCGACTGAAGGAAAATCAAAAGTCTTGTGGATAATACAGCTCATTCAAAGGTCATCCAAAACTGCAGGCAGACAATCTGAACACAGTTTGGTATTCACTTTCTTTAGGAACTTGGTGGACTATCACAGTATTAAAAAGCAAGCTTCCTGAAATGTCTTTGCTAAAACCTGCTTCCTTGAGACTATTCCAGGTAATAGAAGAAGCCAAGAGTTGTAATGCTCAAGAATGGAAGTTGCTCTGTGCCCATTTCCTGAGCCTCACCGGACATCGCTACACTTGCTGCTTGCTGAACCACTCCAATAACTGGGTTACTTTCATCCAAGGTAGTGTAACAGTTTCTGTATCACGGAGTTCAGCTGGTCTGACACACTGTTTCAATATACCAATTATAATCAGCTGGCAAAAGGAAGCTGGTGTATCATTCAAAGGCATAGCAGATACACCGTTATGAATACTAATTTTCAAAGTGAAAAACGAACCTCGTTTACTACAACAAATGGCTGGCAACCTCAGAAAGGGAGAAAAACAGTTCAGAAGTGAATGTTGGTGTCACTTTGACCAGCCAGGTCCCTTTCCTTTAAGCGGCTATTTGCAAGGCAGGGATGAGAACTGCATAGGTGCTTTCAGATAAAACTCCCAGTGTAATCCCTCTGAACCCAGGCAGTCAGCACACAGACACAGTGTAACGCAAAGCTTACGCCAAGGTAAACATAGGGCTGTACTACCTTGGCACACATTCTGAAAATGGAGGATACATACAAATCAAGAAAGAAATCTTGTGCTGCTTCTTAGTTATCTGGCTCACCCTTGGTGAAACATTACAGTAACTACAACACTCTTCCTCCCCCACAGTTTGCTAAATGGAATGTTTACCACGAGTTTATGTTCCACGACTTCATTCTGGAGTTCTGGCTGTGAGGGCATCTGGCTGGCATGAAGCTGCAGAAATGCAAGAGCAGGAAATCATCTCTCTTTTTGTCAGCCCCAAATGGGTGTATCACCATCAGCTCCATGCAAGACATACCAAGACACTACCAATCTTATGTCAGCACAGAAAATGATTCTATAGGCTATTCGAACATCCAGCTTGGTTATTTTCAGTCTGGCTGCATACTGTGTGTTGCAACAAGAAATCAAAAAGCAAAGAAAGGAAATAGAAGCCTCTCTTCATTTGGGCTGCCTGCATGCACTCTCCACTCCATCAGTTCTTTCAGATACTTGACACCTGCAGGCACTGCATTATGGGATACCTGAGAGATACTTCTGAGCCCAGTGCTAATCAATGGTCCAAGCGGGCACGGATGCTTTACTTCGATGCTTTACTTCCTCTTCCATCAGTCCTTGTTTTACAGAGCAGTGACTTGGACCTACACATATTCTTCCTCTCCTGTTTTTTCAGAGTATTCCTCCTTGATGGGAACAGTCAGGCACAGCTTCCTTCAGGCTGGTCTGCACCCTACCACCTCTTCCTATATGCCTGTCACACTTCCTTTAAGTTCAGCTAGTATTTCAGAACTTGAGTGCATTCCTCATCTCTCCTCTCTAACTGTAATCTGAATGGCTGGCATCACCATTCCAGCATCTTACAGACCAAAACATGGCTGTAGACATCCTCTACTCTACTACAGGGTTTTCTGCTCTACATGAGGTTTAAACGTAACCTTGGGGCACTGTACTGCAACAAAAAGTCTATAAAAATCTTTTTATTCTCAAAGTGCAATAGCTGCTATGGGGAATGAACAGGTAATAAAGTTTCGTCATCTGAAAATGTAAAAAACATGGTTTTCTCTCATATTCTCTCTCATAAAGAAGATGTATTAAAAGTTTCTTTTTCTGCCTAGATTTCATCTGAATGTTTTTTTATTTTGGATGCCTGTGGATGATAGGCTGTAGTCCACCATGTTTTGGTTTGGGGTTTTTTTGATGTGTTTTTGTGGGTTGGTTTGTTTGCAGATTTTTGTTTGTTTTTTTGTTTAAAAAAATACATCCACTTAGAAAAGGATGAAAGATCATTCCAAGTCTTGAAGTAAGCAAAAGATTAAGAAGGATTCACACCATTTCATTATGAAAAATTCAGGTCCCAGAAAGCCATTTAAAATCACACTGCAAAGCCAACTCAACTTACTTGGAAACAAGAGAGAAAGCTGCTGAACAGATTGCTGGGCAGGGAACAAGTCTGATTAAGATGTGGCCCAAAGCTGCAGGAAAATGCGCTTGGGTCACTTTCTCGAACACAGAATTGAAGGTATTGATGTCTGCCAGCTTGCTGCTGTGGTCCCCACCTCCAGTGTCTAGGATGTTCCCCCCATGTAGGATCAAAATTAGCACATGAGTTTTGCAGCTCTGGTGTTGAACTCTGTCCTGTGAGAAAAACAGGGAATAAGAAGGAGGAAACATGTTTAGGGACAGTGTTGGTATACTCGGTGTCAATGTCCACAAGCAGTTAGCAGTGGGGGTTTTTTTGTCCCACCCCCACTGTGATCTTTTTGTGGTATTTTCCTTCACTGGGGTGTGCATGTGAGCGGGTTCCATTTAATTAAAGTATGTCTGAACTAGGCAGAGCACGCTACGCTCTACAAGAAAACCCTTGCAGCACAAATGTAGTTTTCAGATCAAGAATGCTTATTAACAGCTTTGTGTACATCAAACGAATTTTAAATACATTGAGACTGAAGAAGAATTCCAACATCCACAGACAGCCTAAGCAAATGACTGTCGAGGTATCTAGAATGACGCTGCTGCATTTACTGGAAAGGTTCTAACTCAGATCATCAGAGGTTCTAAAAAAACCAAATTTCTCTGCCAATGAAAACAGCTAACAAAAGCAGATGACATAGTTATCTCAGCCTTTTGAGATTGGCAACTTCTATTTAAAATTAAAAATGGGGCCACTTACCCAGACTTTTACTGAAAGAGTAAGAAATACATCATTACTGATATCCATAAACCCAACAATATATTTATGAATATGTGAATATTTGCATAGACGGCCAATCGGTATGCTCCACAGAAAAAAAACCAAGATTTTTTTCAGCACATCATCTTTTGGGAAACAATCTCACCTCATTGTCCTCATGAATTTCAACACTGCCTTGTGCTGGAAACCTTTGTTTCCTCAAAGAGCCTCTATATAATTCACCTGAAAGGAAAGAAGACGTGGCCAATCATATAAACATTTGGCTGCCTCTTCTATGAGAAACACCTGTGAAAATAAGGCACATCTCTAGTTTCAAGATAGAAAGATCTATTCACAGGAAATCCTGTGGACAACCACAACAATAGACAAGGTTTCTTACAACACTTAAATGGACATAAATAGAGAAATTAAATGTTGAGACATCTCACTGAGGGGGATTATTTCAGCTGAAGTCGTGGGGGTCAGTCCTTTGGGGAAGGTAAATGTGTTTTTTCCCTTCTATAGATAGTGATGAAATTCCAGACAAGATGTGAATCCTCCCATCTCTGTAATGCCTCCTCCCTCTCATGGAGGGAAGAGGAGGATTTGAAATCCTTCTGAAAGAGAAATCTGTAATTTAAAAAAATTCAGCTGACAGCAGTGTTGCAGGTTTAAAATTCTACTCATCTCACAAGGGTTAGCTGATCTAAGAAAAACTCAGTAGCCTTCCACTCCCCATGACAGATACAAGTTTTAGGAGTTAATGAGAGGATTGTACTATTAACAATAAAGTAGATCACTAGCAGCTTTCTGAATCTAAACACATTCTGTTTCTTCCAGCATGTCAGAAGAAAATAAATGCATCACATAATGCTATAGATGAATCAGTTTACTTTTTTTGCCTTTTTGAGTTCACACCCTGCTTGCGGTCCTGCTCCATTTGACATATGTTTATAGGCAGTCTGCCAGACCCTGACAGAGAAGACTCTAATTTTCACCTCACCAAAAACACTGATTAAGCAGGGTCTGAACAGATTATTCTAAAACCACTGAATTTATTCCAAGACCTATTCTGAACACTCCTCTTTTGCATTACAATTGAGAGCTCATTCCGCAGCAAATTCTACCACTATCTGCATTACAGCCATTAAAAACTTATTTAACCTCTGTGGCTACATTTTTCCATATTTAAAAACAAGGTAATTATTCCTGGCTTTCTGGCAGGCAAGGATTTAAAGGATTACTCACTTAATACTTGAATAAAACAATATAATAAAAAACCCCACCAAAACAGCAGAAATTCAAAAGCAACAACACACACCCATAAACCCTGAGCTTCTACCACATCCAATTGCTTTCTGGAAGTCTCAGCAATTTACAGCCACTTCCAATTAACAGTGCTGTTTTCAAAAGCCTGTCCAGAAGACTCACTTTTTTTTCCTGAATGTCATAATATGAATAAATGTCAGGTTTGCAACACGCAACCTCACAACAGAACTAGTACAGAAATACTAGTCTTTATGTTATGGTAAGGGATATTCATGACCATGAGGTACTACCTTACAGTGAACCACAGTATTTCATTTCCAGAGAATACTGAGACAAGAAACCCAGGACTCCTCAACACATGCTCACAAACCTCTTCAGTTTTCTATACAGTGCAATGAACTACACAGAACACTTCCTTGTATTACTCGGGTGCTGAGGCTCTTAGCAATATACAGTAGCGAAATAAACTAAAGTGAAGGAAGTGAGTAGAAACAGAAACTGACACTTGCCTATTGATGGACTATGAGACAGCTTGCAGTCCTAAATCAAATGCAACCGTGTTACAGAAATTACACTACTTTTCAGTCCAGCAGTCAATATCCAGGAGCAGTGGCTACTATGTGAGCCAGCTGATCTAATGACTAGTAAAGAGATTCACCAGTTGTTTCTGGAGACAGAAATATACACTGCTACTACAGGTAACAGCGAGCCAGCATCTCCAGCAGGGATTATTTTAGACTTGACTTATCACTGGGATTGGTATATGTAATATATGCTGCACATGTTCATCGGTGACTGTTACAGAGACCTCAAGAAAGCTGTGCATCTGTAACCCTGCCTGAAATAACTTATTGCCCCAACAGTCTCTTCACCTGGAGTACATCAGATCTGAAGGTCAGCCATCAGAATGAAAAGAGAGCCAGGTAAAAGTAAAGGCTCAGAAAGTGATCCAACACCCCAAATCAGCCATGAAGAACATCAGTTCAATCCATGACAAAAAAATAATTAAATAAGGACCCTGAATCAAGGAGAAAAGAATTTCCATGATCATTCTCAAACTTCTGAGAACGTGGCATACAGTTCAAACCTACAGTCTAAGAATCAAGCCTTTTTTTTTTTTTTTTTTCTTTTTTTTCCCTTAACACAATTTCAAACATCCCTAATATTTTGCTATGTCAGTTAGGGAGGAAAATAGAATAAACCCAAGAGAACTTGCTTTAGGTACAAAGCATAAGATGGTGATAGTCCCCCCAAAAACCTGTTATTTTCAAAACCTGTTATTTTCATTGTCGCACTCCCATGAGAAATTACGCCATTTCTTGCCATCTGCTGTGCCATTACTAGCCATTTATAATGACAAATCCATCATGAGAAATATTTTCACATGAAGGCTGTAACATATGCTTTCTATTAACAAATGATAAAGAATATTTTAATACACTGCAGATGTAGTTTCACAGACTGTACTGTTTAGAGGGAAATAATGGCACACATCGCTGAGAAGCCACAACGTGAAATTGTGCCTGTGTTAACTTCCACAGTTTTTTCAGACGTGCTAGCAGATCTTGTACATCACTAGTGTGGGACACTGGAGTAGAAGCAACACACAGAGTTTTGCTGGAGATCTAGACTCCAAAGGGCTCATCAGCTCCAGTTCTCAAACCAGGCCGGATGGGCCAGGCCAAGCATGATCTCCAAAGAGGAAGCAGTTGGCAGAGTGACAGCATGAGCTTATGAGCATAGCTGCATGAACAGCAAACAGATGCTTCTCTGGGGAGTCAAGGAGGGCAATCAACAATAGTACCCCGAGAGAACTGTGAGGAAAGAATACACCCTTATCAACACCTCTCATTTTTATAAGCCAATTTGCTCTCTTTAGGAAGCAATGAAAAAGATCAACAGCATAGTGACATGCGAGCACGCTGCTCAAACCAAGACACCAGCAGCAAAGGAGCCCTAGCAATGCCAGGCACAACATACTTTTTACTCCTGCAGCACTCAGAAACTTTTAACAGCAACACATCTTGCACCTCCCTAAGCTGAGATAGGAGAAGGAGGTCCAGAACACAAACACTGACAGCTTCTACGCTCCAAATCGAGCCACATTGCACTGTCCCCTGTGAGCTAACATTTATACTAGCAGCTTCATTCTCCAGTGCTCCACCTCTGCCATGCCAGACAATGCTGTAAGACACTATTTAATGCACTAAATAATGTTCTGGGCATTTTCTTGGTACATTTTCATAATCCACATTAAAAATAAATACAAAACTTGAAAGAATCATAGTCCATCTGCACCCATCTGCTTTTCTCAACATAACACCAGATCCATGCTGGTTAACATTTCTCTTCTACTATTACCTCTGGTTGTTAAACACCCTTGGTACAAAGAAAAACGCAAAGAACTTCAACTCACGTTTTTCCTGCAGAAAGCCAGATGAGCAAAATGCAGACTCTTCACCTGCAAAAGGAAAAAAAAAGCAGGATTTTTTTTACATGAATATCAAGCTCCTTACCTTTTCTACTATCTGGAAACAAATATTTTGCAGTTGACCACTATCCTGATTTCTAAAACAACCACTGGCTTCAGTGGGAATAGCTCAGTATATGACACACTTGAAAACCGCTCATCAGAACAGTTAGTTTAGAAGCCAGATTTTACTCTTCATTTCAAGAAAGACATAGTAACCAATGAAATTGTATCTAGGAATCTACTTGATTACCTGTAGCATTAGCCACTGAATCTCTGTATAACTAAGAATTAGCATAACTACACAATTATAACCACACTTACCAAAGCAGATTTACTTCCATAAACAAGATGGTAGTATAGACTCCACAGACCCTGAAGTCCATCAGCTCCTTGCTCGAACATCCAGCTAAGAGCTAGTCAAGTGTCAAAAAGCATTAATTATTTGGGGGTGGATAAGGATTGGGGGTCTGCAGGGGGAAGGGAAGTGTAAAAGTTGGCAATAAGAAATGCTTCTCCACTTGCTTCTTAGAGGACACAAATGTTCTAGATGCTCAGTTCTCTGTATCACTTGGCCAGACCTCAGACCTTGCTAAATCCCTTAAAGAAGCATTAAAGTAATTTTTATCAGAGCCTGCAGAAAATGCACATAAGCAAGCAGACACTTCCACACATCTCCAACAAATTCTCTATGAACCAGAAGAGCAATAAAACTTGACAGCTTTCCAAGTGAGCTCTTCATCATCATCCATCCCGTCAGATCTACTAAAGCTAAAGACCAACACAACCTTTTTCCTCTCTGCAGTTCAGTGCAAAGCTCTTCATGGATATGGGCTGCAAAGCCTAAGTACAGTGGCACTGAACTGCACTGTCTATTCCTTGACAGCTGCATGTTTCTTCTACTCTTTAGATATATAAAGTGGATTGAAGGGAGGGGGTGTGAAGGAGGGGACAAAATGAAAAGCAAAGAGCACCCCTGCTGTCTGTATAGGGAGACCGAATCATAATAGGACTGCTAATCTCCAACTGCAACTATTTCCTGATGGAGCTCTGTGGTTCTTCATCCACTTCAAATGTTTCCAGATTCCCTCATATTTTGAGTGTGTGAGAGAAAAGAAACAAGGAATGGTATAATAAACTCTTGTCATACTTTCCAGTTCTCAAGTCCCCCTTTTAAAAAAAGGTCACACATAACAAAAGACAGGTAATTGATGGTGAGAGAACAACCCTACTTTTCATGTGACCTCATTTTAAGTCTTACGCAGGTCTGGTCTCAAAAAACATCTATTGATCTCACTGATACTGCCTACACCAGCTATGGCATTTTTTCCCTTTGAACTGCTGATACAGGTTTAAGTTCGCATGTCAGTTATTAGCTTGGTCTGAATGACATTTTTTTCTGTAACACATATTTGCCTCATTTGCCACTCAAAGTGTGTAGTAACCTCATTTCCTGCTATAAAGAAAAACAAGTAATGAAACAAAGCATGTATTGAATTCAAAGTATACAAATAGTTTTTTACTGTATTTGCAGACTTCTTCACTTCACCTTCACTGCACAGTGTCAAGAGTTCAAAAACAAACCAATTGCTTCAACCTTACAAACTTTAACAATATATACCTAACATAAGGATATGAACTCAAGATAGCTGGAGGAAATGCAAAGCACTGAAATCCAACAGACTGAATTTGTACTTAGTACTCGCTACGTGCAATTTTCCTTACCATATCAGACAGACGCTTTGCACCAGGAGTGAATTTAAATGCATGACCATGGTGCGAGAAAATTTTTTTGTTCCACAACAGGGAAGACATCTGCATCAATATAATTTATGCAGCTGTATGAATTTTTAATTCACCTTGATTGCTGTTTGTGTTATTTTCTATAATGAATACTTAATAAATTTAAATGCTGCTGTCAGTTTTCCCCCAAAGACTTATTTCTACCTCTGATGAGAAAGGTTGTGCTGGTCAAGTGCTCTCAGTCATACTTAATGAGACTCACTGATGAGACTAAATTATATAGTTGCCATTTCTAAAGTTCCTGAGGTCCTTGTCCATCTCACATTGAAACTGTAGCATTAATTAAGCAGGTTGTGTCCACTGGGTCTAAAGCTCTGCTCAGAGCATACTGAATTTTCTCATACATTTTTATTTGTTGAAAGAGCGCCTAATTGTGTGCTTTAGTAATCACTTTATTAAGCCATGAAAAAGAACCAAAGCACAGGCACATTGTAAAACCAATGGCCCTAGAGACTGACTTGTAACTTTGCTCTCTGCTACCAAAGCCAATGAACTCATCATTCTATGAGAGCCATAATCCATCTCAGGGTGGTGGTGGGGAAAAAGTTCCCTCAATCAGCAAACCATACTCCTCACATCTTTTCACTGAAAGAGTCAAGCACCCTGGGAAAGAAGCCATGCATGTCATCTTTCTCTTCTCTACATAACATTTTTAAGGAGAGAATCCAGTTTTAGCTTAACTTTAAATGTTTTACTATAAACAATCGGGGTAAGCTGAAATATTTTTCTACTCTGATACAGAACACAGCATAGTCTTCCTTCAAACAACCTTCTCCTTCTGTCTTTGCTTTTATTATTTGTATCAGATGGTTGCTAATCACAGAATTTTCTAGAGATGCTGAATCAGGAACATTAATCAGTATTGCTAAACTATAACAGAAGCACTGTACAATTATCTGCACTAACAACACAGCAGCATGATCTATCAGTATTTAGCACATAATTCCATGCAGATAAAATTATGCAGATGAGAACATGTAAGAAAACCAACATAAAATAATAACTTTTTAAAAAATCAACATGTAGCTAAAATCAACAGAATCTAAGTGTATAAGGTGGCAGAGGAAAGAAGGAAATGCACATCTCACATTCTTTTTGCTACAGCTATTCAACCCCATAAGGCAAACAATAATCCTTTTACCAGCCTTTATTCCAAACAGCAGAAACCCCTAAAAACAGTATCTTACAACTCTTTCCTTAGTTCCCAACACAACAGGAACAAAAAAACCATCCCCAAATAACGGGTCTAAAATGAAAATAAGAATTCCAAATCTTTGCCAGCCCTAGAAAAAAAGAAGTATGTGCAAGAATTCAAGGATAGCTGGTCCTTCTCAAGTCATTTGGAAGACTAACCTATACTTAATGGAATACTTTACAATACTCTGCTACTTTGTAGCAGAGAAAATTACATAGTTATAACAGATACTGTATCTCTTACAAATTGCAGTTGAATCTCTGACTCCAAATGAAGTTACCAAGCAACGTAGTGAGGTTTTGATATCATTAGGTGCCAATGTAAAACAGATAACTTTTCTTCCCTAAATACCTACTTAACAATTGTAAATACACTGTGTGTATTTTGCCTACCTGTCACTTAAATACTGTACAAATAAATCATTCTCCTGGCAGGTAATGAAGAACTGCATCCAGTTGGCAGCTGGTCACTAGTGGTGTCCCCCAGGGATCAGTGTTGGGACCAGTTCTATTTAATATCTTTATTGACAATTTAGATGAGGGGATTGAGTCCATCATCAGCAAGTTTGCAGATGACACTAAGCTGGGGGGAAGTGTCAATCAGCTGGAAGGCAGGAGGGCTATGCAGAGGGACCTGGACAGACTGGAGAGTTGGGCTGATTCCAACAGGATGAGGTTCAACAAGCCCAAGTGCCGGGTCCTGCACTTTGGCCACAACAACCCCATGCAGCGCTACAGGCTGGGCACAGAGTGGCTGAGAGCAGCCAGACAGAGACGGACCTGGGAGTCTGGATTGACAGGAAGCTGAACATGAGCCAACAGTGTGCCCAGGTAGCCAAGAAGGTCAATGGCATCCTGGCCTGGATCAGGAACAGCGTTTAGGTTGGACATTAGAAAGAATTTCTTTACTGAGAGGGTGATCAAGCATTGGAATGGGCTGCCCTGGGAAGTGGTAGATCTCTGTCCCTGGAGATATTTAAAAAGAGACTGGATGTGGCACTCAGTGCCATGGGCTGGGAACTGCAGCGGGAGTGGATCAAGGGTTGGACTTGATGATCTCTGAGGTCCCTTCCAACCCAGCCAATTCTATGATACTATGATTCTATGAAGTTTGTGACACAAATAAAAATTACTTTTGTATACCTCTATACTAAAATAGACCTGTTCACAGCTACTTTCAGGATGAACTACATGTAGCAAATACATAAGGAAAAGCTTCTTGAAAATGCTCTTAAAATGGACAAATCCATCAAATTCTTGAAAAAGCCTAGATTAATTAAAAAGCACCATTATACATAAGCCCCATACCTATCACCAATGGATAAGGAAGCTAAGTCCTTCTCTCCCCCTAAAGTCAATGAGATGATTTTAATATTCAAACAAGTAGGAAAACGAGGAGCCAAAGTAACAATTAAATGAAGAAGACCACTTACGCTTTTGTCTTGGGTCACAGATACTTACTGGTGTGTCAGTGCCCATTTCCCACTAATTTCAGTAGCACATAGTTAGCAAAATGTTCACCTAAAACTAGCCTCAAATACTACTGGAAGTATGTAGCACCTTGAAAATTCCACATAATTTGCTGACTTTAAGGAGCAAAATAACCCAGTGATAATGATAACAAATCTCTCATGTATGTTGATTACAGGAAACATTGCAATTCATTTCTCGAAATTAAAATACTACTACATGTCCATGTAAATCTTAACTAGAGGGTGTTGTAAATTTCTGTTGAGTGTTTACATAATATTTGAAAACTAATTGCTTCAGTTATCAGATTTTCTTGCTAACTTTAATATGTAAGGCAAGCATAACATTACCTTGATTTTCTTCCAGCTTCCCAATTGTTCCTATGTGTTCAACAAGGTCGTTTGAGTTCCACTGGCTCATGCCTATGAGAATGGCACTTTTTCCTTCCACCATCTCTTCTGTGGGAGGAAAACAGAGAACTGAATAAATTGCAGTTATGAACAAGAGAGAAAAAAGAGCGAGAACTAGTAATTGAGAGCAAAACAAATACTCATCATTGTCCCTAGTGGGAATATATACCAGTTTAGCATATGCAGGACTCTCCAGGAAAGCTTCTTTCTTACTGGTGGCCTCTACAGTGTACCTACACGCTTCATGTACTGTGTGCAGGAAAACCATGGAAAAGAGAGTACTGCCTCAATTTTTGCTCCTATCTTGATTAGTCACTTAAAAACAAAGTTGATAATAAATCACTTTGAGTGGTTAATAGAATTTGTCAGACTCCTCCCCCTCTTGGAAAAAATGTCACTTTTCTTTTTCTTTTTTTTTTTCCTTTCTTTTTTATACTTCATAATATTCAAAAGGCAGAAAGGCAGAGCAGGGGGAAGAATAGACACGCAGACCAACTTTCAAGCATTGTTTCTCCCCTTTTGTCAAAGCCACATGTGCCACACAAAGCTGTAAATTTTTGTCCAGGGACACAGACACATAATAGAATGGCAGCAAGCCCATGGTACAGTGAATTGTGTTTTATTGGGATACCATTCAGGAAAGGGGGGTGGAAAAATCTGAAAGCAAAAAACACATGCTGTAGATACACTCTTTAAAAATATCCAAAACTCAAACAGAGCTAAAAGCTGTAAGAAAAAAATTTCCTTCCATTTAGCAGCCATTTGGCAAGAAGGGTGTATTTGTGTATTTGTCCTTCCTGAATAAATTTACCGAAAGCATTTCAGCCTGGCTATTTAAAGCCCAAGATGGTCATTGTACCTTCTAATGCAGCGACTGCATAAAAAAAACTATATTAAAAAAAAAAAAAAAAAAAAAACAAAAAAGGATAATCGCAGTTCTTATTTGTTAAGGCAAATTCAGAGAATGGGTCAAATTATGACCTCTCTTACTGTTTTCTGTAGAGAGATGGACTCTGTTATGGTAGCAAACAGGACAGTTCTAGCTAAAATGATTCACATTTTCGAATAAAAAAAGAAATGTGAATTTATTGGAAACCAGGCCTTGCAGTAGGCTTCAAAGTGATTTAAAAATTTCAATTTCTTCATGCTCTCTGATGTACCTCTCTTACTTAGTGAGACCCTGCTACCAGAGAAGAGGAAAGTGGATTTGTCTAAAGGCTTCTACATCACTTCATAGTCACATCTTATCTCTCCGTAAGTCCTATATTTTAGAAACAAATGCTCATAAAAGTCATTTTTCAGGTTTATCAGAGAAGCTGGATCCAACAAAGCCCCTGCTTGACTTGATGCAATCCCAGCTGCTCCCTCAGGCAAAGAAAATCAACCACTTAGAATAGCATTTTATACAGGTTTTTGTCACAGAAGTTCTGTAAGAAGGGAGGGAAGGAGGCATGGAGTAGCTCTGGAGCACTCTGAGGGCAGCTTGGTGGCACAGTGCCACAACCACCACAAATGGACTGAACCACCCCAAGGACATCCTGCAGCTCCTGTGACCAGTTAGCAACAAAAACCTTTGCCTAAAGATCAAGGACAGCTGGGGGATGAGGTCCTTCTGCATTAGCTGTTACCATGAAGTGAAATGAGGTAAAACAAGACCAGGCCTTCATGCTATTTGATGTCAAGGCAAAAGAGGCAGCCCTTCTGGCCTTCTCTGTGTAGCATGTAGCATGAGAGACCTGCCTCATGCAGCAGGTATTGGCTGGACAACTTTTCAGTGGTGTTTTAGACAGCTGGCTTTGGGGTGCTAAATTGCTGTCTCTTACAGAGCAACAGGGCTCAAAAATTGTTTTAGCATTTAGTTCTAGTATTTTCTTATCATTTTTGCTGCTACGTCATTTACCAAACCAGGCACTCCAGATGGCCTTATTGAGGTAAAAGATAACAGTAAAATATTACTTCTCCCTTTGTGGATTTTGCTAGATTAAGTAGCTAGCCAGGGTAGATGAATCAAGAGTCAAAACATGTACAGCTGCTCCATCTCAAACACAGGTGCTTGATTCTCTGTTTACAAGGTTGTCAGCCAGATATTTCTTTGTTTGAGGAAGGGGGGTTGTCCCCAGCTGTTTTTCAAAATGCAAAGCAGTTCACTAATGCTAGTTTTAATTGTGCCCACTGCCTCCAACTTCAGGCTGCCTCTGAAGTGCAAATTACACATGGGTAAATGTAGAATCTGGGATAGGTTCCAAATTCTCCCATAAAGAAACATAGCACTCCACTCCAGATGCACTGTGCAGAAAGTACTTTTAGCTGCAAAATTATCAGGCACTGATGAGCACTTTGTACAAGTAAAAGATAATGGGCAAGAAATAAAAGTAAGAAGCATTACAGGAAATATAATGCTGGAGGCAGAGTAAGGATATGTATTTCTGGGAGGTGAAAGCTGCACTCTCTTTCTTGGACTGGATCTGCTCACTCCGGCACAAACTCCTGCAGTTTCTCTAGTGTTACGTTTAATCCACAGATGCCAACTACTTTAGCCTACATCTAAAGTATGCTTTCCTCTACCAAAGATAAAAGCTCCCTCATCACCTAGAGAGCTTCTGAGCATAGAAGCACCTTCTATCTTCTTTGCTAGTATCTATGCTTTTCTTTTTCAGCCTTTTCTTAAAAACCATGTACTTCAGTGAATGAGGGTTAGCGTCATCATACCTTGAGAGGCTTTTTGCAAAGCACAGTAGAATTTCACATCTCACTGCTGCCACAGAGCATGAAGGTGTATCTAAACACTGAGGGTGTTTAGATACCCCAACCTTCCACTTTAGTTCATTGGCAGAATTCCCAAATAATATTCAAGGTACTCAGCAGAGCACTTTAAATAAATGAGACTGGTGGATCTATTTTCAGGAGAGGCAGGTGCAGCAAATTAAAAGCAGCTCTTAATTAGCAGAAAGCTACCGTAGTCTCTTTCGTGAATGAGAATCTTGAGAAAGCACACAGTCTCATCTGAAATATATACCACATTACTATTGGCTTCTGCTTTATATCAATATAGCAATACCAAAGACAGTGCCATAAGGCTTATTTTAAGAAGGCAAAACTAACGACAAAAGTTTTTACCCAGACTAAATAAGCTCATCTGGAAAAAGTGAGGCAGCTGTATTCCACACCACGTCTTCAATCTTTAGCAAAACTGTCAGCAGGCTTTTGAATGTAACATCTGCCACAACTAAACACCCAGACTCAGGAAGCAAGAAAAAAAATGTTCCCACAGTCTAAATACAAAGTCTAAGACACAGATAAAGAAATTATGAAGAATGTACATTTCAGATACACTTGCTGGACTAATTTAAACCTAGAATAACTGTTGAAGTCAAAGTTTATTTGAATTTAAAGTAGGTCAGAAAGTGACTACAGCATCCCCTGCGAACAGCAATACCACCATTTCCATCTTATCACAAACATGGTATCAACTGTTAAACTGCTTCTTCTGAGGGAGTCCACAAGAAGCCTGAAATCACCTCCCGGGTACTTTAATAATAACCATCATCAATAGCTTCCTTTTAAATATCCCTAATTTACAGCCACCATACCAAGAAAAAAACTAATCAAGGTAAGAGGGCCATAATGAGAAGAAAAACCTTAAATTTGTCTTCATACTTGTGGTTGGAGCCTAGGTTATATAAAAAAAAAAGAATTTGAATTGTTCATTTAAGAGCATGAAGGCAATCTAGGTTTGCAGTACATGAATTCAATGAAAAGAGTCACACAGCAACCATTAAAATAAATGCTTATAGCCTATTTAGAAAGCAGCACACTGATGGAAGGAGGGAAGAGACATGCAGACTAAAAAACCAGTATCCCCTGCTTCTGCACCACCACATGAAAACAGAACCGAAATGCTTACCAACAATGCTCCAAGACATGCCTGCCATGTACACACACCAAAACAAGCAGTGCCAAACAGATTCGCCTCACTTTGAGCATCTGCCATGCAGAACAGCATCTTCCACACTGATCTTCATGTGTGTCACAGACTTTTTCCACATCAGACTTCAACTACTTAGCAGAAGTATGCATTTCTGCTATAGCTAAAGCCCTACCCAAAAATCCAGACTTAATTCTGGCTGGCAGAGCCAAACAAAGCTTGGAGACCTCAACAAGAAAGTAGAAAGCTGTTCTGTGCTGGTGAATTAAATTTCTTGTTTATTAATTCTCTCAGTGCAAGGAAACTTCCACAGGCAGAGATGGATTTCAAGGGCATGGATTTTCATGAGACAAGACAAACACCTTGAGAACCACCAAGAGGACTAGCTGCCATTCTTATGGTTAAAAAAACAAGCAACATATTTATCTACATGTATATGCCCCACACAGCCTTTTCCCCAAAAATCTGTTACACATCCACATCAGCTTTGTACCATTCACTATTTACAGCACTTATCTGATGTTGAATTCCCAAAGTAACTAAGCATTTATCTGGGGAATAAAAAATAATGACTGCAATGAGTACCAGCTGGGATGTCTTTTTGCCTACCCACTGACAACAAAGATTACAAGGCACAAATCAGGTTATCCATATTTCTTTCCTTTCTCTGTGCAGACAGCTAGAACATCCCCGTGCTGAAAGTCTCTTTCAGATAAGACAGTCGTTTAGTTCAGAACAAGGAAAAAATAATCAGTTCAGCAATGTATTTTCCGAAACATGCACTCATGTGCACGCACACACACAGAGCTCTCAAATCCCTTTTCACATAAAGAGGGGTTGCTAAACCCCAGCACAGAAGTGCAGATGTGAGCTGTTTTCAAGCTAGGCATGAGATGGCACAGTGACATCAGAACACAGGGCTGGGCTTTGTCCCTCGGTCTACCTATAATTTTTTTTTAAAAAACTATCATTTATTTACCTTTCTGGGTCACGTATTTGTTTACTCATCTGTGGATTGGTTCTTGAATTTGAGGTACAGAAGCCTCTGTGCCAGCCATGACCCTATGAAGCTCTGTAGTGTTCTAGTCCTGCTGCTTCTGCTGCCAGATCCAGCTCATGGCAGCTCACTCATCCACCCCAGCACTAAACCCATCCCCTCTAAATTTAGGCCACTTCAGAAATTGTTGAGAGAAGATCTGATGATGTTTTTTTCAGCTCTTAACTATGATGAGGACAATAGTGTCAGTTCATCCCCAAAGGAGCTTGGTTACTTGCTTCAAGGTTTCAGAAAGAATGGGGAGGGGAGGACAAAAGGTGTACTGACCTCGCGCATCGAAGAATTCATCGTCGGAGCTCTCCACGGAGTCTTTGAGGATGTTCTGCATGTGCCACTGAGCACCACTTAAATGGCGCGGGCCAGCTGGAAATACAGAGACTCCCATTAATGGAAAAGAATGCTCACCTCTGCTCCAGGTTTAGAGAAAGAAAAGTCACATTAATAATCAGTTTGTGTAGATGACTCAGGACGATCACTTTGGTCAGTGCACGCACTTTAATCTCCACTTCAGGTCAGCAGAGTTCTCTGGACGGCGCAAAAATTATACCTCTCCCTAAAAAAAGCAATTAAAACAAGTTCTTTTTAAAGATAAGCCTGCATCACTTTCAGCTAATGGAGTGACTTGAAAAGATAAATTCTTCTTTGTTGAATTCACCAGGCTGCTCAATTCCAACAAACTGTACATTGTTTCTAAGGCACGGGGCAGCATGTCCCCAGGACACAGAAGTAGCTCCCATTTAAATGCAATTTCACTTCCAAAAGAAGTACCATCCTATTTGTCTAACAGATTTACAGATGAACTACTAAATTCTAAGTCAGTGAAATATTTTTATCAGACAGCTCTGTTTTGCTGGAGCCTGGGGCTTTTATTTGAAGCTTGTCACTTGAAGACAGAAAGACAAAACCATGGTACAGCAACAGATATAACTCACGACAGCTTAGATGATCCCAATGAATTTTTATACTCAAACTAATTTATAATTAGTAAACTCGACCCACCTATCTATATCAGTTAGTTTCAAGGATAACACTTGGTACTGTAGTTTTCTTTTCCGTCAAGCATTCACTTGAAAATCTCCAATTATGCATTCACCTGATACAGTGAGTATAATTCATTGAAGGCTCCTTCTTCATTATGATTATCATTTATTTGCTGTGATTCATTGATACAGTAGAGTGACTGTTTAAAGACTCCATAACAGCCATTATTTTTACTCATCTCCCAGTTCATCACCCAGTAAAAATAAACTATACTCATTTTAAGAATAAGGAAAAAAAGATTTCCAATTAGAAAGACAGCTTTTTTGCAACAATTTTATGGATAATGTTTTAAAGCTAACACTTTGTTCTACTTTTCTATGAGAAAATTCTTCCTCCTTAAGTCCATGTTCCTACATAATGCCTAAGAATTATTCTATTAAAGACTTCAGTCTCCAGCCAAACATACTACTACATACTTTAGCAACAATGATAGTCCATAATAAGCACTGGACATTATTTAAAAGCTCTTTAAAACTTAAAGAGCAGCAAGAACAGTTTTAAAAAGATATACTCTACTGTTTGGACTTTTTCCTTTATTTCTGACCCATGGAAATTCACAATTGGGCTAACAGCTGCTACCTTGCAAATCAAGCTATACAGACCCTATGCCCTTTGCATAGGAGTTAAGAGTTGAAATGCAGCCATGTTATATAAAATTAAAAAAAAAAACAAAAAACAACAGATAGAAAACTAAATGAGGATCAAACAGTTCTGAATATTGTACAAAGATTCAGTCAAAAGCCTTACTGCTGCTGTTAACAGACCCCAACCTAGGTCACTCACATCTTACGCCCAACACAACCTTATGGCTTTCGAAGGAGGAAAAAAGATCATTCCAGGCTTCAGTCCCTGGCAGGATTAGTCTTCACAATCAAAATCCTGACAGAAGTCTCATCTTTAAACAGTAAACTGAACACATGTGTAGACTTACACCTTGCAAAGGTAGTGGGAAACAACTGCAGCTCCTCTCCATTAGTGAGCCTTTTTCCACCTATTTATTACCCACATACGACTAAAGCATGAAATGAGGCTAATAGCACTATATCTGTCTTCTGGCATAACTTCAGAGGTCAATAGTTATCTAGCAGTGATCCATCTGCACAGATGGATCAGCATATCAAATGAGTTTAAATGTCCATCTCCAAGCTTAGCAGCCATAATGAAGCCATAGTCTTGTGTCAGCCTCCAATAAATTAACTCTAGCCATTCATACAAGTGTTTAAACAATGATTTAGAAACCTGGCTACAGCACCACTACACAGGAAAATCCCTAGGGCAAACTCAAATTAAAGGAAATGTGTAGATAGCCTCAGAGTATATGCAGTGAACCCATATAATTCCACTTCATACAATGTTAGCAAGCAACACAACTATTTTGCTTTCCTGTTCATTTCATAGACCAGTAAGATTCCAGCTCTCCTTCAAGTCTGCACATATTATCAGGCATAAATTCTGGCTACAAGAAAATCCCTTGAAAGCATCAGTTTTATTAGACTGCAGTAGGAATACTTCAGATTTAGAAGCAGCTTAAACACATCCATAGTCAGCAGCACAAGTCTGTGTAAGCTCACTGCAGTAGTTCTTCACATCTACATTTATTTGCTGTCTGGACTGCATTGCATTGCCCTCATACATTAGTCTTATTGAGTCTGCTTTCTTCTGTGCCAACAGATTAGCATTAGCCACCTTAATACAACTCTATTAACACTGCTTGATTACATTAGACTTTGGCATTGCCTGAACTCATTGATTTGACTTACAGTGTGAACTGCTGCATATTTGCTTTTATTATTTTGATTCAGAGAACCTGTCCTACTTCAAAATACAGGCTAACTCCTTATAATGACACTTGATGCTTCTGTGTCAAATAACTTTATCAGGTTTGTTGACTGCTTCTTATCAGCCAGATTTCAGCAATTTTTGCAAACAAGGCAGCAACTTAAATGTCATTTCAGTTGTTGGGTACCACAGTTTCTAAGAATAGAAAGGGAAACCATGTAGAAATTGAATGCCTTTAACAGAAATCCACTACATCAATAGTTGAACTAGAAGCACACATAGTTCTCACAGGCTGCTGAGGCAGCATGACAGACTCACAGTAGGATACAAAGGCAACATTTTCAAGTGGCAGAAGGAGAATCCACAGAAATGCAGAGGTGCTTTTCTTCAAAGAGAAGCAGAAGTAAAGTCTCCTACCTAAACCTTTTTCTTTCGCATAGTACTGCAAGTTGCTACACTGAGCTGTGACGGTGGGAGGTGACTGCAGGCTTGCCCTGAGCACACTGCCACAGTAACAGCAGCTGAGAAGACAAAAGCAGAGCCATTTTGCAGCACCACGCACAGAGGCTAAATTGTAGTACTAACTGCAACTAATTGTATAAACTTAATTCTAATTAAGATTACAATTAGTGATTTTCTTCTGTTAAAAAGTCTTGCTTTTTTTCTTAAACAAAGAACAGATGGAATTCCATTGCTAGTTTGCAGCACCTGTGTTGTGGTCACAGGAGATTAGGTGATGTGATGCATGAATAAAACGCACCTTTGAAAAGCACTATTTCTATATCAGTATATTACTTCACATTTTAATTTTTTGTAGTTGATGCTATCACATGTTATTTGCACAAAGACAACTCTTGCAGGACCTATAGAAAACAATTTTCCACATCATGGATATAACAGACTCACCATACTTTACCATACACTCCAGCCTCACAGTAAGCTCTCTTTATCAGAATCACTTCTGAATGTTGTTGAAGAAGAACCAGTTAAAGATTTTTAGATTTAAAATATGCTCACTGCCCCATTTACCCATGATAGATACTGACTTCCTTAGCACTAAAATGTATAAATAAGCATAATGACTAGAAACCAGTATCATGTACAGCAGCTGTTTCCATAAGGGTGAGAGCAGCAAACTACAATCAGCTGCATGCTCTTGTGACAATCAGTAAAATAGCTAAGTAATCACACACTTGAATGAGCACCTAAACTCATCCCTGAAGAATGCTCAGCTATTTTACAAACGCCTTGGAAAGTAAACCCCTCCTGGGAAACCTCAGCCATGGTACCTTCTCTTAATGGTTCTGCCTTTTCCTCAGCTTGAATTAGCTTAGCTTTTACAAACACTGACTGCAGCTGAAAAAGAAAACCATTACTCATGTCATCAGTGTCTACAGCAGCATTTTCCCAACAGGATCAGCACAAATGCATTGGGAATGATTTTCTACCTGAAGCATATTTGTGTGACAGTGGAGTAGCAGAACTGTAGGCACAGTCCAGAAGCATCATCTTGAGAATCACTCCAGCATCTCCTAAAAGCCCTCTTCTCCTTAACAGTTTATGAATCAATGCTTACGTTGTCAGGCAAATAGGACAAATGTAAAGAAAGCAAGCTGACCTGACTACCAGTCATACTCACCCCTCACTAATATATCAGGCTAGCCCAGTAGACCATCCAAGGAGCAGACCTTCCAGGAAGATGCATCCAAGCAGCATGGGATAAGAACAGCTGTTTTCATTTGATGCAATTACAGCATTGGGCTTTCCTGTAAAGCTAATTCAATATGATTCACATCACTGTTATATTACAGATTTCAAGCTTTACAGCAGGCCCTGTGGTTTGCTACATCTTCTGCTTGGTGAAGATCAAGCCTAGACATATGCACACGGAGACCATAAAAAAACACACTCTTGAATACCACTACCAGACCAGCCTGGTTAGCATAGACAAAATAGCACACAATGTTCTCAGAGCTGTAGAAAACTCGGTCTTTTACATAGCAAAGTATTCAAGACTGAATTAATCTAATGTAAAAATTAATTAAAAATAGACTCCATTACAGACTAAATCTATACAGATTATAACATTTCCACTTGTCAAGCCAGTTTTAGAACTGTGACCATTTTGATTTCAGGGTAGGTTTTCCTAAGAAAATTAAATAAGCACAAGTCATCTTTCCACTTGGAAAGAGATGCTGGGTAGAAGGAATGACCTTTCCTGTTGCCACTGACTGCTGTTGCATAATACCTCTTTCTGTTCTGCTGGTTTCAGATGCTTCCTGCCTACCCATTAAGTGATTTAACTGAGCTACCCACACAGTGTTACCTAGTGACTAGTTAAGACTTACTGGAGGCCAAAATTACCCACCATTATTTTCTAGTTTTGTTTTATTTTTTCTTTGGCATAAAAAGGCTACAAAGGGGAATGGGTCAAGAGCTCTCTGTATTTGCATTGTGGCTGCATCAGTCCCTAAATAAAAATCAAAAGAGCAAAGAGCACAGTTAATAAAGTCAGAGCCATAATTAAAGGCAGAAGAAAGTCCACATAGACTGCAGGGGCCCTTGTCAAGCAGTCAAGTGAAAGAGAGAAATAAAGGAACAGTCCAGACACCACTGTGATCAGAAGCATACAAGATAACCAACTGCTCTCTCCCATTCCTTACTCACTGTCTTTTATCTCATAGCAATTCAGCAATGACAATTCCCTGGTTACCTACTCTGTACTTTCTTCCACTGGCAGTTCTGCAGCAGACAGCAAGGACAGACATACATTTGCTTACTGAGTACAGGAAAAAAAAATAAGAAACTAAGCCACGCGGGACTTTAAGCCCCTATTTTAAGGTACCAGTGACATTTCCAGTCTTGCACCTTACAGGACAACTGGTGAGATGGACGAAGAGAGAGGGTACATTTAGCATGGCTGTTCAGGCTTCAAGTCCTAAATCAAGCTTTCCTGTAAATGCTGTACGCATCTCAGAACTGTTTCTAGATGCTTCAAATGCCAGCTTCCTAAGAGCAACATTAACTTCACCCTCTCTCTCAGCGGTATCCTCCACACACATTCTCCAAATTCACTCCCCAAAACCAGAGAAGATAGAAATATTCTCTAACCTTTTCCTTCAACAATTGTAGGTGGACTGCCTGCATCACATCTGACTCTACTTCCACAGTGCAAAGATTTTGGCTTTTTTTAGGAGGATCTGGCATTTTTGAGTTACTGCTGCCTATTAAAAAATGAAGCAGGAGATGCAGAGCAGATACCACACCATCTCTCCAGGGACATGTCAGGTAGCGATGTGCAGCTGCTGCTCTGTGGCTTTGCAACCTGCAGTACTGCAAATGCCCAAGCATTTCTGCCCAGGGACTTTTCCACGTGCTTAAGATTTAGAATCCACTAGGCAGGATTTGGCTACTCAAACAAGTCAACCACCTCTGAAAGCCCTTCACAAGCACACGTGTCATTCAACAGTGATCAAGTAGATTTCATTGCTCAGCCTGTATATACAAGCAAAACAGTCAAAGCATTTCTTCATTTGTGCATATTACAGATCATGCTGATAAATCAAAAGTTTTAATCTATAAAACAGGACATTTTCTCTGCTCCTAATACAGATCTGTTCTGCCAGAGCACCTTTGCAAATGGTCAGTTCTTGCTTTCCTCTACTATAAGCAGCGACAACATCATAAAACTGGCACCAAAACTGCTATTTTGTCTACTGAAATGAGTAGAATCAAGTCCAAGAGAAGTGCCATCCTTTTAAATTCCTGTGTAAAGCTGGGCTTGAACAAGTAAGCTATGTATGCAGGCTACATTAATCAAGTACCACAGAAAGCTAGAGACTTTTTAGACAGGCATGTAGTGATAGGACAAGGAGCAATGGCTTTACACGAGAAATTCAGGTTAGACATTAGGAAGAAATTCTTTACTGTGAGGGTAGTGAGACACTTGAACAGGCTGCCCAGGGAGGCTGTGGCTGTCCTCTCCCTGGAAGAGTCCAAGGCCAGGCTGGATGGGGCTTTGAGCTACATGGTGTAGTGGGAGGTTGGAAGTGGATGGTCCTTACAGTCCCTTCAAACCCAAACCATTCTACAAATCTATGAAACTGACACCAATACTCCCTTACTTTCCTAACAAAGTTAAAATTATTGCAAACCAATGCCAAAGAAAAACAAATGAGACTTTCCCCCCATTTCACTTCATCTTACACAGATGGGAAACAGCCATTTAATTCAATGCTGTATTTACATCATCTGAAATTATTGATGCTCTCAGGTTCCAAAGTGCTGTATGTCTCTGGACTGCTACCAAGCTATGTGTATTTTGGGGGAATAATAATAAATTACGCATCGCTGAGCAAAAACTTTGGGTTTAGCTTTAAAACTACCATGCTGATGTAAAGGTGTGCCAAGAGCTGGCCCCAAACACCAGGCAAGTTTCACATACAGGCATTCAGTCATAGCAGTGAGGCCTTCACCTTCAGAAGCCATTGCCACTGTGTTCTCACAGCCTAGAACAAAACCATTTTTGCTACAGCAAGAGGGCAAGAGGTTTCTCCCCTGCTCTGCTAGCTGACTGACTGATCATTCATGCATCGAGTATATCCACCTGCTGCAGGGCTACCACTACCACCAGGCAGGGGGGCATCTGGGTTTTGCTGCTGAGCACCCCGCGGCCTATCAACCCATCTTCAAATTGCTTGGACTCTAGAGGAAGCATGAATTAAAACATGTGGACCTGCAAGGCGTAGGGCAGGCCTCATCTGCCTTTTCCATTTCGCCAGTCCGACCGAACAGGCCCAACCCAACAAGCACAGGCTCATTCTTGTCAGGGGAACCCGCGGCTCTCTACCTTTCAGGCTGTTTCCCCCGAGCAGGCAGCTTCGAGCACCGGCTCCACAAGGCGGCTGCCACAACACTTCTCTGGAACCGGGAGAGCCCTTCCCGGACCGCTACCGGAGAAGGAGAATCTGGAGGAGGCCAGACAGCGGCGACTGGGAAGGACACCCCACACGGCGCTCCCGTGAACACTGGCCGACACGGGCGCCGACGGTAAAGTGGACTACACTCGGAGAGGACGGCAAGGAGGGCCAATACGCCTGCCTCTCGTTCACAGAAGTTCGGGGCTACCGTTCCGAGAGCGGGAGGCGGGGTCCGCCTGGCGAGGCGGGCATGGAGCCGGGACGGCCCGCGCGGTGGCCGGTGGGCGGGAAGCGCGAGAGAGCCTCACCAGGCCCCGCGCTCCCCTCAGGTCTACCCTATCCCGCCTTGCGGCTTCATCACTCACCTGACGGCGGAGCTTTCGCCATTTCTGTGCTACCCTTTCGCAGCCAAGCCGTTGCTAGCCGCATCAGGTGCTCTCCCGCGGGACCCTCCCGGCGCGCCGGCACCCCACGCTCCGCCACCCCATCTGCTCCCGGCGGAGGCCCCGCACCGCCCACTCGGCTGCGGCGCCGAAAGATGCGGCCAGGAGACGCTGCCGCACTGCTCGATCCCGCCGCGCAACCCGCCCGCTGCGACGCAGCCGCCGTCTTTAAAGATGCAGCGAGCGGCTCAGCGGAGAGCGTGGGCCGGGCCGGGCCAGCGTGGGGCTGTGGCTGCTCGCAAACGGCCTGGAGAAAGCAGCTGGCGTCGAGGGGCGCAGCGGCGGTTCTGCCCGAGCCCGCTCGCACGGTTTGCCTCGTATCGACCGGCTCCGCTGCTGCTGGCGAGGATCCGCGCCGGTGCGCGGCTCAGGCCGAGCCCACCCGCTCCTGCGGGCAGCGGCGCCCGGACCGGATCCCTTCCAGGGCTGTGGCCGGCTCGCCCTGCCTCGTAGCCCGCTCGGAACCCCCCCGGGAAGGGTTCGGGGCTTCGTTGCCGTCCTGGTGCTCCTCAGAACAGTGGGCGTGGGGTGGTCAGGGGAGGAAGGAGTGGTGTCTGCTACCTCCCTTCTGCCCTGCACTGTGCCCTCTGTCTCCCGCAGCGCGGTACCGCTCTGGCCCCGGGTGCCAGAGGAGACACCGAGGGGCAGAGTGTTTAGTCGATGCTGCAGCACTACCCCTGCAAACCACTCCTACAAGACGTTGCTCTGGGCTTTAGCAGCAAAAATCCTTTCCAGTTGCCAAGTCCTGTGTCAGTGCTCTGCCTTTTAAGTAAGCAGTGGGCAAACAGCTTGAGCTGACAGAGCTTAAACACCAAACGCTCAGGGCAAGACTTCCTTTCTTCCTCTTCAAGAGCCTCACTAGTGGTATTTCTCTAACACCATCAAGAAAAGAGTTGCCAGCTTGGCCGAGCTTCCAAGAATTGAGAGAAACTCACTTTATGAAATGTCTTAAGTGGCAGTCCATCTTGTGTGAACAATGGGAGAGAGCCTATTTTCTGGTGCTGCAAGACGCCTAGTCATAGAAGTCAAAGCCTGTACAAAACATGTTTTGCATGCCAATTCATGCAGAAAAAGATCAACACAATAGCAACTGCAATGTGTTGGAGGGAATATCAAGCCACCTGAGGATAGGAGCCCAGAGATGAACGATACCAATTGACACTATTGCCCCCTGAAAACATCTGCCCACCTAATGAACCAAACCTGCTCAAATTGGGCAGTGAAAGTTACACTAGCTCTACATTTACCGTCCCAGGCAGCAAAGCTTGAAGGCTGAGTGATTGGTTAGTATCTCTGGGGCTGAATTCAACCCTGTCTTCTATAGGGTTGTGCTTGCTGACACAAGGTTCAACCTGTTTTAAGCAGCCTTTGGAGCCAAACCAGGAGATTCCCGATGAAGTAAGGTAAAGTAGGAGATCGGTCCTACAGAGTTAATGTTATTTTTCCTAAGTCAGAGAAGATCTGCCTTTTTTCAAGAAGGGGTGATGCTGAGGTCAGTGCCACCAGCAGTTTTGGGACTTCGGTGATACTGCTTTTAGGGACTCAAGGAAAGCAGCTGTTGAGGAGAATGTGAAGAAGGTCAGGGAAAACCTTGAAGCTCAGTTCCTATATACTCCTTGAAATCACCAGAGAATTTATGAGGCAGCCCTAAGGAGCAGGCACCACATTGAGTCAGAAAAAACAGCAGTTGGAAGAGCAGTTCACAGCCAAGTGTTGCTCGTCAGCCACCCACTAGCAATGGGTTGCACTATGCTGTTTTACTCGGTAGGACTAGAAATCCTCTGGCAGCAGATACACCTGCTTTGTGGCTACTCATGCCAGAAAAAACACCGAAGAAGCTGCCTAGGATCCAAGAACAAGCCTTGAGATGGCAACTCTTGGCAACATAACTTTCTGAGAGGCCTCTGTTTATATGTCACCAACAGCCAAAATAAAAAGCGAGACAAGATATTTCAGAGCCCAGCACTTTGGAGGAGAGCAGTATTCTGCCAAACACCAAAGTGAACAAAATTATAATCCACAGAGGCAAAACAGAAAACAGCAATGGATGGGTAACTGGCCCCCACAAAGACTTTATGGTACTCCCAGGTACAGGCTGTTGTCTCTCAGGAAGGTATATGGCTTGCTGAGGAGGCTCTTACTAATCCCAGATACCTGGAGGCCTCCTGCAGCACTTACTACTAAGATTGCACTGACTGACACCAGCTTTACAGCTGAAGCTGAGTGTGTGCCTGTACAAAGTCCACAACAGCTACAAGGCAGACAGAGAAATGCCTGGACCTGCCAGTGAAAATTTTCCTAATAATATCAGAGGTTTTGCTCTGCAGACCATCAGTGTCCAACTAATGGCCAAGACAGCTGCAGAAGCAAGAGTTGAGGGAGACTCAGTCCTGAACGAGTCAGGCCCCTCATCTGTTACCTCTTTGTTGACTCTGAACTGAAAGATGCTCCTTCCTCCTGCCTCAAGTCTTCTCAATAGCCAGACACTATCCAATTAAAGGTCCAACAGAGCAGGAGCAGACCAGCACCAATCAATGAAGTCAGGGCTGAGGCCTTCTTAAATGCAGGCAAGGGAAAATGGTACTTGCTGTTTTAACTCCAGTGCTCTCCAGTATTGGTAGCTGCACAGGAAAAGGCACGAGGCATAAAACCAGATGGAATTACAGTTGATGAAAACTTAAATCACAGGATTTAAGCAAGATTTTGTAATTGATTTATATCCAGTATTTGTTACCACACCGCAGAATCACAACTTTAAACAAGATTGTAATTTTTCTCTGTTTAAGGGGGAAGATTTGCTGAGCACAAGGGAAACAGCTTCCAGTTCCAGATGGGAGGCAGAAATACAGCTCACAGAAACTACTTGGGTAATGAGAGCACTCAGGAAAGCTCTCACATTCAAGTATGCCCATATAGTCATGACTTTTCATACATGTTAGTGCTACAGAGGACGTTACTTCGAAGAAGCAGTTCTCCCTGTCCATTCTAAAAAGCACAACAAGGACAGTGATCTGAGCAATTTCCAGAAGATGAGTTCCACAGTTTAAAAATAACCCAAGTATTCAGAAATTAATTAATCAAAGGGATAGTATGAAATTGTATCAGCTATAAATCTTTATGCTGTTACTTTAGGACACTTTTGGGAGCTTTTTTTGTCAAGTTTTGACCTGAGGAGGGGAGTAAGCTGGGAAAGGAGGGCAATGTCTTAATTTCCAAAATGCTAGAAATACAGGTCATGTTTTACAAGCTTTCCACTCTCAAAAATCAGGACAAGACAAAACAGCACATTAAGAGGGAAAGGAAGAATAAGCAAGCAAAGCTAACAGTTTAATTTTTATTTAGATTGCTGCAGACACACAGGAAAAAGCCTGGGTTAATCAGCATCTACCAATTAAAAGCTAAAACCTGCCATACCTACAGACTGATTTGATCATACTACAATCTTTCTGGTTAGTTATCCTGTTCTTCCAATATGGAATTTCTCAGCTTTTTTTCCTCTCTTGCCTCCACAATCTAACCCACTGTTAAAGAATAACGCAGACACTCCAGTGTCCAATATTACTGATGTTTGCTCTGCTTTACTAAGTCCTTTCTAATTTTCCATGAAAAAAAAGAGGAAGACAGTGATAAAATTGTGGGGTCTCTCCATTTCAGTGGGTAAGCACAAGGCATCTGTTCTATCTTCTTTCATGGAAGTGTCTACTAATTTCCCAATTCATAAAGGCAGCCTGTTTTTCTAAAACATTGTAACAGTGCTTTGTTGTTATACGCTTTCTTCCCAGAGCCTGATTGCTGGTCCATACCAGAGCAGAATGTTAGTAAAGGTCAATAGTAGGAAGAACTGATGATTATCAGCTTGATCCTGAATCTTTTTTTTACAAAATGAGGGACTGGGTATTTGGGAAAAAAAAAAAAAAAAAAAAAAAAAAAAAAGGATGCAGTCAGGAGAACAAAAATTAAATGCTACGTGAGTAATCAGACAGCATGGCTCTCTGGGTGCCTTAGACAGTAGGCTATTTTTAGTCATCTGTTTCCTAACAGAAATGCTGAGGTGAGAGAGAGAGAGAGAGACCATGATACCAGGATTTTTAGAAGCAGCTATGGAGCATTCCTGTCCTGCAGTACAGCAGCTGTTTGCACAGACATACCCAACCTCATACCCAATTTCTACTGGCTTTCTCAGTCACATATCAATCTCAGCCTGGGCAAATAGCTCATCCTGCTTCTGGGAGCGACACTGCAAAATGTCCACAGTCTGCCTGAGGTCCACAGCCCTTAGCACCCAGTCAGGCTTGTGGATGGATGGCTGCACAACAGACAAACCTGCATTAACCATGCTCACACTCCAGTCACAACATGAGCAAGGTAAGGCAGAGGAGCCCAGGGAAAGAAGGGAAGCTGAAGTTGTAGAAGACACCTTATTGGGGCTTAGATTCAGAGAAAAAATGTGCCATCAACAGCTTTGTTCCAGAGAAGGAAAGCAAAGTCAAAAGCATGTATTTTAGACCACAGTCCCACCCACTACCTAATAAGGACTGTTGGAGGAGCAAAGGGTCATGTTTCAGAAATAGAACAAATGTGCTAGTTGCTGACTTTTCTTTGATGATCTGTATTATTCTCTAATCTTATACAGTTGATTCTGTTTTAGACAGACTGCAGGACACTGGAAGAGACAGTTTAAAGAGCTGTCTATATTGAACAGTCCAGATTGACCTCCCTTGAGCATCTCGGTTTGCATCCATTTGAACCATGCTATTTATGCTTCATTAACACTGTGAACTTTTTGTTCCATGATAGCTCAAAAAGGGACAGAAATTGCTATAATGAGTTTAAAAAAGGATGAGGAGAAGAGGAAGAAAGAAAAAGGGAAAGAGTCAGCACATGCATTTTAAGAGGTTTATTAATAATTGACACTGACAGTGCCACCTCCTGCTGATATAATCATTGTTAAGCATGTGCTGGTTAGAAATCCACACTGGAAGTCTTGACAACAGAAGCAACCACTCCTTTCTGTCTTCTCCTTTTAAAGAAGTTCACTTGTTCTCTGTCTCCTTTCTGCTCACCCTGTTCTGTCTGTAGGACAGACTAATGACACACCAGTTTTCACTGTGAAGCTCACCACAATTTCCAACCTCCTCCCTTTTTGCATTGCACTTTGTCTATTTGGCATTAATCTGCACACACAGAGAAGCACTATGTGGGTTCTTTTGGATCAAGGCTGCATCCACTACCAACAATGTAGAGGCTGGCTCAAGATCAGGTTTATGTAATGGGATTCAGAGAAACAATATTGAAACAGATCCGTAAGGGAACTAGATTGAGACACCAGTGACATTATGTCCCTACTGATTTTAGTGGGAGTCCAAAGGACTAGGAAGCACCTTCAAAAATCAACACAGTGAGACAGATTCTGGCTCTACAGGGCTTTCTGGTACCAAACACAGGGTAGAGGATGAGTGGTCCATGCATAAGGTAAGGCTACAATTCTCTGTATATACAAAGTACCATTAAAAAAAAATAAAACTGTATTACCTAGGTCCTGAAAAAGCATTCCTTCCAAAATCAAACAGCTGAGAGTGACTTGAGAGCTACTAAGACATAATTAATTCTCTTTATTTGCATCCCCCACTTCTCACACTAATCTAGCAGTCTGGTGCACCGTGTATTCCACATAGAAAGTCTACCTCCAGAGAGAGCTGACCTGCTCCAGAAACCTGAGCTCCAAGCAGGGACCAGTCTCACTCCTCCAGCTGGCACTCAGGCAGCTTTCCCAGCCCCAGAAAGTAACAAAGGGTTTCAGCAACACCTTCTACAGAGCAAGGTGGAAGCAGCAAGCATAGCTCCACAGGATCCTGAACTGCAGCATTTTTGCAGTGGTTGTGATGGGGCAAAAGAAAAGCGCTGACTACATCTTGGTAGTGTGGGACTGTTCTATGTGGTTTTTAGAGCTGAAATCTATAAGCTAGATTTACATACACATATATGTGATACAGTAGGAATTTCACTGATGGAAAACTCATGTAGCTCATGAATTAGCTCTGAATTCAGCAACTTTTATGTCCATGCCTATATAATTGCTTTAAAAGTTGTACCTGCAATTTAAAATAAAATCCTATTTAGCATTTATTTCAGAAGTTCTCAAGGATGTATTTCAGAAGGCAGTTCTGCCAGCCAGACCTCTGTTCCACATTAACCCCGTAGCAGTGGTTAATGTGGGCTCCACATTAGGAGCTCCACTGGTGAGGTCCTTCCCTCCATATGCTAGGAGCTCCTCACAAGTGAAGCATTAGTACAAAAAAGCAGCTCTCCAAAGCACTAGTAAAGCAAACACTGTTGCCATAACTACGTGACTCCCCAAAGCATGCTGATTTAATTTCCACAGTTAAATATTTACATAGAAGATGGCATGTTTTCAGGAGTCGCAGGAGCTGCTCATAGAATGCAAATGCACAGTCCTCTCAGAGAATTTCCAAAGTCACCCCTCACCCATTGGCTTCATGACTCCCTACACACCTAGTTATCCATCAGGAAAGAGAAGCACAACTGCCCCAGGAGGGAGGACAAGCCAGGAGCCAAGGATACCCACAGCACAGGTGTGGAAGTGACTGTACCACCAGGACACAGTCCCTGAGTAAGGTGGGATGGTGACAGCTACAGGTCCCACTGACAGCCCAGGGATCACCAGACCACACAAGACAGGAAGTTGGAGCCAAGGTCAAGTGAGTCTGGATGAGCAGGAGGAGACAGATCCAGCACGGACCAGGGACTTGCCTGACAAGAGTGACTTGGCCAAGGCAGAAGTCCCAGGCAGCTAGACGGGAATAATTGCCTGTTGGTGCACACATGATATGGCACTGCTCTTGCTTCTACTACTCATCACCTAAATAACTCCAAACCACTCTGTAAATTTCTACTTCAGCTACATATGACTGCAGCAATTTCTCTTGGAGTCATCCACTTGTCTATGGAACCACTGAATTATTTAACCTTGGTTTTGCTTCATTCTTGTCACAGATCTGACACTGAAGTAACTGGCACATAAAGAATCAAGAAAAAAAACAGGCCTGCAAGGACGAAATGAAATTTAGTCCAGATCCATGGAAGCAGGTCCTCTGCAATACAAGGAAAAATGCTATGTTTTGGATATCTAACCTTTTACTAAAGACTTTCAGCAATGAGAAGAAGCAGTTTCCAAGAAATGTATTCTTCTCTATCTATACCATTAAAATAATTTTTAAATCTGAAACTGCTTTTGGTACTCTCCCTACATAAAACATTCAACCCTCCACGTTTCACCTACATTCACCCAAATGCTAGAAAATTCTCATCCAGAAGAGATGAGAATTTGGCAGTTTGGCATCAGTCAGAGGAGACCACTCAGATCACCATGGGATTTCAGAGTGAAAGAATGTTTACCTTGACAGATGACATGTTACTTCGAGACCTATGGTAGTCTGACTTGTCATATTGCCAGGCAGTCCCCTTGAATGTTGGGTGCTGACTATTCCAAATGGGTTCAGATGGCAGTTAAATTAAAACTATATTCAGTCCTAAGAAACAAGTTTTGTTTATTAAAAAGAAAATATCTCGAAAATACTTTCACAAACGCATCTACGTGTGTCCAGAGACACTGTGGCTTTAATCTTTTGAACTTAAAAATAGGCTTAGCTTTACAATCTTAGAAATAAAAAGATAGCTTTTTAAATTACAGAAATCACATATCAAAATCACACATCAGCAGTAACATTTACATCTTTACATTTACATCTTTAGATCTTTACGTTTGGTGTAAATTTCAAGACCAACAAAACAGTAAACCAGGCTTCAATAAAAACAAAATTATTTTTTAAATGTATGGTCTGATTAGAGGAAATAAAAATAATCTTAGAAGGTTAAAAATTGTTGTTACAGGTTGAATATTATAGTAGAAACTAAATTTGTCAAAGAAAACAGACTGTCTTACTGTGTTTTGGGATACCTCAAGAGTTGAATTCCCATTTCTATATAATTATTACCCAATGCTCTCTCCAGACATAACCCAAACTAGTAAATTGATTACTTGATATTAGCCAGTTAATTCAATGTTGCATAAGTGCCAACTGTTTGTTTACTATGTTGTTCATTATTTCAATGGGTTTCTTAAGAGTAAGGAATGTGGGGGTGGATCAGTAAATGCTGATAAAATTATAATATTTTAGACTATTTTAAGAAAAAAAGGAAGAAAATCTCTATCTCATGCTTCTAATGAAACATCTCATTTGTCTATGCATAAGGTACTTTTTTACATGACACTGAAAGCCCTAAGCAGCAAACCAAACAGCTTTTACTCTGGACTGTTCCATTTTGGCTTTAGGAACATCAATAACTCTTCATTCTTCCAACACAACTATCAGATATATTCAATGCATTTTATGAGGAAGAATGAGCTAAGACCCATAGCTCCCTTCCGAGATAGGTAAATCAAATTGTCTCCATTTTAAAGGAGAAAACTGAGGCATAGTACAGGTAAGTATAACATTACTTGAACCCACTCCTCCTCCTCGTGTTTCACGCTAGTAAAATCACATATAAAAAAGTAACACAGGAATGCCGATTCATTTGTATAGCTATCAAAATATAAGCTTTACCTGCAACAGTTCAGTCTGTTGAAACACTGGTTAACCTAAGTCCTGATAAATGCAGTATAATGAAGTCTGAAAAGGAAAGCATTATGAGAATGGATGTATCAAAACCTGAGATGAATCCTTGATGAACTTCATTCTTTTGGTGAACAGAATCTCTCAGACTTTTAAAAAATCAGAAAAAACGAGATCATTTGGTAAGACTGTCAGGCTGAGGCTGATGTTGCACTTAATAAAGGGGCAGATTTGACAGTGTTTACTGCACTGGCTGCAAAAACTCTGATGTGAACACCGCTTCTGCATAATCCTCACAAACATCCTGCAGCTCTGCTGCTACATCACCTAGGGCTTCTTCTGTTAGTTGTTCTGCAAGACTGAGGGTGGGGAAGGAAAATAAAGAAAAGGAAAAGGTTCAGAAAATCAGATTTCAAAATATATTAATGTATTCCACTGATATCAATGTTCTGACTTAAAGGGCAAACACTCATGTTTTGTCATTCTTTCTACCGATTAGCCCAAGAACAGATCTGATCTGCTATGTGTTGTACAAGATTGAGAAATGACTTCGTCAGACTGTTCATAGCAAAGGAGACTTCAGGCTTAAAAGCATTAAGAGATCTTAGTTGCTGCCTTTTTTCAGCTTCTCAGATACTAATCTTGCATTGGGATTAAGAATTAACACGGTATGGTGCTCATTCAAAAGCCATTTAAGTAAATGGGAACCATCTTACTGATTTAAGCTGCCACTGATTCAGGCCTTACTGAGTGCCATGAAATTTAATGAAAAGTGAGGTGAGAAATGTCAATTTTCAGTGGTGTCTGGACCAGAACAGATGTTAAAGAAGGAAAACTACTTTAGTGTAAAAACACAGTTGTTTACTGGCCCTTGAAAAGGTCTCTTCAGTTTTGCATATATTCTAAAATACCATACAGTTAGCCAGTTAGCCTTTCTAAGACCTTTTGAGCATTACATGATAGTGTTTCTTTCACACGTTGCGAGAAACTGTTATACGCTACGATTTGTAATGCACTCTGGTGGTAAGCATAATTCAATGAAGCATGCTGGGTATCAATGCATTTGTGTTTTCATTTCAAGTAGTATGTATCAACAAATGGCAGCACTGGAACTCAGCTGTCAGAAAGAAAATATAAAAAGGGCTATGGTTCAGAATGAGAGTACTGAGAACAGTATTGAGGCATATTTTGGTGGTTTAGTTCAGTAGATTCAAATACAGTGGTCTAACCACTGTTATTAAAACATTTGCCTACTTATCCACATACACCAAGTACCAGTAGAGAAACTGTCCAATACCCAACTGCTGCTGGCTTTCAATTCGGAATTTAAATGGGCCCCTCCCCATGCCTTTCTTGAATAAGGACAGAAAAACCTGCTTATACGCTGATATATTTAATTCAAAAAAACATAGGCAGTTGGTATACCTCTCAGCAATCTGCCATGGATTGAAATTGCCTACTGCCTCATGGGAAATAAGCTTTAAGTGATGCATGTATCTGCTTCTATAATCGAAGATATTCTGAAGCATATACTCTGGCACAGAGAAAGACACATGGCATGCTTTCCATAGACAATTCCGAGTCAGGGGCTGCAGAATATAATTTCCAGTCTGCAATTTCTCCTCTGCTTCTTTGTTTTCATCAATATCACTATCACTGGAAATATAAAAACAGCGTTAAGGACAGAACTAGATTTTTAAGTATCTTCTTGGAGTATCAGAAAATTCCCTAAATAGCAACCATAATTTTCTCTAATGAAAACACTATAATGAAGACAGACAGCTCATATGCACCACGGTTTAGCATATGGATAAATACTATACTCACTTGCCACCAACAACTTTTCCAAATAAAATGTTCATTTCTTGCTCTGTGCGTCCAATTAAGTTGGTTATCTGAATTGGATGAGGATATGTAGGTCTGTCAGCTGTCCGTGAAATTTCTTGCTCTACAAAGAAAACAACTTTTAAAATTGTTTCTTTGGAAGAAAAACTACATTTCCTGTAGGTAACTCCTCACAAAGACTTGTTGCTTCTTTCAAGCGGAAGTCCTTCAGATAAGTGAAGAATTGAAGGTGACAAGCACCTAAAATATAAATCCATTATAGGATCTCCAAGAGTTCAGTGTGTTAAATCTGTGCATTTTAGAAATCCTGTGTAGTCTACTAAGACTGTCAGTAAATCCAAGGTATCTAAAAAAATTTCCAGAAGATTTAAATTAAGTCTTCACTAGTCTTATTATGAGATTTTTCCAACTGGTGTAACCCAAAATGTTTCCATTGAAGTTACTGGAAAAGTTAGTTATTGTTGTAGTTCCACTGTTGTACTCAAACAGTAAGATAAAAAACAGAGCATGGGAAAAACAGGCATTAGTCTTCCTTATTGCTTTTAGAACTATATTTTAGAAACAGCCCTCTGAAAGGAGCAAAGGAGCTGTAGTAAAAAAATATGTCTGGTTGGTGCTATTTTATCACACATAATTAAGTGACTTTGAATTCAATATATCTAAATTTAAAGACAAAGATTACAGAAAAAAACAACTTGCATTAGAAAGACACTCACCCATTTTGTTTTCCTGGGCCCAGAACTCTGAATCACTGTACACAATCTGGGTGAATCTCCTGCGTACAACCTCCTGGTATCTCTGGTTTTGAACATACAAAATTAACCAATTAGCACATACTTAGAAGTTCAGCTGCACTAGTTATCACCCAACAGGAAAGCAGGTCATGATCCTCCTTGGCCAAAGTAGGCTTATTTTGCAGAGAGGTGAAATCACAGATAATTTCATTCAGAACACCACACTTGAAGAGTCAACTAGTGGTCACTGCCATGGCAACTTTTCCCATTTCAGATCAACAACTGAACAGCTGAAGGGCCCCCAAGATGTTCCTGCCTCACAGACCGCAAATTCAAATGCATGCTTAAGTGCCTTGTATGGATAAAGACATACATACTCCTGGCCCAATGTCCAGGAGTAAATGGCATTAAACTCAGTAACTCTAAGTTTTGATAATTTTCACTTAACAAGAAGGTTGTAATGGGACTTCAACAAAAAGCTATAAAAAAAGCTATATATAAGAAAGTTCAAGTTACATAAACTATAACCTCATTAATATCTACATAGAGAGATAAATAAATAAGGGCACAGATAACCATGTATTTGTCCCATGTTGCCCTGCTAAATACTTTGGATTGCCAGAGCAAATGTCCTTGAGACACTCATGCTACTACTAATGATCTAGAATGCTAGGATCCTGAACACCCAAACCTCACACGCCTCCAACAAAAAATCATAAATATTCAAACACTTTCCAATTTGTGAGATAATCAACATCATCACTATACTGATCCCCCCATTCACATGATGGTGTAAGCCATAAAGTCTTGAGGTGGGAACCAAACTCAGGACTACCAACTCTAAAGCTAGCAATAAAACCACTGGGGCAAACATTCTTCTTACAGTACATTCTGCTGAAGGACAAACTCCTTTCAAGTCTTTGGATCATTGTATGAAATCAGTCAGATCTTGCTTCATTTACCAATGTAGAGACTTACAGATGCTATAATTTATGGACAGTAAACAAGAAATTTGAATTAATCAGACCAGCCAAGGGATAAAAACTTACTTCAATTTCTTTCATTCTTTGCAACATTGACTCCAGACTATCAGTGTCAGTTTTAGCCAGAGCCTCAGACTGAAGTCTCTCATGTTGCTCTATACCCCACAGCTCCTGAGCAGTATCTTCCAGAAGATCATCCAATAGCTTTTCACTCAGAATATCTGCATTTGCTACAACCTGCAATTAAAAAGAAACAACAAATAAAAAAATCCACACAGCCAATGCAAGAGAGAAAGAAAAAACCCACAAAAACAACAGAGGGGAAAGAATGCTTACAAATCAAACCTCCTTCCTTCCTTCTTGCAGCAGCTCATGGAAATAATCCAACTGTCATTTCAACTTTCCCCTTCAATGAAAATCCAAGTAAATTCCTGTTTTCCTTCCACCCATGCAATAAGCCAAATGAATAAAAACAGCTCAGTATGTTCCTATCACTAAAATCAATACAGAAAAAGTTTACTATGCAAATACGCTCCCAAATTGAAGGAGAAAATGTCACAGGTTCTGTGATTCTGTGAAGAAACTGTGTGTTGTCCCTTTATAAAATGTTTTATATACATTTACAAAGCTGTAACGGCATCCTTCAAACAATGGTATGAGTTTGACTCTACTACCTGTGTCCTGTCTAAGAGAGGTTCTAAGTGCTCCTGTACTGCCTTCTGAATTTTATCTTCATACTGGACTGAAGAAACACTTTGTGACCTACACAAGAAAGAATAAATGACAATGTCATTCTAAAACCTGATATGACAGCAATAATTAAAAAAAAAACCAAATGCGTAAACGCGCTTTCGGGGGGAACTGGTGGGAGTCGGTAGGAGACCATGTAAGATCTGACAGCATTTACAGGCTCTTCAGTGTAAAGCCTTACCTTAACTTCCGTATTTTTTTCATTTCTTTGCTGCTAAGGTCAGTTAGAATCTTTACTCCTCTTGAAGCTCCTTCTTCAAGGGATGCTGGTCTTCAAAATAAAACAGTAATGTAGAGTGTTACAAAATGTACGTTCTAACAACTGAAGAAAGATTTTATGCGATTCTGAGTCTTAGTTTAGAAAACATGCAAAAGACTTTAGAGGGAAAATTAATATTGATTTTAAGACCATATAAACCAGGAAATTCAGTTGAGAACCAGGGCTTTTCAATTATGTTTCTGCTACCAGCAAACAGGCAAATTTGTGGCTCTGCACAAATAGTGCTTAGAGAGACGAGCTCCTAATCTCACCCTGCACACTGCCTACTAAAGATCCAGCAGCTGGATCAGCAGTTGAATCTCCTGCTTCAACTGCCACAAACAGAAGTCACAAAGGAAAGAAAATGTGGGTAGCCTTGGTCTTCAGGGTGCTGGACATCATTAAAAATAAACAAAACTGCACTCTGTTACCAGCTAGGAAAAGATCTGTATTTTGTCATTCTAGAACAGGGAGATAATATTTACCCCCTCAATGCAGTGTGAGTGTCCATTCTGCATGCTGTGTGTTTCATTGCTTTGCCTAGAAGAGTTTGGCCTGGGATTCCCAGACAATATTTGGACCTGGATACAGGAAAAAGCATAAAGCAACGTCTCTACCAGGCTGGCTGAATGAGGCCATCTTGTTCACTAGTACAGACACAGCAGCATTTCAACGGAATAGCAGGGCAAAGACATGTTCTGCCAGACTGCAAACATACCTTTTTGGTGAAACAGGTGGAGATGCAGGGTTAAGAGGTACACAGGGTTTTCTGCTCTCCTTAACAAGCTGTTTATTCTCTTTTAGCTGGAAAGCTATCGTTGTCTCTTGAAATCGGGCATGCTTTCCTTTAGACTGTATTTGTCTTGATTTTAGAGATTTGGGCATTCCCTTAAAATAAACACAAACACAATAAAACTTATATTCCAGTTATTGAATTTTTAAGTATTTTGCATCTTGTTCCAGAATTTGTCTTCACTTTGTTGCACAGTTGACACATGGAGGTTTTTACAATTGATTTAAAGGGAAGTACAACTGTGCCTGAACAAAAGATAGGCAATTATTTTTGCAAAAACTTTTAATTTTTCTAACGCTGCTCTTCACGGGGAAAAACTTATTTTGGCATTTTCAGGATTAGACTCCAGCTAAGGATAAAATAAAAACAATAAACCCTGACAGAGTCTTACATTACTTAACAAATCCCAGATAGCAAGTAAAAGTATAAATTCTTGTATCAGTTTCTTACCTGTGATTTTTCAGGTAATAACATGCCTTTCTTCTTCAAAGGGCCACTTTCAAGTATTGGATCTTTTTTTATAGCTCTAGCTGGCACCAATGCATCTATGCTTCCTTGTAAAGTGGCATTTCTCTCTGGAGTAGGTGTGTCATTTTCTTCTTGGAACTTACTGTGCAATATATGAGCAGAACTGTCTGCCTTCTGAACTGCTGAAATATTTGCAATATGTCAATGTTTATCTGCATCAAAAGTAATAAACTTTCAACAGTAAGTTAAAAGGGACAAGAATCATCTTTATTTATACATTTGATCCTTCTGTTATGTTAGGTATACCTTTTCATGAACTTTGAACCTCTATTGTAAAGTAAAAAAATCAAATAAGGGAAAAACCCACCCTTGTACTTCCTGATAAGTATTAGATAAATTATCTTTCTTACACTGTCCCAATTTTTTGGAGATTTTTGGTTTTTATAGAATCATAGAATGGTTTGGATTGGAAGGGACCTTAAAGATCACCCAGTCCCAACACCCCTGCATGGGCAGCGGCATGTTCCACCCGACCAGGTTGCCCAAGGCCCCATCCAACCTGCCTTTGAACAATTCCAGGGAGGTCGCATCCACAACTTCCTTGGGCAACCTGTTTCAGTGTCTCACCACCCTCAAAAGAATTTCATCCGAACACCTAACTTGAATGTCCCCTCTTCAAGTTTGAAACCATTACCCCTTGTCCTCTCACTACACACCCATGTAAAAAGCCCTACCCCCTTCAGATACTGGAAGGTTGCTATAAGGTCACCTCAAAGCCTCCTTTTCTCCAATATGTGCACGTACATATTTATACATATAGCTGTTTGAAAATACACGTGACAATCACTGGAAAGCTTGTTGGTAGTAATTGCTATATGAGGTATAGGCAGTGATAAAAAAAATAATATTTTTTAGGCAGCAGAAACCATTGTGGAAACCATTAAATGCTTGTCAACTCACTGTCTCTCTGGACTGCAAAAAATGAATTCACCTCATAGAATTCCTCTAACCCTTATGTAGGGGTAGAAAGGAATACTTACTGTTGTAGAAAAAAACCCAAAACAGTATTAGGTATGAGAAATACACATCAAAGAAGAGAAATGTTAAATAGAGATTTATATAATTATATAGGTTATATAATGATGTAATAATCTACAATGGTTTTCATGAGGTGTAAAAATGCTTCAGGTGGTAAGTTTATCTCACAGCACCTTGAAAATGAATAAAGCCTGTTTCCTTTCTTATGTGACATAAAGGAATAATAAAGTAAATCAGTAGTAGGAAAAAAAAAAAAGTCTTAAGCTTAACCATCAGTTAACATGTCCACAGGTACTGGAACTGTTATTAGTGTGCAAAAAAAAAAAGAGTAACATTAATGAACTGGCAAGATTAAAATACAACCACCCCTCTCAAAAAGCAGAGAAACTGCACAAACCAAGGAAACTCTGAGCCAAGGCTACATTCTATCTTTTCTGTAAACTGTAAACATTTAAATGACGATAGCTTCATTGGAGATTTGCTAAGATTCAGCAGCTTCTCTATTCAAAACAATACATTTATACAACATTATCTATGTATATATTTGGAAATACTCTGTATGCACCGTTCATGTCAACTTAAAATTGCCATTTTTCCACTGGAGAAAAACAATCCATGTGTAGCACTGGAAAAGAAATGGACAAAAATAATGAGAACACCATAATAATAATATGAAGAGGCATATATAAACCTGCAGGTCTATTATCTCAGGGGAACAGCTGAAAAAAACAATAACAAGGCTACATGAATCTGATAAGCACACACAGGCTTTACACACTTATGACCAATAATACACACAACAAAATCAAACTGCAGATGATAACTCATAATAATTTTTTTAATAATTCAAAATACAAACCAGTCAGCAGACTCCTGGTAGCTAGAGATTTTCTAGGCTGTTGGCCCTGCTGTCTCTTTAAGATGAGAGGTTTGCTTTCTCCTCTTGGAGATGTCAGCTGCTTTCTGACTAGAAATGTCTCAGTGTTCCTTGGAGATTTACCATGAAATGCTGAAATGCATTTCTTCACTTTTTGAGGTGTTTTTTTCTTTGCTAGCAGTGAATTCAAATCCTGCACCAAATATTTAGAGTTTTAATTACTTTCTCAGAAATTCTGGCATTTCATGAACACACAATACAGTCTCATATTTCACTATATCTTTTCTGCTTTGCTAAAACAAAATGGTTTTTCCTACCTCAACCTGCAGCAAAATATCTATGATAATGTCAGAAATGGAAGAATCCACTTCTAGTTTGGCAGAACACAATGACAGTTGTCGAATGAGACTGCCCAGTTCCTTGTAGTGGGTAGGAATCTGCTTCTCTGTTTGATCTGTAAACTGACTGGCAAATGCCTGCAAGGCTCGTACAGCTCCTCTCTGTGCTGCTGCCAATCTGGACACTGCTCGAGACTAGAAAAAATGAAATATAAATGCTTTAGGATCTATAGGTTCTATGAATACTGATGCCATCTGAAGAACTGTTGCCAAAATGTCATGGAGAAACACACAGGGCTGGGATAATTCAGATGGATACAAGGCCATTTGTGAGACAAAACAAGTATTTAAACAAATATTTAACAGTATTTGAACAAAAACAGTATTTAAACAAAACAAGTGTTTAAGTATAAAGGTACTACACAACAGTATTTTGATGTTTCTACTACCTGTGCCCACAGAGGGCTGTAGTTGTGGGCTTAACCCTAATGTGTAACAATTCCACAAACTTAGAGCATCCTCCATTCTCCAGCTTTTGTTACAGCAAAAGATAGAAGTGATGGAGAAGTACAAGAGAACAATGAGATGAAAGGTGCAAGATCCAAAGAAAATCTCCCTTCTGGAGAGAGCTCAGATGTACCCTAGACAATCAAACTCAATTATCTCGAGAACTCTGTCAATAACTTACAGCCTGAGGATAATTTCAGCTTACCTTTTTAGTATGTTTGATTTTATGAGGACTCAATTTCTCTAAATCATCCTCTATTTCTTTTACCTGTTTATAAAGAAAAGAAAGAGAAGAGGGGAAAGTCTGTCAGAATTAGCTCCATGTCTACAAATAAACAATCTTCACTGTAACAACTGAAAGTTCAAATTTTCCAGTGGTAATGCACATCTGTTTAGTCATGAGAGAAACCACCCACACAATTCAGATCAAAACTAGAATGCCATGAAGTTCAGACACAACCCTATCGAATTTGTCCTGTTTCAGTTAATTTCTGTCAAATTCATTGTAACAAATTAGATACTATACATCCCAATTTAAAATGCTGGTTCCAACCTGTTGCTGGAGTACATAGAGCATCCGAGATGACCGCGCAGCTTGTTTCTGTCTCCTAGCACAGAGTCGCTGCTCTTCATCAGGATCTAAAATTTCTCTCTCTTTCCCTAAAAAGCATGAAATGTCAAGTTTTACACCTTAATTGAACCTGTGGAAATCCTGATTAAGACATCAGAACAAACACAATTTAGCAATATGCCTCTTACTTGCAGAACCAATACATGACGTATTGTACATTTTGCAGGACTCTGTGAAACAGTAACGCAAGGCAGTTATTTTAACTCTAAATTGTATTTCTACTTAGAATTTGACTAAACATTATTATAAAACATAGCCTATTAGTTACAACTTACAGAATCATGTGACCCTTTTATTTTTATGATAAAGTTGCAAGTAAAGCAACTAGCTTTTATCTGCTTCTTGAAAAAGTAGAGTTTTCACAAATCCAGAATTAAATACGGATCCTAACCCAAGAAAAACAAATCAACAAAATACTGTATAAGATAATTATTGTTCAGTCTTACACCTTTTTTAGTCACTTCTTCAATTTTCTGAACACAGCTCCTCAATTCCTTTTGCAGCCGCCGGACTTCCTGCATATTTTTATCTTCTTTTCTGTTTACACTTTGCTTGGGGTCTGCTCCTCTGTTATGTGTCAGCGAAGAGTCCAAAACAGCTGGTATTAGCTTTCCCTCATTTGTTGTGTAGAGATAAATTTTAGCACCAGAGGCAGTAGTCTCCACTTTGGAAGGCTGCCCAAGTTTCTGCTGATATTTCAAGCCAGTCTGAGACTCCAGTGCACTTTTATTTTCTGGACTTTCAAATACCTCAGTCTTCTGCTGCTGGGACTTCTGGGACAACAACATTTCTTTGATAGCATCTCCAAACACTTGCTGTTTCACTTGGTCTTCAAGATGTCTTCGTTTTATGTCCCTTTTGGCTAGCTGAACAGCCAGTTTTAGCCTCTCTTCTGATATCACTGAAAACATGCCAGAGCTTCTTATGCTGGGGTCCTCACTTCCATCTACTTTTCTTTGATCACTGGATGCCTTCAGTTTTTCTATTATAATTGGATGGGGGTTAGAGAATCTGAGAGCCAACTTCTCTGGAACAGCAGGCACATTTTTATTAAACTGGAGCTGTTTCAAAATGTAAAAAAAAACCAACCTGATGTTACACAGAACACAATGCAGCTGCAGAAATGTCTTAACTGCCACCTGCTGGTGGGATGTAGTGAATTAATTTATTTTGCTTTGCTTGAGCATGCAGCTTGCACTTTACCTATTAAACTGTCTTCATCTCAAGCTACAAGTTTTCACACTTTTACCCTTCTTATTCTTTTACCTTCTCACTGAATGAGAATAAGTAAACAGCTGTGTGCCTAGCTGCCTACTGTGATTAAACCAAACAGACAAGTAATATTTACAGATGTAATTTCTGATCTATACCCTTATAAAAGGATAGTTGTAAGATTATGCATGACAGCATCATGAAAACAAGTATGAAGATTTGACAGTCACTAGTGGGCTATCGCAGGAAGTGGGTCACAATCACCTTTTTTGTAACAGTAACAAATGAAACCAATACAGCATCACTGTCAAGTAATACCTGTGTTTGTAAAGCCTTTGCTTCATTCCTGTGTAGCTGGGTAGTGAGTGCAAACGTAGCAACAGACATAGTTGGCTTGCTTGGTTCCATCACAGCAGCTGGATGCTGAAAATCCAGTTATTTGTGCTTGCTTACAATCACAACTATGAACAGAAGAAGAATAATGTATTATTTCTGCCTCTCAAAAGCAATCCCAGGCCTGATGAGTATCAGAGAACAAACCTAAGGAGTCATAAAGAAATGGAAATCATGTGTACTTGTACACATGGACACAAAATGGAGGACACAACCCCAATGTTTAAGGTAAAATTTACAATTTATATCCTTCTTTTACGCATCCTCACAGAGACCTGAGGGGCACCATTACAGAAATGTAGAAAACTGCCACAGAATTTTAATAGCTCACACCTAAAAGGGAAATAGCATACTGCAACTTTAAGGTAGGAAAGTAGACTGGGACGATAGCCCAAGGCAGTGGCTCCGAACACGAACGTTAGTGTGAAAAGAAAACAGATCAAGAGCATGGTCATATCTAAACTTCTTCACAAAGAAGAACTTAAAATCAAAGCAATGTGTGGAGACTGGCAGAAACTTACGTCCCGCTAGCTGGCTCTGAGAATTAAACAATGTGCTGGATTCACCACACAACGCCGTTAAAACTTCGTATCGCGATTGCTCAACAGGCTTTGTCTCTTTCCTTATACCCTCTCTTCTCGTCTCACACTGGGAGGCCGGACGCAGGTTTTGGTCTTCCTCGAGGTGTTGCCCGCCCCCAGTCAGAGTCCTGCGGTTGGCCTGCGCCTGCCCCTGCCCCCCGCCCTGTCGCCAATAGAGCCCGGCCTACCCCTCTCTCCCACCCCTGTCACCGACAGAGCCCGGTCCGCCCCTCACGCCCTGCCGCGCGAACCGGCCCGGCATCCGGGCGCCGCCTTCCCCGCTGCCGCTGAGGAAGAGCCGACCAGACCAGACTGGTCCAGGCCCTACAGGGACGCTGCTCAAACCCTCTCCTGGCAACTGCCGTCGCAGAGGCTGCCGGGAAGCGGCGCGGAACTGCGGTGCCCGAGGCGGGCCAGGAGCGGATCCCGCCCCTTCCACCGCCGGCTCCTGCGGACGCCATGGGCTGGGAGGAGAAGCAGGTCCGCGGGTACCTCGAGTTCGTGCAGACGGCGCAGCGCTACCATGGCCGGCCCATCTTCGCGCTCTTCTGCGGCGACAAGGATGCCGAGGGCAGGAGCTGGTGCCCCGACTGCGTGACGGGTGAGGTCCGCGGAGCGGTCGGGGCTCGGCGGGCGCAGAGAGAGAGGCAGCGGGAGTGCCCCTCGCTCTCAGTGGTCCCACCCGTGGTGACCTCCTCGACCCCGGCACGAGGGAGCTCAAGAGGCCCCGGCTGCCTTTCGTGAACGCGTCAAGGCGGGACAGCAGCAGTCTGCCTCCATCACCCGGGGCCGTGCGCGCACTGGGTGCGGTTCCGGTTCCAGCTCCGGTGCAGCTGCCCAGCTGATGAATCTCTGTCACTAGGAGCTGGCTGAGGCTGCTGCCTCGCTAAAGAGCTGCCCGTGCTGCTCTCGTCTTTGCTAACTACATTCCACTGAAGGGCATGTAGTAAAACATGTTGTTCAGCAGAAACTGGTACAAAGGCCAGCAAACAGATGTGAATCTTGTGATCACTTAATACACTTCTGTTTTATATGTCAAGAACCAGAAGTGGCCTACCAGCACCTGGCAGTAAAATATAAAGGCAGTTCCTCAGTAAACATTGCACTTAAACTTTCTGGATCATGTATGGCAGAATACATATGGCAACTCTTAGAGCTGTTCTGAAGGGCTCACACAAACGGGTGACAATGATTATTTTTCTTACTTACTAAAGCAGAAATTGGCGTATACTCAAAGACCAGTCCCTTCAACGTTGAGCATGTAAATTCTGCAAAGCTTGCTGATAACCAGATGAAACAAAATTGCAGACCTCTATCTGAAGCAGACAAAACATTAATTAGCAGCTTTGCTGGTCAAAGCATTAAGTACTAAGTTACGAAGTATTAACTACTAAAACCTGTGATTACTAACAGATTTTAAAAATTACTCTCTAGCTGAACCAGTTGTGAGGAAGGAACTTCATAACATGCCTGATGACTCTGTATTCATCTACTGCCTAGTAGGAGACAGACCCTAGTAAGTAGCTGCTCTGGTGCCAACAACTGATATGACTTTGCTATTTGTGGACTGGAGGTTAACTAGCCTGTTGGGATGACTGACTGAACCATCCTTTTCTGAAAGGAATAAAGCAAAAAATTAAGCAAAAATGTCCACAACATCCCTAATGTGAACTATCTGCATGCTACTGGTGACAAGTGGGTTGGGGAGGTTCAAGACAAAGACCTCTGAATCATCCTTTTGAAGGAATTCTAATTGCATCTCTAAAAGCTGTGCTTAACCCCTTCTTCCTGAACAGCTGGAAAGATCCCAACAATGAATTCAGGAAGAATCTGAAACTAACAGGAGTGCCTACACTACTGAAATATGGAACAGTAAGTGATTTTTGTATATTCTGGATCTGCAGGCATTCAGAGGGGAAACTGGAGGAGCTCATGTCTGTAAATTAGGCATGAGTGTTTTCTGACACCTTCTCATGTTCAAAAAGAGAAAACTGGGAAAAGAGCTTCTGCTCCCATCCATGTACTCTTTCTGGTTCAAGCATTTCCTTCGAGAGAACCTCGAGAGCATTTCCTCTGCTTTCTGCGGAGTGTTGTCTATAAAAAACATAGTGAAGCATGTACATGTAGTATGTAGTGGTTGAAGAGTAAAGAAAATTCTAGCAACATATTGTTATCTTCCTGACTTGTAGCTACTCAATTTTTTTTTTTAAATCCAAATGCTGAATTATGGGAGTGAAACAAGGCTATTGTGATTATAATCTTGATTCAGACAGACTATAGTTCAAGTTTTAGCTTGCACATATTATCTAAATTAAAGAGTTTCTTTCTTGGAAGTGCTTCTTCCAAGGCCAGAAAACCCTCAGGCATTTTTCAGTTATTCTTACTCTTCTATTCTATGGCTTAGTTCATCCCACCCCCCATCCTCTCTGGAAAAGATTAATTTGTACAAATGGCTCTGGTCTAGATGTTTTTTAACTGCCTCTAAAACATCTTAACTTTTCTTTCAGCCTCAGAAGCTGGTTGAAGAAGAATGTTTTAAAGCAGACCTTGTGCGTATGTTGTTTACTGAAGACTAAATCCTCCAGTAGTCAATCATTTATAAAGATTATTTGCAGTGTCCTTTCTTTAGCCTTTTTTAAAACTTTGATGGTTAATTACTTTTGACTAAGATAAATGTCCTTAAATTCTAGGTCCAAACCTTCCACTAAAATTCTGCAACCAAAATATGTATCTTTCCTTCCATGTTCAATAAACTGGAGTTTGCAAACAGTTTCTCTGCAAAGGAGCTGAGCTGGTGTTACAGCACAAGAAAGCAGCCTACAATTACCAAAGAGTAAGGCTAAACTGCGAAGCTGCACCTTTAATAGTGAGAAAGGAGATAGGAAGAATAAGAAGCTTTTTCTCTTTTTTCTAAATCTGACTTTACATAACTAATGAAGCTGTTAAAGATAAATTTTCAGTACCAGAGATATTTAACAGCTTATGTGTGAAGGCTGACAATCCTGGTGTCACTGCTCTTGTGTTAAAGGTTAACAGTTGTAGTACCTGTTCCAACAAGGATATGAAATGCAATCTTAAATACAAAAATTAAATTACTTAAGGCTGACAAGATCTGTGTTCTTACAAAAAAATCTGTACAGGAATAAATGGCAATGCTTCTCCAATTAAGCATTTACAACTTTTTTTTTTTTTTTTGTAACACAGTTTTCATTACACTTCCTATAGAGAAGCCCAAAAGCAGCCTGCAGTTGTAAAAAGTTGTAGATGAGGGAGTTCTTCACCACAACAAGACAAAATGTTAAAGCCTGCAAAACTATGTTTTGTTTTCAAAATCAAGAGGAATCAACAGTAAGTAATGCTCTTACAAAATCATCCACACTATAAAATAAAATGCAGAAGTAGGTGTTGATCAGTCTTTTATCTTTAAAAAAGACAATGAAATAAAAAAACACAACGATTGATAAATAAATATTAAATGTACACAGACAGAGCCAAACCCACAGACTGGATCATTCCTCTTTTGTAAATACTTCAGCTGACATGAAGTACACATTATTATTACTCTTCCAAACATTTTTCATTTTACAGAGGTGTTGTTTTGTTGCTGCTGTTCTGCAAGTGCTTGCTGGAGGCGCATTCTTTTCCGTGAATAGTGCTGCCAGTGAAGAATCTGTTGCTCATCAATAAATTTAGCACACTGAGCATTTACCAGTTCCTTACGGAAGTGTTCATACTGCAGCAGCTCTAACATATGCAAACACTGAGGATACCTGGGTTAAAAATAAACATACTTTAATACAAATTTTTACAAGGTACAGTAAAGCTGGAGTCTCTAATAATGCTGCAGTTCATTCTAGTTTTATAATGTATGGGCTTTACTCAAAGTATCAAACCACTTGAGACCATACATATTTCACGCTGTAACTTAGTAACTTAAGTATCAGAGTAGAAAACAAGGAGTTCAGTAACTGTTCTTAAACAGATACACATCATTGCTTTGGTTAGGATGGCTAGATTTTTCCAGTGGATAGGTTATATTAAATGCATAACAACTACACTGTCGATTTCCAGAGCTTATTTATATAACAACCAAAAATGTTTTCCAAAAATTGAGGGGAGTTTGCACACTCATCAAAATATAAACTCATCCTCTGTTTTGTGTAAGCTCCAACAATTCAAAATCACTCTTAAAATGTACTCTGTAACAGTTTTATTTTAAACACATGGTAAAGTACAGATACAAGGCTGCAAAAGGAAGATTCCACACACAACTCATGAAAGACAAGTTTTACATCTTGTCTATTCTCACTGCATCTGGAATACTGGAAACAAAAAATTATGTGTCACATAAGCACAGTGGGGAAGACAAAGGTCAGGTTACAAGCAGAAATTAAATACTGACATGCTGTACAGTACAGACGGTAAACATTGTCTCATCAAAATGCAGAAATCTAGATGATTTTAACACTTACTTCAGGTATTTTGCGTATTCAGGTTCTTTCCAATAAAGTAAATACTTAAGATAATTTACAAAAGCTTTGTCTTTGAAGTAGCCTCTTTGTGCAAGAACTGAAATAAAATTACAAATTGTCAGCTACAGATGTGCAAAAAAAAAAAACAACTGACAAACCTTAAGGATACACATTCACAAACTATACAAAAAGGCACTTTAGTAAAAGCCTTATAATTAAAATGAAATTTTGATAATTCAAATTTAAGGGGAAAAAAAACAGGAAAAATGTTTTCTATTACAACATCCTAGGCATCATCTCCCTTACAGTATGCATCTTTCATATAACAGCAAGGAAGAGAACAGGAAATTGACTGTAGCATCAAATTGCTAGGGAATTAAGTATAGTACCTGAAAGTATTATTAACATTAATAAAATTCTGTTTTCATATAAAGGAATACTGTTAACATCACATTACTTTTTAAATGCTGATTTTATCTTATTTTTTCTCCAACAGATAGATGCATTTTTTATTTAATTTCAACTGATAAAACATTTTGCATTTAAAAAAACCCACCTATTAGAAATCTAAACAAATTACTTATAGACTACTTTTACGCTGTGAAAGACCTCTCACAGGTCTTTGTCTAGCCCTCTCTCCCTGTTTTATACTACCAGCTATATTAAAACACCATTAAACTATATTCATTCCTCAGGATCCTGATCTTTAATTTCAAGTACTCACAATTGAGGTAATTAGGATTTGCCAGACATTGAACAAACTCTAACTCCAGCTGGAACCGAAGTCGATTTCCTGCATCATCTGATACAAAAGACAAACAGTCAGAATTTGACCCGCATAATAGATTTGAATCATTTTCTCAATTTGAGACGTGCAATTTGAGGGCACGGGTAAGTCTGGAGAACGCATAGGTCTTCACCATCCTTCTGAACACCTCCCCAGGCATGGCAAGTAGCCCAGGGCTCGTGAAGAACTGCAAAAGCCAACACTTTCCACAGTAAAAAAAAGACAGACGGGGACTAACTGACGGCCTTGTGCCTCCAGATAGGCATCCGATTCGTGAATTAAGGACAAATGTGTCACCCGTGGCAAAAGTTATTTAAGAATCTGGGGAAAGCACAATTTCCCCGAGAGGCCCCGGCTGCCCTCCGCCACCTCCTCTCCCACGGCCTCCGGAAGGGAGAGGGCCGCGGGGACTTCCAGGATTGCCGCGGCAACGGAGCAAGCGGGATGGCGGAGCCGGCCTGACCAGGGTAGAAACGGGAGGGCCCGCAGGGTATCAGGAACATGCCCCAAGCCCTTTCTCCGAGGACGCGGACTCAGAGCCCGCCTGGCACCTGTCGCTCGCCAGAGCCTCGCGGCCACGGTTCCCGTGCAGCAGGACCACAGGAGGCCTCTCCCCGGGCCGCAAGTGCTCGGCCTGCCCGCCCCCCGCCGCACTGCCCCGCCGGACCCAGCGCTCCGAGCACCCGGGGGCAGCGGCGACCTCTGCCCCTCACCTGTCTCCATGGCTGCCCGCCGCGCTGTGCCACTCGCCCCACACAAGATGGCGGCGACAGGGACCCAGCCGAAGAACGCCGGGACAGGCTGGGAAGGCGGTGTCGACTGCTGCTCGGCGCCGGAGGAAGGGCGGGCCGGCGAGCGGCGGGCAGTCCTCGGGCGACGGGGGCGGCCCCGACAGAGGCAGTGGCGGGAGGCAGAGCGCCCACTGCTGGCCGCGCGCCGTAGAGGCATTCCGGCGGGCCCCGCGGTGACGGTCGCTCGGGAGCGGAGGCAGCTCGGTATCTACATCTGGAAAGGATATTCAGATGCTTCGATGTCCAAATAAAACCGAGAATGAAAAAATACTCTATTTTCAAGTTGCTGTGCTGTCCTGCAGTCTATTGCAGTTGACTTAGAACTTTAAAGTGGCAGAAACCAAAACGTACTCAGTGATCAAAGCACGAACTCTAGTGTATTTTTAGAACTGAAGTTCAGTTTCGCATCAATCACTTCACTCTGAAAACTCTGCAGACAAAACAAATGGACGTCTAAAAGCTTTACTTAACACCTTTATGCATCAGCCTTCAAAAATCTACAAATTAACATTGGAATAATGCTCTGTTGCGTCATATAAGGAGATTTTGCCATATATAGACAATTAAGTTCTACTTCCATTAGAAGGTATTTTGGGGGTCTATGATTTTGTCAGGTTTTTTCCTCCATTTAGATAAATGCTTAAGCTGGGAAGGATAAAAAGAGATTATCTTGTGTTTGTATTTTCAGAACATTCATTCTAACTTTGTAGTAGACAAGCCATTGTTGATCACTTCTGGAGGGAAAGGAAATAAAAGAAATTCAATTCTAAAATGCAAAACCAAGTTCTGAGTTTGTTTTTTCTTTCTGCATACTGAGCAGAAATTTGAGCTTGGATTTTGTTTTGTTTTTCATAGCAACTTTAAAATAAGCCAAGTAGACTTCAGTCAACCTTGGCATTTAATTCTTCATTTAAAAAAAATAAATATCAGAGTGAAACTAGTTAACAAACAACTGCTTCAAGAGTACAGAGTAGAACTACACTGTTGCATCATCACCCTGGAGAGGAGCCCAGATTAAAAGGTGGTGAATTTATTCAAGAAGCTACAGCTCTGTCTGGTGTTACATACTAAATTTTCAAAACTTGGCTGAAACAAAAGCCCCAATGGCTTAGCACTGTATTATTGCATTATTAGTCACTTGTGCAACAATGTACTAGATATGGACTTACCTGAAACCTGACCAATTTTAGATTTTCCTTTTTCTTTTAAAGTAATTTTCTATTTTAATTTGTTGAACTATCTTCAGTATCTTAGCAATTTCTGTAATAGTATCTATTCCTATGCAGTGTGATTTTTTTTTCTTGGGAACTGGGTTACAAAGACATCTAAAAAGTATTTATGCATGGCTTGTTAACTTTAATAAGGTTGCCTTTTTTAGGCAAGGTTTTAGTGGTTGTGGAATACTACCATTACTATATCAAAACATAACAAGTCACTCCCCAGTAAACACAGACTTTGGGCTAAAAGCAGAGATCAAACAGATTCCACGTGTCTGCATTGCTATTCTGGAATGTGATTTCTCTCCCAAGACTGACTTCAGAGGAGAGTATCCGAAAAAAGGATTGGTCATAGGAGTAAATTGCTATGTAGGTTTGCCAGAGTTAAGTCAAACATCTCAATTCTTGGCCATCAAAAAGAGGAACAAAATTGAAAGTCAGGATCATAGTATAATGAATAAGAACATTCTCTAGGAAAAGTTGGATTTCTTTTCTTGTTTTATATATCGGTTTAGTCAGGCTTTCAGGGTGTTAACAAATATGACTGCGAGCCAGTAATTTTCCATATTGTTGTGAAACCAAAACAGCATTGATGCCTCTTCGCTTTTTTTATAGGGACTAGGTTGCCATCACAGTTGTTCTTTGTCTAAGAAATGGCCAGAAAATGCTTAAATTACAGTGAATTTATATGTGAAGCACAGATATATTATATAATAAACAGAAATAGATTATATAATGTTTTCTACCTTAAGGAAATTAAGGTGTTGAAAATTATGAACTGCATCCAGAAAATGACATATGGCTGCAGTAATAATTACAAACAGTAGGTAAGTAAAAATAAAATCAAGTTTGTGATGTGTCTCTATTAATGCTATATTTAGGAAAACCACAGACACCAGGAGACCAAAAGGTCTTTCCAGGTACACAAAGTAGCATAGTATTTCAATTATTACCAATTGTTGGATCTAAATGCCTGGATTTCCAGATGCCACACAGAACCTGAGACTTCTGTTTTTTAATATTAAATGAATTATCATACATATTGCCAAAAAAAGTCTCTCTTTTAGTATTTGAGAGAGGCACTTGAATATTTGGAGAACTCAGGGAATCCAGTTCAAATTGGTAACAAAATACTTCTTGTAGATAAAGATCCTGCATGTTCATGTCTAGGACTTAATTTAGAGTTGCTTCTGAGGGCTTAAGGGTGGAAACCATTATGTTTTAATTAAGTTTGGCTAACCCAGTCACCTGTCATGTTTTCCACTCTGGATACCTGTAACTGACAAAAATTCAATTTTCAGCTAGATATGCCTTCTACTTATTAAGCCTAAATTTTATACCTATGAACTGCAGAGAATATTAGAGACCATTAGACATAGGAGAAGATAAAGTCTTGTTAAAGTGCTATTAGATCTGAGGAAGTGCAGTGTTGCAAAGGGTTTATCTATAACATCATAGTATAGTCCATTTGTATCAGGAAGAAAAGAAGATCCAGTATGGCTTCATGATTGAAAACTGATTAAGTGAAAGAGTTATTTTATACCCAATGGCTGGAACCCAGGACATCCCCTGTTGTTCATACACTGACTCATCTGCTTTAGAATAGAGTGCAAACTTGTACTGACATGAATAATGTCATTGTAAAGGATTTTACCCATAGACTACAGGACAGAATTCTGCAGACGGCAGAGTATCCTGCTTCAAATATGGTTAAATAACAGAGAACACAGTATGCATTATGTTATATTTATAACAAGCCAGTACAAAGTCTGCAATTTTTTTACTCCAATCTTATAATTGTAATTCAATAGAAACAAGATCATAGTTATCAGAGACAGAAACAATTGTCAGAACATATTTAATTAAAGGCTTAACTGTTCACTGAGTTCTATTTTTTTAGGTCAAGAAGCTGGCAGGTGACATGCATTTCAAAATCCAGCCTGTGACAGTCACAGTGGAACAATCTTCATCTGAGGATTGTTAAACATCATTCAGTGAAGCTGTAAATTTGGTGAAATTGTGTAAAAGATGTAAAAGACTGTGGCTTACTGCAGATGATGGAGTATGTACTTATGTGACCATGGTATTCTTCTGGTTTCAGACAACCATTCCACTAGAAAGCAAAGATAAATTCAAGATTAAATGTCAAGTATCAGAAAGCATTTTACGTTTTTCTTTAGTACCTGTGCTAGAAATATGTCAGTCTTCTATTCATAGGACATCTGGAAGGCAATTGAATTTGAGGTCAGTTATTTGCCAGGAACAATATCCATTGAACCTGAGAACGACGGCCTACAAGGAACATTTTCAAAAAGGAATTGCTTTCAGTTTGAAGCTCTTCTTAAGGTGCTCTAAGGAAATAGTTCTGCAGTGAGCCAGGACATATAGATCCTGCTCTGATTGAACTCCTGTTCTGTTGAATGCTAAACAGTCCAGAAACAAACTCATTCCCCCATAATGAAGGAACGCAAAACATTCCGAGATCCACAGGCATACTTACAGAAAAATAAACTGAATATTACCTATTTTGTAATTGTCGCAAATACTAATTATTTCATTTATTTTCCATTATATTTTGGATTATCATGACAGTAATTTGATTTTTTAATAATAATCCAATAATGATGTAGTTTGATCCACTTTCTCTGCCATTTAGTTTTAGGCTCTTCTACTGGAGGGTATAGGGCAAAACACCTGGAAGAATTATATATAAAACTAAGGAAATTGTTGGCATGAATTTGTAATTAATTAAAAATTCATCCCCTTTATTTTATAATACGTTTTGCCTGTGTTTAAGAAACAAATAGATAATTTGGTGCTGAAACTAACAGGTATGCTCACATAGACTACGTGTAAAGGCATTTTTCTTAGTATGAACAAACAGCTTTGCCAGCTGGCATGACAACATACTCCTTACAAGAGAACTTACTTCTTTATTCTAAAAACTAGGGAAGTTTCCTGGCACTACAGCTGAGAACAGAGGCTTGAGAATGCCAATGTAGCCTGAAAGCTCAAGAGGCAGATGAGCCACACAGTGGTACTGTGAGTAAATGTAAATTTCAAATGTCTAGGATTAGTTTGTTTGGATTTGACTATGCCAGACTAACAAGTAGGGTTTTTTGTAAATTTTGAAACTGTCACAAATGCTGTCTTTTATTTCTAATTTTGTGGTGAATAAGGTAAAAACCTCAGGTCTTTCTGAATGTTTTGAAAGGTGGGGCTGGCTGGAACTTGAGCTGCAAGCTCAAATACAAAGGAGCTTTAGGCTTACCTGGTGCCTTAGCAAAACAGTTCTCAAAACGGAATACTACTAATTATGTGGAGAGCTAGACTTCAAAACACTGGGCTTGTAGATGCTACTTTGATGCTAGTGACAACAGAGCATGAAAATACATACTGACGTATGATACAGATTCAGACTCAAGACTGACTTTCCCCAGGTATAAACTGGATGAGCATCTGAAGTTTATAGAAACCTGCTAGTTCATGTTAGATAAGGATCAAAGCTATGAAATTCCAGTAATTAAAATTCTGATAAAAATGAGCTATGCAATGAAGAATTTGGGGCTAAACAGAAAAAAAATCAACAATTTATTTCTAGTTTTTATATTGGCATCTTAACTGCCTCATGTAAGAGAATCAGAAAAAAAATTAATCACATTCTCCATTTCTTGCACAGGATCATCAAACTATACTATAAATAGCACTGCAGTTACTTTTACAGATAAATGGTGCTGGAAATGTATGGTTTCCAATAACTAAAATATGATTAGTAAGATTGCTTCCTACTGGCAAGTAAAGCTCTAAATACCCTCTACACTCCCTCACAACCTCACCCACTCACCATGAAAATAACTTTAATTCTTGGTCATTGTAAAGGTGGTGCATGAATAGTTACAGTTTCAGGTACGCCTACAAAAATATTTGGCAAGAATATAACCTTCTCTTTAGCTGCATGCTAGCCAACATGTCAGTGCTTATAGTCAAGATTATACAGCATTCAGGCGAAGAAAAATGCTGAATTCCTTAGGGAGCAAATCTAAATATACTTGTAGGCAAGGCCCACAACCTTTGAATGCTAGGACTACAGTAGAGTACGTCTGAGTTATGTCTAACATGTAACTGAAGTAACATGAATTGGCCTGGAGCTTATTAATAATTACACAACAGTATGAAGTACTCCTTGACCTTCCATTACAATGTTTTATGTATTGCAAAGTTAAAATAGTAATTATAATTAAAGTATTTGAAATTAATTGCCATAAACCCACAGAAGAAACAGTGGTTCCTTCAAGCACTCTTGGTTATTTGTTCATGTCTTACAATTAATATCCCTGTTTTTCCTAGTTCAGTCAGCTAAACAGGTTATTTTTTCAATCCGTTCCTTTTCTTAGGCCACTTTCTGTGTTAAAAAAACATCTACCCTCAAACAAAAAAAAAAACTCAACAAAATACCCAGTTTTATATAGAACACTACAACTAAGAAAAATGTTAAACTATAACTCTCACTGTAATTATAATTTCTGAGGTGCCTGATCTTTCAGTCCTCTCATTTAACCACAGCACAAAAGGGGAAAAAAAAAATCTTGGGATGTGATCCTAAGTTATTTTTGCTTTCTCATGAGCATATTAAAACAATATCACAGTTTCCATTTTCTTAGCTGGGCTTTGGGTCAATCATCACCCGAACTGTAAGATTTGCTTTAGAGATTCATGACACAAAGCTGACAATTTTAGCGCACCCCCTGCTCCCCTCCACTTTTTTTTCCCCAATTAAAGAATAACTTTCCTAGTGGCATTTCCTGGGTTTCTGATTTTTGATTGTATAGCCAAGACAAAATATTGAAGTAAAATAGATACTTGCTTCACAAATAATCATTCTTTAACTGAAAGATTTTGTTAACTTTGTTTCTGGTGGAGAATTTGATATTTAACTGGCTTGCTAAAATATTTGCTAAGGCCCAACCCATGTTATTGTTCACAAAGGATAGTTCACAAATGAAACCACAACAAACTAGTTTTAGTATCTGGAACATTCTGTTCTTTCAAGAATATGGTTTGTCTATAAAAATAATGTTTTATGAACACTGTAATGAGGCTCACATTCTGACCTGGAGCAGTTTCTGAAAACTCATTGAAGACCTGTGTGCCAAACACGGATAGTGAGTAAATTCATGTGGGCAAAGTACTGAAATAAACTCAAGAAGGGTAACTCAAGAAGGTGTTTTTTCTTACAGAAGAAATAGGCTTTTTCTTATGACCAGAACCTACAGTCCATATTGACACCATAATGAATGGACAACTATTGACTTACTGCTCCAGAAAAATCTAAATGGGCAAAAAATAGCTTCAGTATACTGGGCTCTGTTTTTGAAGAGCTACCAAATGTCTTGTTAAGCAGTCCCTAATAACCTCAGAGCAGTGTGGTCTGCCTTTCTTTTACTCTGCAGCTCTCAATGATGAGGGCTGTGCCTACCTCTATTGCATATAGGACATGGAAATTCCTTAGAATTTGCCTCTCAAAGAAGCAAGTTGTCCTTCACCTTGAAAAGCTACAGGTATTAACTAGCAATGCCAAAGCACAGGATAAGTAAGCATATTATTTTCAGCATAATGAGCTCCCAGTTACTACACCAGAATGCTAAACCATAGATTAAATAACAAAGCATTTGAAATAAATCTACTACAAGAAGATAAAGAAAATGTTTGTTGATAAATATAGTTCTTTTTAGGCCTATATTCCTGTACAAGTACAACAAATGGCATAGGCATTTAACAACAAGGAGAAATGCAGGGAAAAATAGACATAAAAGACAAGAAATGCAACATTCTATTGGCATGTCTCATGTGCCACATTGCATGATCAGTCTATGGACTCAGTATTGCTTCACACTGCAAGTTACTGTACAAACTCACAAGCCAAGCCCTCAAAATTGCAAGTCTGCATTTAAAACTGAGTAATTTGAAACTGAAACAGTGAGTTCCTATTATCTTGTGGGCTTTGAGGCTTTAGATTTTATATTCAAAGACTTTCCTCCCATGCTGTCACAGATTTAGGCTTACTTATTGCTTCCAAGAAAAATTGGGATTCCTACATGACTCAAAGAGGTAAAAATTTAAGAGTCATAGCAAATTTTATACAAATTGATTGAACTCAGAGTCTAGCAACATGGATTATTCATTAGTTAGACAAATAATTTAATCTTTGTCTTCATGTTTGAATTAGCAGGATATATTTCTGACTAGTTTTACAGGTAGGTATGTATAAAATGCAACATTTCAGACTGAACAGAAAAGTTGAGCAACTTGCTTAAAGTTGAAGTAGACCCAAAAAAAGCCTTAATAAACCAGTTTCTAGCTTTTTGCTTTATGCTCACATTGTCTCTCTTTAAATGACTGAGATTTGGCCAAATCTGCACACAGATACATGAACTAATACGAACAAACTCTGTGCAACACAACCCCATATGATTCTCCAAGTTTGAGACATTCAACATTTGGAGAAACAGTATTAGCAACTTGGTATTCTGACAGGAGAAAGGAACAGTTAGGCACATGCTATAGGAAGTGGAAAGAAAATGGGAAAGCACTAATTCAGTTCCTTACAGGCAGCACTCTCTGCTGTTATGCCAGCTGGATACTGACATACCCATTAAGCCACTAGGAATCACCTTCTGCCCACAAGATAAAACAGGAACTGTTTGCTACTTCAGTGTGGCTGAGTAACCTGGTCTGATACAGACCATGCTGAAGGTCCTTCCATATTCACTGCTGGCTCTAGTGGTACATGTTTAGAGGTGGAAGTCAAAGGGATTCCTTTATGCCACTACCTTAGCACCATCAAAAATTATGCACCTAAAACAAAAGCCCTTCAATGAAGAGAAAGAAATACCATGCAAGAAAAGTAGCTATCATGACAGATGCAGTGCTGGAAGGGGATCTAACCTAGTTCCACTAACAAAGCAATTGTCCTGGCATTACCCATTGTAAATAACACATAATTTACTTAGGGCACTGGCACAGGACGACATGCATACTTGATGCTGAAGAAAAGCCTATTTTTGCCTGTAACACTTGAGAGTTTGTACAAGATTAATTCTTAAAAACTAGCTGTTTCTTAGATTCTCAGAATCTTTTACTCTGAAATGAATGAGACAGATTGTAGGGTATGCCCCCCTGATTTGGTCCCACCTGAGTGTTTTGAAAGATAGAAGCTTGAGTTAACACTTAGCTGAGAAAAGAGAAGGAACCATTCATATGCAGGTCCAAAGGTACTGTCTCAAAGTGGTACCCAAATCTCTGCACTAATTCTCTATGGTGTGTACCCTCCCGGATCTTACTGTAGCAATACCGTGATGCAGTGGAAGCTAACGTAAAAACAAGTGGTCCACTGTGTTATAGAGGAAATGATCCATGCCAAAGAAGAGACAGGTCTTGCAATTTTTTATTTGCCAGGTTCTTAATAGTGCAACTCACCTGTTTAAATTAAACAGAAATCAATTATAAGATGCCATAAATGTGTCTCAGAAAGAAATCACTTGCTATTAACAGGACAGAGAAGTGACACACCAAGTATACCACAGTTATAATAGAACCAGTGCTCCTTATTACCCCATATGGACATTCCCCCTGCCCCAGCAGTCCTGACAATACCATGCTGTGTGACTGCTGGTGAAAATAACATTTGTTTTCTTCTTGTACAGCAGCAGGAAGCTCTTTCCTAGTTGAGATGAAGGCATTTTTTCAGGATGTCCCTTTCTTCAAATGCACAGAAGTGTCTGTGCTACAGCTTTTAGCTGAATCTGTTTTAGACGAGATTTGATCTGCATGAATCAAGAGAGGTAAGCTCAGTGTTACCCACTCATGCAAGCTCCACGGTGTGTTAATTGCAATTGAAGAGTAAGCACCATGAAATAGTTGGCAGTGGTGATATGTCCTCATCCTGTGTAGACCATTGGAAGGCATAAAGGATCCATTTCTCAAACGCATTTAGATACATATGCAAATTAGCATTAAGTGACTGCCAAAGCACAGAAGGTTCTGTTCCCAGTTTCTGTTTCTTCAAGCAAATACTGATAAGCTTCAGGTGACTGTAACAAATGTATGTGACCAAGCAACTTCTAGGCACTAGAACTGGTTTCCTCCTTAGGTACACTTTCCAAGTGAAACTGTTTATACACATGTTTCACCATGCCATGGAAAAGGGATGAGGCTGCACCACATGCAGCCAGCTGGGTAGACAGGGTTGCGTGCCATTGGAGGTGTCTGGGAACAACAGTGGGTGGTGAGTTTATGGTGCCCAGAACCTTGAAAGAGCACAGAAGATAAAGGCACAAAAATTAAATCATTCTTGAAGTAGTTTTCTGCTCAGAAAAGCACCTTGTCATTTCATGTGTAATACTTTCCTCACTTTTGAAGGCAAAAATGAAGAATTTCCAGTTCTATAAGAAACATTCATGTTAATAACTATTAAACATCCTACACACACCGCTATGCTAGAGTACAGATCTTCTGGCCAGAATTCTGATTCTGTAACTTCTTCTACCTTGTACCCCCCATCACGAGGTGGAGAATCAACATGGGCACAGAATCTGACCTTTGTGTCCTCTCAACATTCTTGTGAGGCAGGTTAAGTACCATGACATCTTCTTCAAGATGGGAAACTGAGGCAAAAAGAGATGAACTGTCATGCATGAGGCTGCACAAAAAGTGCAGGAGCAGAACTCAGGTCATGCTCACAGATCTCTCCACTGTAACACACTGCCTTACCTCCCACTCAACTTCATCTCCAGAGACGAATGAAAAGCACCCATGTGCCACCGACAAAACACACCTAATCCAATACCAATCTTTCTGTAAACTACTACTGCTTCATAAATTAGATAAACAGGTGCTACAAAACACTTTTCTCACAAGACCTGAATTCCAAAGTAGAGAAGTCTGTAAGCCAGCACAAGACCAAATATCTGGGCCCCTAAATTTTTACAAGGACTTCAATTAGAGCCTTGTCTCTATTCGAAAATTCCATAGTTAATTAGTAAAGCAAATTAGGGGCTAATCTAGAAATGTTCATAGTGAGTGTGAAGTCCTATAGGCCACTGGTCATTTTCAGGCTTCCACTAACAAAACACTGGCTGGCATGTGAAACCACATCCTGTGGCTGACAGAGGGGAAGGCTCCTGGCCATGCCAGTGCCTCAGTGCAAGAAACACAAAGCCAGCCTTAACTCATCATTGCCCAAGACTTCAACTGAACCATGACGACCATGGAATCACATTATCTCAACCCTCATTAAGGGTGTCGTAAGTGCATTGAGACTTGGGAGTGAAAACAAAGCAACTGAAAATGTGTTGGACGTTGACTTGGAAGGATTCCACCATGTGGCTGAGGCCACATTAAAACATAACATAACATAGCATAGCATAGTATAGCATAGTGTAACGTAACGTAACATAACATGCCTCTTCTTTCACTAGACAAGTGGCAAGAGGGATTTCTCTGTACAGATGCTGACTTATGGATATAAGTAAGTTAATGAAATTTCAGCCCTTGCCTGATGCAGTGTTCAATAATAATGATTTACAAGTGCACATCAGTAACACAATAGTTCAAACACCTGATACAACAGTCTGCCCCGTCTTTATTTAAAGTTTGATAAATTCTGAATCTCGATCCTGATTGGAGGTCTAATAGATCACCTGATCACACTAATGATCTGGGCACATGATCCTTAGGGTTGTGTAATTAAACAGCAATCCTGGCTCCAGTATGACCAGGATGAATTTGAGTTGGTTCTTGCCTGACCAACTTATGCGTGACTCCCACATGGTAGTGAACACCTGACACTTGATATGAAGTGGTGATGAGACTCTATATAGGGCTTCAGGCAACAGGGAGTAATTTTAAGGGTCCTCTCCTTGTTTAGCGCATGAATTCTTCACTTCTCACTGGTTCGTTGTGCTGTTTGCCCAGGTTGGGAATGTGTCCAATTCAAACATAGGTCTTCCCCATGTATTGATGGCCAATGTGACACAGAAGACTCCAATGATGTTCATCACTATTCCAGATCTAACCTGTGAGGACAAAAGTCCAAACCAACAACAGTAACCAAACACCAGCACACCAAATTGCAGCAAGGCCTATATGTACATACACAAGAAAGAAACACAGTCAAATAAATCACAGAAATAGCCATTGTATCCACTGTCCTACATTCCTGCTTGGGTGGAAATACCAGGAAACGCACTGTGCAAAGCTTTTGAAAACTCTGCTACATAACTAGGGTAGGAGCTTCAAGGCATGTACACATTGTTTTTATTTAAGAACAGCTTCTGCTCCCCTCAAGTTTCCAGTTAGAAAACTGAAAACATTAGGGTGTTCAGCACAAAACCTAGCAATGTGTGATCTGGCAGGCAATCAGAGGACTAGAGCCTAGGACAACTGACTGTTACCTTCTGCTTTCAGCTCCAGTGGAAGCAAGGTTTCAGCTACCTTCACCGAAGCCCCAGAAGACTGGAAAGCATTAACTATAGTGCTTTTTAAATCTTCATTGTTTAAGAGACTTACGACTTGCCAGTTTTAATTTCAATTCAAATAGAGAGCTTCAGATAAGAGACCGGGCAATTATCATCTTACCATATCCAAAACACGGATGTGACCATAGGAAAACACTATCGCATTTGGCGGTGTTGCAACAGGTAGCATGAAGGCAAAGGAAGCACTGAGAGTACCAGGAAGCATAACATACAAAGGATGGATCTTGACAGATGCAGCCTGCAATGAAATAGAGAATATAATACTGGTGGATTTCCAAAAGAAAAGCACAGACTACACTTCCCAGACCACTGCAACACACAGGTTCACCTTGTTTCCTGGTATTATATCACCAAACATATATATTTACATATTTACAAACATTTTATTCTGAAATTCTATATGTATTTTAGTCTGTATTCTATATGTATTCTATCATAAAACCATGAAGATGAAGGAACCATTCAAAGGGCTTAATAGAAAATGCTGGATTTTATTTTGTTTGGGTTTTGTTTGTGTGTTTTTTTCCAATTCTGAATTGGTGGTTCAAATACAAAATTACCACAGTTAACTGATGCTTGTTGAACTGTATTTTAATAAGTGATTCTCACTTCTTTTTCCTCAGGGCCAAGGGACACACCCTACAGAAGGCTTTAACTGCCTTGCCTTTCAGTGAGGATGCCATGGAACAGGTATCCTCAATTAGCTTCTTCCCCTAGGAAGCTGGTTCTCAGGGTTCAGAAATATAGGTAGGGCCCACTGGACAAAGTCTGCATTCGCACTTTAAATATTATGCTATAAGCACAGTGCTGAACAGCAGTTGAAACCACTATCCATTCTGGCATACTGTCAGATGGACTGTTTAATTACTGGCTTTCAAAGTAACACTGGAGCAACATTCAAGACAATAAATGATATTGCCTTGCCACTAGAGACTCTGATAGTGCAGTTGATAGGATAGCAGGATCAAAGTAATCTTACCATGGATGAAAAGACAGGTAGGAAGAGGGTGGCTGTGGCAACATTACTGGTGCATTCAGTGAAGACAGCTATAATAAGTGAAAGTACTGTTGCAATGGCCCATGGTGGGATAGATCCTAGTGGAGTCATTTGATGACCCAGCCAAGCTGAGAGCCCAGAGTTCTGACAAGAAAAAAAATCAGTTTTCAGTGAGGCCTAGAACCCCTAGTTCATGAACACATTATGGATAACATTCCTAACAAATAATGCTAAATGACTCCTGAATTATATAAACACCATCCAGGAAAGTCCAGTGATCTGTCAGAAACACTAAAAAAAATTTTTTTGCCAACTAGACATAATACTGAGTCCCACTTTCCTAATTTTTTCTGGAACCCAAATACTACCTCACACTTTGGCAACAAGAATATGGGTTTTTTGCTAAACAGCAAAAATTCTTAATGTGACTACTGCAAATAATTAATGTATCACTCAGAAGTTTCCTGGCATGTCTTATTAAGGTTTCTGAAAATACTGATACTGTATGAATGCTCTGTTCTAGAAACATAAGCAGCAACTGACTCAAGCAGCTTACATAACCTTTGACTTGATGGCTTTTGAAAGCTTTGGAGCTTTAATAATATATGTGTGATGTATGCAGATGAATGTATGGCCCTACAGCTTTAATTTGCCCCGTGGTTTAAAACTACCTAGCCACAAAAGTTAGATCAAAATATGAATTTCCCCAAGAAACTTGGTCAAAGCACACAAATCCCTGAAAAAGAGACACGAACACCTCTCCTCCCAGTTCTTGCTAATATGGATCTGCCGCCAGACTGAACATCTCTGCTGGGTTTGGCTTTGGGTGCATGCCCAGTAATACAGGACTAGATAACAAACCAGGGAAGTTCGCCTTTGAGTCAGAGAAAAACAGATGTCAGGACATACTGCACTTGCATCAGCCAAAGCAAAACCTCCTCCCAGCAGCAGCACAATGCTCCAGGGCATCTTCCTCTGAACCACATTCCAGTCTAGCAGCGGGGCTGATAAAAATGCCTTTTTTATATCTGAAGTGAGAAATGAAAAGCAGAACATGTTTTAGGAAAGTGAAGACATTTTGTCTTCCCTGCTGTAAGATACTAGGGAAAGACCCAACAGGCAGATGCATATTACTGAGAAACCTGCATAGGGTAAGGGTGACACATGAGCAGGGACAGTGTCCCAGCCTCACCCAAGAAATGAGGGAGGTGAGCTATCCTGAAGAACTGCATGGAAATCCAGCATATGTTTCTGCCATGTTAACTAGAGCTGGCTGTTTCACGATGTTACAACTCCTCTTTTAAATACCTTCTTCAGGCTGTTCAGGGTCAGACGCGTTTGGATTCCAGCTTATGAATTTGGGTTTATTGGCAGGAAGGACAAACAGTAGAAGGGCAATAAACACAGCAGGAGCAGAATCAGTGATATACCTAAAAAAGAAAAGAGAAGATAGCTTAGAAAATAGACATCTTTCTCCTAGAAGATAGATGCCTTCCAGTACTGTAGTCACTGCTCTTGGTCATCCTGTTTCAGGCTTGTACATCAGCAAAATGGGTGATTAGTTCACGACTGAGGCCTTTCAGACCTGCCACATATACCCATTAACAGCCAGAGTCATAGATGACTGGGAGCAGGGTTCCTTCTCTGTGATGAAGCCAAGATTCAACAGTTGTGTCTCCAAGAAAGATGTGTAAAGAAGTGGCCTGAGCAGACAAGTCCCATTGTCCATTTTGTGTTCTTAATATGCCACAGAAATTATGCAAAGAAGCCATTCAAAGAAGTAAGTCGACTTCCCAGTAAATTCCAAGCTATTGTTTAGAGATGATATTAAAAAACATTCAAATGACACTATAACTGATTGTAGCTCATACAAACGATATATCAGCATGTACACTGGGGTGACTGAGACCCTAACTACAGAATTTTTTCATTCCTTTAGGAGATTCAGATTGCTCCATGTCCAATTCTCCAGTCAACTGATGATCTCATACACAAGTGATAGATCAAGCCCAGAAAACACGAGAATTCAGGTAAGATTGGAATGAATGACTCCACACCAAAAATGGAATGTAAGAGAAAGGGAATCTGATTCACAGCCAGGGTACAGTACGGAAAAAAACCCAAAACAGAAAACCTAAAAACTTACTTTTCTCCTTCTGGGAAGAGCCTGGTGGCCCAGCCCTTTACAAAGCCGGGGTGTCTGGAAAACCACAAGAGAACCAGCAAAATAAACATTAGGAGGACATTGAATTCAGCATAAGAGATTGGGCCTAATTTCTTCATTTCTGCCTTCAGCACGTTGTATGCAGCTTTTTCTTTAGCAGTTCTCTCTGTCCCACAGCCCCAGCTTTTTTTAAAGCTTTAGGAAAAAGGGAGAATAAAATACTGTAAGTATTAACACACTAAACAGGTTTAACATGCTTGCCACTCTGAAGTTGTCATTCCTGGGGACAGACACAGACTATGGCAGAGGTCAGGAACAAAGAAATCACAACCATTTCCAAGTATGTCATAGGGATATGCCAGTTCTCACAGAAGAATGAAGTCTATGGATGGATGTAAATCTCTGTCCAATTTGGAGCAACCTGGGATGTAAAACTCAATTTTGAATCAAGGATAACAAAACAGGTCTCTTAGCTCTTCTAGGGGTCTAATTTTTCAATGTGAAACTGAAAAATAAAAAGGCAATTATGTATAATCATTAAGAAAGTATAACGCTTTTGGCCTAGTGCAACTCCCATGAATAAAAAAAAAAAGGTTTTCAGACATCAAAGGTTGCTGTGAAATCGAACTGCTCTTTCCTATAAAACTTATCAGTGAATTTTTTCTATCCAGATTTCTCAGTAAGCTGATCTGCGTTAGCTGAGAAGTTTACTCAGTACCATATAGTTAAGTACTCACTTGAGTCCCATGAAGGAGCACTGTAGCCAAAGCCAAGCTAACACCAACATCAGAATCATATTTGGGAATGCAAACCCAAACCAGGAAGCAAAATTCACAACATCATTATTGTTGGGGTACAGCCTGAAAAGAAAAAAAAAATGCTTTCTCTATAAGTGTCAAAACATTTAGTAATCTGCTCTCCTTTAACATTTGCGAGTGACAATTATATGTGTAAATCCAACCTCCATAGACTAACTGAAGTCAATAGGAAGGCAGCCTGCATTTCACAGATGAACTTAAGTGATCCTCAGTTTTCCCCTGTATTTTACTTTAATAGATACAGGAGCCTGCATTGATATTTTATGTCTCACCAAGACAATAACTGCTGAAAGATCTCCTGCACATTCTAGGTACCTTTCACTTCCTACATGTCTGGTTATTTATCCTAAGGCATGATGTTCTTTTTTTCTCCTCATTCGTTCTAGTATGAGAGCAAGAACTGTCTTTCCTGAATTAGGAAATTTCTACCTGCTTCAATAGATGAAGTTGCTAGTTGGCTTAAAAGAATTAAGTCAGTGTTACGAGAACATCAATTTCTGTTTTTTCCTGCATCCACCGGTGAAGACTGGAGGAAAAATATCAACAGCAAACTTCCAGGTGGGTGTTAAAACCAACAGGTAACATGGCAGCTGACAATGAAGTACTCCCAAGAGAAGGAAGCAATGTTGAAGGAGTGCTGTGGTATCTGCAAAATTTTCCCTGTAGATTAGGCCAGGTTTAAATCAATGCTCAAACTCAATTTAGCAAAGAGAGTATTTTGTGGATAGCTCCTTTCTTTTACAACATTATCCATACAGTTTCCACAGCCATGGCATGGAGGAATAATATTGTAGGAGAGGCTAAGCTATTTTTAGCTCTGTTCGGTATGAGAAGAGTTAATTATACACCCTTATGCTCTTCACTGCAGTTCCTCTGCTGATGAGCTGCATTTCAGTTGAAATAGAGAAGGCAGAAGAACCAGCATCTCAGCATCTCATGATCAACCAACTAGCTGTCTGCTGATTACCAGCATGCATTTCCAAGACTCTCAGGAGACCTCTGATACCAACACAAAGCTGCGTTTAGTAGGCTGAAGCAGAAAAATGAGGGCCATCACTTCATACACGCTCCTCACATTCAGTTAATTGACTGGTTATTGCTTATAGTTTGCAACTGAAACAGTCATCTAAGATTAGACAGTTGGTTACAGAAACAGTGAAAGAAATGGCAAGATGACTTACTGATTCATTTGGCCTTTCAATACCATGTTTGGTCCTGTTCCAGTGAGTGTTGCAGTTCCCCCAATGCTGGCAGCATAGCATACACAGAGTGTCATTCCCTTACATATATGCTTCCTCATTTTCATTTCCTCAGAAGATCTGGGGTCATCGGGGACTTGTCCATTGCTTATGACTAGACACAAAGAACAGGACTTGCCTCAGGTATAAAATGACAGAGGCAGAGAATTCAGGACAGGGTCTGGAGGCTCAGTGCTTTCAGTCTGCCTATGCCTTTTATTTTAATACGAAAAACCACAAATATATCACTAAAAACTTTGGACTCACATTCATGAAGACCTGAAGAGAGAAGCTGATGGTCTGGGCCTATAAGATCAAAGCATGTTGCTGTCCATATTGGACATATCTGTCATAACTGTCCAAATCTGCCACAGTTTCACAGCAGTAATTTTGTTTTTCTAGAGAGGCTTACCACCAATCAGATATTGCCATCACTTGATCCACTCCAGTACCACAGTAAGAACCCAACTAGCTTTAACAGCTGTGAATATGGGTGCAAAAAAACCCATCCAAAACCAAATTATTGCCTGGCATAACTGTTAAGATTACTATGTTCTGTCAGTTTACATCTTTTCCATGTAGCTTTTAAGGAACTCTTTTCTTCACCCCACCTCCACATACAATCTAGTCAATAAAGAGGTATTTTTTACCCCAGAACCAAAATAGGTTGTGTTTGCACAAATCTTTGCAAACATTCCTCTGTGGCTTAGAAGCTGAATCCCTAGTGATAATCACAAGGTTTAGAGTGGGATGCTGGGAACTGGATGCTATTTCCCACTGGATATGCTTTTCACTTCCCTGAGCAGGCAGTCAAGTCTAGGGAAACTATGGAATGACCACAACCTAAGGAAAGAACACAACAGTATGCATGGGATCTAGCACTATGCATAACAAAATGGCAGCCACCAAAATTGGAAGCCATTTTGAAAAACCTCAATGTCAGATATTTAAGGATTTTGTCAGGTTACCATCTTTTTTCCTTGGAAAAGATGCAGAGAACTACTAGGACAGGGAGTTCTGAGCATAGCAAGTTCAGTAGGATCAACTCACTGCTAAGTAGGCCCTTACCATGCACCACAGTGGGATCTGCTGCATTCTTTTCCTCCAACTCAATCACTGTATTTGTTTGCCCAGGTGCTTGTTCCATCATGGTCACATCATACTCTGTGTTGTCCATTTGATCCAGGACAGCCTGGACAATGGGAACCATCATAGCAGTGGTGGCTGTGTTACTTATCCACATGGATAGGAAGGCAGTGACTATCATGAATCCCAGCATGAGCCTGAAAAGAGAGAAACAGGTAGAGGAGGAAGGAGGAAAACCATATAGTGCTAGGCTTTGTAGTCACCATAATTTAGAGAGTAGAGCCCAGACAGGGAATACAAAGCAGAGCCATATTCCCTTTTAGGACACCTCTGCCGCCTTCACTGAAGGAATCCCAGAAAGTCTAAATGCTCCTTAGTCTATGCATGCTTAAGTCTGTCATCATTTTGTCCCCAATGGCAAGCATCTAGAATTTAGCCAGATACTGGTTTTGGCTAAAAGAGAGTTAAACTCCTACTGCTACCAGACTTCACCTTTGGAAACTCTGTACAAGTGCAGATGAAGAGGTTCTCAAAGGTTCCCTTCTCTGCTTTTTGTTAAATACTATCCCTATGCCTTTGCTAAATTGACACAGGCAAGGAAGAAGTAATGTAACACTCTTACAGTGCAGGCTTCACCCCAAGAATCAGCAGGACCCTCAGCGCAATCCTTTTGTGAAGATTCCATTGCTCAACAGAAATTGCAACAATCAGCCCTCCAAGAAAGAGCATGTTTGTGTCGTTTAGGTACTGCAAACACACCTGGAAAACAGAGAAGGTAGTCAGGGTTCCAAATGTTGCTTCTTGCTGGCTTCACCAGTACATTTTGCCTTCCAGTCTCCCAAAGCCATTTACTGCACCAGGCTCTATCCCAGCACTGGCAGAAGGGGCAGTTGCAGCCTGTCAGAAGAAGGATTCCCAATGCATTTTGAATTCTCCCAGAGGATATGTCAGCATTGCTCTTTCATGGGATGGGTTATGAACACTTGTAGGATGTTCTCCAGCACTATCCACACCAGAGTCAGACCTTCCCCTCTATCACCTTGAGCCCCACACCCTTAACATCTTGGGCAAATCTGTGTTTACTCCAGCATCTTCCCACACAAGAATCCTGAACACTGCTCAACATGTTCAAAAACAGCACTACACAACTTGAGTGCTTTCATATCAGACTTGTTTTGCTCAATACTGCTTGTTTGCTCGGAGCAATGGATATACCTGTATCAGACTTCAAATGAGTAAGTTCCTTACTAATTTAGAGCTCTGAACTCCAAGCAGAGGGAAAAACACCACAGGCATGAGGGAGGTAACAGCCAGCGGGATCACTTCAGTGCACCAGTACACTGCCATGATGATGATGATATATGCACATTTGGCCTCCTGCAACATAATTGAAGACACATTTAAGCATAGAAAAGTATTCTTTCAGATAAGAAACACGTTGATAACTCTTAAAAGGGGCCTAAACAGTCTACTGCCTTTAGCTTAACAAGTTATGCTGAAATAGGTAACAAAGACATAAGGATTTAAATTTGTGCTCTCAAACCTGGTTCTCAAGTCCCTATTTGCATAAAAACATCTTTTTCACACTTTTAGAGTGTTTGTTCTCATGCACCCACACAAAATTCAAGGCGTGTTCAGTAACATACCTGAGCCCAGAAACTGTATCACTGAATAATTTCTTAACTTTTTAAAGTAACTCTTAAGCTAAATCTCTTTTACTGTTTTATCTGGTGACTAAGCTTTCTAGAGGTATTGAACTACTTTCCTAAATCATACTGTGCTTACCTACTAGGGGAATTCCCTAGATCACAAATGTTGTAACTTCTTTTTATACTATTGATCAGGCATCTCTGTAACCTAGTCTGCCTTGGTTTGTAATTTCAAAACTGTTAGGAGAAGCAAGGCCATTGATTAGCCAACAGTAAACAGTGTTTTAGTCAGTGTTTTGTAGTTCAGAATTTGCCCATATTTAGAGAATTTTATAGAAACTTATTCTAATACAACCAATGGGACTTTATTGCAAAAATAAATGGTGTTACAGTGACATTTAAAATTACTGTAAGGCAATACTTATAAATAGAGGTGTGTTTTCCTTCATTTTGTTGAGAAGCTTAAGAACCAGAAAACAGCTTTTGCAATTACTTTCTTATTTTTTTTTTTTCAGGTTTCTGGGATATTAGTTACAGTGCAGGCTTTTTAGACGAAAAAATATCAGACAAGTCCTATTTAAATCTCTTCCCTTAATAAATATGAGGTAAACTCATGATACAATTTATGCTGTACCACAGTAACTAAGTGCTAGAACTGACTGTGGTTAATCTGTTGCCAGTATGAAAGACAGATAAACAATCCTAAATGAATAAAATTCCCAGTACTGGAGAAACATTGGTTTTGTAGAGTGGAAAGTAAATAATTTATGTGAAGTTCAAAAATACAACCATGCTTATAAATTAACTCCAAAAACCACAGCTGATTCAAACAACCAAAGCTCTGCTATTAAATACATCTCAGTATCGACACCTATATCTATCAAGTAATGTATGTGAACAGTTTAAAAATGTTTATTTGGTGTCCCTGGACAGGAAACAGTGATCTGCCTTCTCACTGAGAGCTGAAAAAACAGTCACTGATAGAAACGTTATTCTCCTATTGTGAAATTCTGAAATTTCTTAGATTAGACTGATGACACAATATTCCTAAAAATACTGGAAAACTGAAGACATACTTTTTTTTTCAGAGAAATGAAGTTTCCTAGTATTGATCAAAGTTGTCCCTAACAGTCAGAAATCTCTCTTTCTGTAAAGCAGCAGCATTCATCTGGAAGGCAGTGTTGATAATACTTCGACACGTAAATCAGAAGGGATAGCAATTTTGTTTATAAATATGTATGACATTTTCCTGTACTTTAAAATATACTGAGCTATACAGGTCACTCAGAAGAAAGACTTTTTTTAGCATTAGAATAGACTTTAAAGCTCTAGTAGGCTAACATTCACTAAACTGAGCTTTCACATTTTGCCAAGAAGGATGGATACAAGACATAGATAGAAGCCAAACTCTTCACTGTGTTATTCCAATTTTAAGCAGGTATAACCCTGCTGAATGCACAGAAGTTGTGCCATTCCTATTGCTCCTGTAAGATGGATGGGAATTGGAGGGTATTTCATTTGAAACCCTGTTATGATAACTGCAAAACACACAGCTTCCACCTGCATCACTGGTGAAGAATGCCACTCAGCAACACCCCTTCAAGTACCTCACTTCAGCAGCAGATGAGCTGGAGAATCCAGAAGTCCTATCTTTCTGTCTACTGCTATAATTACAAGATTATGCAAGACATAATTCTAAAAGTGTGGGCCAGTTATGAATATATTTATCTTTGGTCCAAAAAGAACTGCATTTAATTTGTAAGATGAGTTGGGTCCATGGGAGCCCCAAGTCCTGTCGGCGGCATAACCCTTGGGATGAACAGAGATTGCCACAGAAATCCTTCTGCAAGTTCAGCTGCCTAGCACCAGTGTCTGGAGCTGCACAGGAGTATGAAGTGGCAGGAAGGATCTGCTTCAGCCCACTATGGGGAAGAACTGCCTTGGCAGGGATCGGGCACTGCCTGCTAAAGGGGCAAAGGAGATGCGGTGGTGAGGGGGAGAGGGTGTCCACTGCTGCACAGGCTGCCTGCGGCAAGGCCCCGCGCCAGCTGGGCAAGCAGACCCGCCGGGCTGAGGGGTGAGCTCCTGAGGGGCAGAAGGGCTCTGACTGGCGGGCTGAGGGGTGGGCTCCTGAGGGGCAGCAGGGCTCTGACTGGCGGGCTCTGTTCCCTCGCGGGCCCCGCAGGCACTTACCCGCGTCGGTACAGCGACCGGCAATGGCAGCAGCAGCAGCGGTGTGAGGAAGAGGATTGCGAAGGACCGGTACCTCATCAGGGGCCGCAGGCAGGTCGGGGCCATCTTCTGCGGGGACACACGGTCAGGGCGCGAGGATAGCAGCGCCCGCCGCTACCGCCTTAAGTACGGGGCGGCGGGGCCGCGGCGGGAGGGACATGGCGGGGGGCGACACGACCCGCCCGCACCCTGATGGACGCCGGCCCGCCCGCGCCCCGAGGGGGCCGGTCCCTCCCGCCCTGACGGCCACCGGCCCGCTCGTGTCCCGGGGGGCCGGCCGCCGGTTAGCGGTGCGGACGGCGATCAGGAAAGAGCGAACTGCCGGTCTGGCGCCAGGCCCGCCCCCGGCCCTCCGCATAGCCAGGCGGCAGCAGCTCTGCAGCGCAGGGTGCCCGCAGCCCCCACCTGGCACCTATGGAGCTTCCTCAGGTGATCCAGACCCAGTCGGAATCCGCCCGCCCGCTCCAGCATATGGGCGCCGGACACAGAGTGTGGCGTTCCTTATTTCCCAGTCCCTGACGTCCAGCTCTGTGCAGACCCCTCCATGCCCAAGGAAAGCTCATTAATGGCTGTCCAGCTATCAGACGGGTTGAGAGAATGTTTTAAGAAAAAGGCCCCTGCTCATAGTGCCTACGGAAAGTTGTTGGTGAGCAGAGGCCCAGTGTGCTTACAGATTTCTGAGGTGCTGAGGATTCCAAGGGAGGGCCATCCCTCACTCATTGACACACTGGTGAGGAAGGCCTGAGCTCCTCTGGGGAGATGGAGAGTTAAAACCATAGTTAGGGTGGTCTCCAAAAAAAAACCAAACCATAGTTAGGGTGGTCTGTGCAGGCATGCATGGCTGTGTTTCACTACTTATTATTTTGTCAGGGATTACATGTCTGCTGCCTGGGTTAAAAATAACCCAGAAAGGTTAACTTGAAAGGTTGTTTTTAATGGCATTCGTATCAGTGATTTGATCTACAGTGTAGCCACAGAATCAGAAGTTATAGCACTACTGGAACAGGTTGCAAGTATTAGCAAAATGGCAGAAAGGAACAACTGGAGGGACTGCAAACTTGACTGAAGACAAATAATTTGTTCATATGTTCTGCTTCTGGGATATCAACAGCCACCTGAAATTGAAGGCAGCATAAATTATATCTTGACAATTTTATCCTGCATTCTTTTAGTACAGTCTTACCAAGCAGTTAGAGAAACAAAGAATTTCAGATTCCCCAGCAAGTAAGGAGGGAGCTCTAACTGCAGCTTGCAGTATTTGTCCCCTGCTGACCAGAGGAACTTGAGTGACTTGAAGTTCAAAACAAGTCTCTCCAATGCTACTGTTCTGTTTATAAAAGCAGTGAATGTCCACTAAGAAAAACAGTAGCCAACCGGATCTGTACAGATTCCAACTTTTCAAACATTTAGCAGCAGTCCCTCTGGGTAACTTACCAACACAGAGGAAACTTAACACCAGTGCAAAGCCTAGCAGAAAGTGGGGAATCAGCCAAAATTGTCATTCCTGTGGACTGTCTCCAATGAAAAAATGGTCCCCAGTCAACAAAGAAAAATACAGAACTTAAATAAGAAAATATAAATAGTTAACTCTAAAGGAGTTGTACTGGCAATTCAGTTTGCCAGTTCATGCTTCACTGTCCTCTTATCAGGTACAGAGAAGGGAATAAATATTTCCTTATTGGGCAGAATTAATGCAAACTGGCCTTCACTGTGCCATGCAAAGTACATTCTGTGAATGGAACAAAACCAAAAATAGGATTCACAAAATAGACCAAGCATTTGAGTAATAGGAAGTCAGATTGAAAGATACATGACTGAGCAGCTTTGACTTCTTTACTTTCTCTTAAAAGTAGGCACCTTTTCTAGACGGTTGCTTCAGGAGTGAGAGAAGGTATGAGAGTATAAGCCAGTAACAAAGCCAAGCCCATCTCATGACTCACTGCCTCTGCCCTGCCCTGCCTTTCTTGCCATTATTCAGTTGGTGGTTCTGAGGGTCTTTGGAGTTTAACTTGACAGAGAAAGCAGAACATTTTTCTTATGAGCTTAGTAGGTTTGATGAAGATTTCGGTGAGCACGAGAGCCAGCTCAAGAGACTGGGGCACTTGTGACTGGGAATAGCAACAGCTGGGCAGGAACCCAAAGGAAATTTGCACCTTTCAAGACAGCAGATTCACAGATGAGCTTGACAGTGTTGTTAAACCACACATAGAGTATTGCAGTCTTCCCTTTTGTACTTCAGATACCAGATTCAATTATGTGAGCCACTGTAAAGAGCTCCACTCAGAAGTGGGACACTGCTGAAGACTAGTTAACAAAGGCTGACCTGCATTGTCAGGGTTGGGAGAAGGGACTAGAAATCTAGTCCTCTTGGAAGGCAGGAATACCAGCGTCATCACTCCAAGTGGAAAAAATGGCAAATAAAGCTTTTAGTATAATTTAGGTCATTCCCAAGAGGCAGTTTTTCTGATCTCTCTTTTTCACTGTAAGCCAGTCATCTCGGTTACTCCTGTTGTTGATGGATGTGAATGGTCTATGGCAAGGAAGCTTGGTAGGTAGCAGTTGATTAATTTAGTTAGAAATATACGTATTTTCCACCCCAAATTCAAATGTCATCCAAACATACAAGTACAGCTTGCTTGTGTAAAAGCAGTCCATTTGACCTAGATAAGTGCTATTCCCTTTCAGAATAAAAACTCATCTCACATTCTTTTTAAAGTTCTTTGATGTTGCAGACTCTATGCAACACACACAGGTACAAAAGTTTTAACAGAATGATATTAAACAAGGACTGTAAGACCTATCATACTTGACATTAAGAAACAAAAATAAAAACAACTAACCCTGAGACACTATAGGACTTAGCAGAAAAAGAAGTGACTTCTACCCAGGCTTTTGAAAATCACATTTAAAAAACAACCAGCTCAGAACTTACCTCTGTGATTCTTGACTTAAAAAGATGCCTAGGAGAGGTGTTGTAGATAATGTTATGCACTGGAAGGTTTACACAGATTTTAAGTGGAAAGAGTTATTACCACTATTCAGAGAAAATTTTAATTACTTTTCGTTTTCCCTCCAATCAGTACTTTCCAGCCACTGCCAATACACTGTGTTGCTTTAGGAGTATCTTGTAGCTAAGTTCCCAATGGAGCATCTGATATTTTTCCAAGAAAAGCTTTTGAGACACTGAACGAACAGTCCTTTCAGTACAATCGCTGTGCCCAACAACTTTCTACGTAAAAGCCCTCATTACGAATTTTGAGTCAGTGGGGTTTTCTTAGTTAGTGTGTGGTGCTGGTCAGGCTTTCTTGACCTAGAATTGGTATTTCCAATATAGTTTGCATGAGGTCTTAAAGCACATTCAAATGCTGTACAGGCAAATGACTACAAAAGAAAAAAAAAAAAAACCAAAGAAAATCACATAAAAAAAATTTGATTCAGAATTGGCAACTCTAACCTCTCTGTAGCTGCCATCTCATTAACATATTTGTTCAAAGCCTTTTCTCTGCTTCATTACATAATTTGTGTAATAAAATCCAGAAAAACACTCATTATTGTCAGGTCTAAATAATGGCTTCTTTGGCTTCCTTTTTCTTCTTCTTTTGTTTTTCCCAGAATAAAATGCAGGACAGAAGGGGCTTGTTTGGACAGGAAATGAACCACACCAATTTCTGAGCAACTGGGACATTTGTCATGTATGGCATTAGAATACATTAAACAAATACTAGTGAATTGTTCTTCCCAATACCTTTGCAAAGTAGAAGAATTAATGTTATCACCCCCATTTTACAGATTAAGAAGGTCAGTTAATATTCTCTGTATCTGCTGTATCTAGTTGTTCCACACTGGGCAGGGTCTTCAACATCAAAGAGCCACTTGCATTAAATGCTGTGAGAGATCAGTTGTAGCAGCAGGTTCAAGAAATGCTAGGCCTTCCATCAGAAAGACCTGAAGATACTGGTATTGGCACTGAAATGTAAAGATTTGCTCATTTTTCTCTCTAACTTATATTTACTCTTGAAGTACTTTATGTAAAATCTTAGAGCTGTATGGCCCCCAGCTGAGGTGCAGCGATAGGCAGGACCTGCTGCCCCTGGGGCCTCTGGTGCTTCTGGTCAATCCCAATCAGACAGGAAAAGGCAAAGCTGGGCAGCCCAGGCTGGAGGTTTCACTGCGCACATTCTCTGATATCCTGAAGTGGTCCAAGGATCACAGTGTACACAGCAGGGCCTGGGAGTCTGCTGGGGCGAGGCGGGTGGGAGGCCTGCACAGCTGCTGCTGGCCCCTCCTCAGGTAGCCACGGGCCTGCATGGGCCCTGGGGGCTGCTGTGGGCAGGAAAGTGAGGATGGAGAGTCACAGAGTGGCTTGGGTTGGAAGGGATCTTTAAAAGCCATCTAGCCCAGCCCTTCTACCATAAGCAGGAGCATCTTAACTCTGCTACTGCATAAACCAGGTTGCTTTGGGAAAAAGGGAAACTGGTGAGCTAATCTGTATGTGGAACTCGTACTAAAAACATTTGCCTGGCAATGCTGCTGTTTCTCCTTTAAAACTTTCTGGCTCAGCAGCTGATTGGGGTGGAGCTGTTGCAACAGAGGCTTTCAGTTTCGTTTTTTTTTTTTCTCTCTCTGTTCTTATAGGAAGGATATCCAGCAGAATAAGAAGAAAAATAATGACAGAAGAGAGCAGGTTCTGCAAAAATTGGTAAGAGATCATTCTCCCCTTTCACCTCTATTAACCATGGGGATTTGAAGAGTTTTTCCAGGATTTTAGTTAAGGTTATCTAAGTCTACTGTAACAGGAGAAGAAGAAAAAACACAAGATAGAAGGGGTGTACATGAGCCACTGAATACTCAAAGAAAATATTTTGCATGCATTTTCACATTTCCAGGTTGCTGCTTTCTTGCTACTATATTGTGGAGAGGTTTCTTCCATGGCCCTCTTGTATACTGCATGTTCTCTTTTTAAATATCACTGTGGGTAATTTTGCAGCATGTGGCAGAGGACTCAGTGCATGGACCATGTCAAACCCAGCAGCTGCCTCTGTTTCACTCCATAGCTAATGTTTCTTTCTGTTGCTATACTTGTAGTTAAGTGATAAAATATTTATTTTTTTCAGGGTAATTGGCCATCGATGAAGGACCATGAGGATGGCATAGCTTGGTGTGTGTCAACTAGAAACTAGGCCACTGGGCACATTATATGAACAAAGACTGTGAACCACTGCAATTAAAAAAAAGAGTCAAACTTTAAAAGGTTAAACACGAGCTTAGCCTCAATTTTATTTAGTCAGAAAGGAAACCTAATGAGTTCATTTACTCATGTTTCTTTCTCCTTTATGTGCTTGGAAGTAAATGAGATGTGTCTGCTGCTAATTTTTCCATCCATACTGTCCACTGTTTGAGGTTTCTCACTCTCTGTCCAGAATGTGATGAGCCAGTTTCCTTAAAGGATATGAAAGATCATCAAAAAGAAGCACATAAGCAGGTGAGGGAGGCTTCATGTTCTTCTGGGTTTTCTTGCAAACAGCAAAAGCTCTGCCAGTGTTGAATTAGTATGTTCATGGTATGGTGCTCCATACTAATGTCCTCTTTTTGGATGGGATAGAGTTAATTTTTTTTCCCTAGTAGCTGGTATAATACTGTGTTTTGGATTTAGGATGGGAAGGATGATGATAACACATGGATGTTTTAGTTCTTGCTGAGCAGTGCTTACACTAAGTCAAGGACTTTTCAGCGCCTCATACTGTCCTGTGAGCAAGAAAGCTGGAGGTGCACAAGAACTGGGAGGAGACAGAGCTAGGATAAATGGACAAAACTGGCCAAAGGGATATTCTATACCATATGATGTCATGCTGAACATGCTGAAAAATAAAAACTAGTTGGAGTTGGCTGGGGACAGGTGCCACTGCTTGGACACTGGCTAGTCATCAGTCAGTAGCTGATGAGCAATTGCATTGTATATTGTTTTCTATATTCTTCTTTCATTACCATTTTTTCTCTTCCTCTTCTGTCCTATTAAACTGTCTTTACCTCAGTACACGCTCTGTCTCTTTCCCTGATTTTCTCTTCCATCCTGCTGGTGGGAGTGAGTGAGTAGGTAAATGGCTGTGTGGTGTTTAGCTTCCTGCCAGGTTAAATGACAACAACTAACTAAATTTCAATTTCTGTTATTGTTTGACCAGAAAAATCTGTAAGTGTCTTATATGACCCTTTAGATTTGGCTACAGCAGCTTTTGATCTTACTGCACACTCCTCTTAAGAATATCTCAGTTTTCCTAGCAATACAAATTACACCTATGGATTCATGCTCCTAGTGGTTATGAATTAGTGTTTCCAGAGGGGCCATTATAATTTAGACTAACTGAATATCAGACTTCTACTTTCACATTAAACCTAAGTCAGGATTTTGAATACACACTCTTTATTTCACATCACTCTGCATTTCACATGGGCACCTTTTAGAACTGGATCCTTGCACACAGTGACAGCTTCTTGCAGAATCATCAGATATATGTTTTCCTTAAAATCTAATTAACACATCTGAGGCCTGATAGGGAAACAAAAATTCACCAACAGCTTGTTGATGATTGAAATAAAAATTACTGTCTCAGCATCTTGAAGCTTTATTGACACATGAAATAATAACCATCCTCCTACGCTCCCAGTGACCTCCTGTATGTTTTGCTTGCAGGTCAAATGCAATCCTTGTCACCAAAGCATGCAGCAATACCAGTTGGAGCATCATGAGGTATGTATGGAGTGGGAGTGCAGTATTTCTTACCTTCTAGGCTGATGCCTTTGACCAGCCACCAAGAGTCACATTGATGGGTTCAACACCAAAACCATGTAAATCCCTCACCCCCGTCGTGGACCATGAAGAAGCTTAGATCTCTCAACAGTTGCAATGTTATGGCGTACCTTTTTCCCCTTGTAAATAAGTATATGCCATGGTGGTTGCCCATCCAGTTGTGATGGGAGAGTCTGTTCCGGAGATAATCCAGGAGATGCCTCTTACAGAGAGCATTCTTAAACACTCAGGTATTACTCTCATCCAATACCCTCTTTTAGTATAGATAGAAAATTTGCAGTAATTTCCTCTGTCCATGTGCAGGCCAAGGAATATCACAAACGCGCAACGAAATGCATGATCTGTGAGCTTGAAATGCCCTTCAACAAGCTTCAGGAGCACCTGAACACCTGTGCCAGCCAAACAGAGTGGTGTTGGGAGTGCAACAAATACATCATGCTCAAAGACCAGAGCAAACACAAAAAAACTTGTCAGAACAGTGGTCTGTCCTGTCATAAGGATGTGAACTTTCAAACCAGTGAAGCATCCACTAATGCAACATTTATCTGCCCCACTGGTAAGCAGAATTCCTCATTGTCATGGACTGAGTCAGCTCTGTTTAATCTCAATGAAAATTCTCCTGCCTTCTCTAATATTCTCAATATTCTAGGCTGGAGGAGGTTGTTGTTTAACCAAGCCAGAGTGAAAGGGCCAAATGTTCCTTTCTGTTACGTTGGTTATTCTAAAGCTAGAGTGGTTCCACTGACTGATAGCTCACTGGCCATGTTGTTTTATACCTCCTTCATATCCTGGAAGAGAACTTCCCTCTGTCAGAAATTAAGTGGAACTTCTTCCTCTTTCTATTTGTGGCATGGGAGACAATATGATTTAGAATTTTCTCCTACTTCATATATAAAGCTGATGATGCATACACTTTTTTCTTCAAGTTGCCAGTAGCTTTATTAGGCCTAAGGTATTCAACAGACTATGTCAAGAAAAAGAATTTACAAATCCTGTTGGTGATTTCAGAAAGGAATAGGCATCAGTAGGTGCAGTGGTTCGTAAAATAAACTACAGAAAGCAGAACCTCCTAGCAACAGAATTAGCTAGGCCAGGGTAGGAGTGAAGCCTCTTGAGCCACAAAACATGGGGCTGAAGTGAAATTTTAAATATCCCCAAGTTTGCGAGAAGGTGTGGTGGATTGCCTTGATGGTGCCAAAAGCAAAATGTAATCACAGCTCTAATTCCTTCTCGGACAGTGGAATCAGCATTCTGTGTTTCTCTAGAACCAATGACTGTAAGTTGACCTGAGCAGTTTGTCTAGATGACTTGTGTCAGTATCGTGTTTCTCTCAATTTTTTTTTTCCTTCTGAAGGTACTGATGGCAATCTTTGTCAGAAGTGCAATAAATCATTCCCAGATAACCAGTACTTCCAGCACCTGGTAAGCACATTTGAAACTGAACAAGAGAATGTTCTGTGCTTAATTTCCAGCCAGGTTATTTCTCTAAAAAGCTATATGTATGTAAAAAGGGGCAGTGTGTCTTGGCTCTTTAAACTGTGGCTTCATGGCACAGTGTATTCAGCTGGAGCTTTCCTATGAGGTGTTGTCCACTGTCCCTCCCCTTGAGTCCTTTCTGTCACAAATCACAACATGCCACACTGTTGCATGTAATACCAATCTTGACCTTATTATGTATGCTCTCTTTTAACAGAGCAAATGTGGAGCAGCCCATGAGCCAACAAAACACCTTGCTGGCCAGCCAAATTCAGAACCCATCAGTCATCCACCAAAGCCTTTATCCTTAGCTCCCTCTTCATCCTCTGGGAATGCAGTGGCATGGAGAGATGTCCGTCCCAAAGAGAAAGGAAGGGACCAGTCGCTGTTCTCCAAAACCTTGCTTAAACACCCAAAGAACAAAAAGATCGGCTCTCCCTCTACTGCAAGTGGTGGACTTTTCACATCACCTGAAGCTCTTAAAGATACCCAGTCTTTCGATATGCTGGTGACCTGTACCCATTGCAACATTCTTCTGCCTCTTCCAACCCTTCAGAAACATGAGGTAAGAAGTGACACATTGGACTCAGCCTCATACATGCAAAGGGCCAGACTGATATCCACACTGCCTGGGGTCCCAGTGCCCTGTTCTGGATTCCTTAGCTTTTTGAAATGCTGTCCATAGGTATATTCTCTCTGTAAAGTGTGGAAATTGTTACATGCATTGACTGTTTATGCTCACATCTACATAAACAAGATCCATTGCCTGCAGTCTGTTTGAGTTTTATAAAAATAATAGCCATGACTCAAGCCACTAATTTTAATCTCAGCAGAAGTCTTCAGCAATTGTCCTTATCAGCTGAAGGCTGACACTGTTCTTGCTAAGCAAATAGTATGGTTATATCTCAGTTACATTAGGGATGGAGCTCTAGATGATCTTCCATCCCAACAAAAGGTGCCTATTTACCTCCCTAGTAAATGTGATTGCACAATAAATGTGATTGTGAAAATAATGGTAAGATCTTCTCTGATATAACTGTTACTTATTTTTTTAGATCAGATGTCTACATTCAACACTTTTGAATGGGATGAAACAAGAATCAAGCCATGGAGAAAAAGGTACTACTAATTTAGAACAGAATTCATAATTCAGGATTTTTCAGGTTAATGGGAACAATGGAACACTTGTAGAGGAAGTGTGTCTAGAAAAGCTAATTCTCTGAATATCACAAAGCTCTTAAGATTCCAACACACAGTGGGTTCCCATGAGGTCACATTGAACAAGTACTGCTTCAGAGTCCATGTGTTTTCAACTCAGAGTAACCCATATTGTGCCACTCAGATTATGTTACTATGAACAGTGCAGTACTTTCCCTACTATTAACAGAGATCATCACAAAGGATTTCACAGACCAAATGTTTTGTCCCAGGTCTGTCTGCTCCAACATTGGATGGAGACTTAAAGAATAATTTCAAAAGACAAGAAGTACAATTATTTTTCCTCCATAGCACAAACTGAGTATTTAGTAGAAGCATTGTTATAACTATGCCAGACAATACCTCCGTTTGAGTTTGCACTGATGCATAAGCGGTATGTCACTTTCCTAACCCTGTTCCAGATAGGCTGTGGATCTTAATCCTTCTCTTTTTGCTAACACCTCCCCCTGCTAGTATCACCTCCTAAGCAGTATCATTTCCCCTCAGTCCAATTAATTAAGTGAAACTGAAAGCAATTGTTCTCAGTATGTCCTTTTTCTGCTTGGCTCAGTAAATGAAGTATTACTTCTCCCTGTAAAACTTTCCTCTCTTGGTAAGTTAAAGAGAGAAAACACCAAAGTGAGAAATAGGGGGTTTGTCTAGTTTTGAATTACAGGACTCTGGTCTTGAAATAAAAGTAAGTACATTGTAATGACACGGATTATTTAAACTGCATTGTAGTGGGGGTTTTTTAATATTGTTTAGCTGAGTGATGTATAGGAAAGCTTTGAAACTTTAAAACCACTCATAACTGAACTTTGTTTTACAGAAGACTCTTTCTACAGCATTCACGATTAGATCTGCAAATAGAGGCACGTCTTCAGATTGAAACTTCAGCTCAGCTTTAGCAAAAGGCAGTAATAAGTGTGATAACTTTATTGACAAAGAAAAGTGACTCGCTGCTCTGGATCAAGAACAAAGATGGATCAAGAATGAAGAGTGGCTCAGATTTTTATTCCTTATCAAGTGAGGCATTTAGAAATTTTTTACCAGAAAACTGTAAAAGTGATGGGGGCTCAACATTTGTTGTAATTTCAAATATTTCTGTGTAAGCTTTCCATAGGCATGTTCTCTTCCCACCCACTTCAGAAATGGAAGCAGCTTATTTTAAAATGTTTTTTCTGGGGTAAAGAAGGAAATAAAGAATTCAGAATTCCTTATGTTGAGCACCACCAACTCCCCTTGTACCCACTGAGAGCTGAGACCTTAGTGAATGGCCCAGTGAAATTAAAAAAGAATTTTAAGTTATGCTCACCTTCACTTCGGTGAACCACTGAACCTAGGGACAGCACAAACATCTTAGTCTCGGGAAATTGCAGGCACATCCAAGGATAACTGAGGGTGTTAATCTTCTGAAATATAAATGGAAACTGCTAGAACCCAGTGGTGGAAAAGTTAAACTTGAAGAGTGGATGCTTTATGCTGAAGTCTGTGAACATTTGTGAAGCAGCCTTTGCTGCTTGGCATCTTGCATCAATAAACACTGAAACATAGAACAGTTTTACTGCATGGTTCCAGTTTGCTCTCATCTGCCTGTAGCACTGTTCAAACTTAAAAGCTGATGGCTGGAACTAATGTACATATGCTGACTTAAAATTTTAGTAATGTCTTACTTCTCAGATCCAAACTCTTCTATTCTGCACTCATTAGACTTTCACAAAGTTCAGTATTCTTATTATTCTTTGATACACATCACAGCAATGGACTTGATGGCTCTTCACACAACCATAAGCTCTCCTGTGTATTTTGGGGTCTGTACAGCTTCCAACAAACCCAGACATGTCAGGCCTCCCAGGAACTCCTTATCGTTTTTCAAAGTCTGTTCAAAGAGGGCTGGTAAACATAACGTGGTCTGAAGGGACAAGAACCAAAGTGGCTATGACTGAAAAATGGCACGAAACTTAGGTTAGGCCACCTTTATCCTCACAACTCATACAACTCCAGCTTTTTGAAGAAGTGGTATTTCCTCACCTTTAACAGCCACAGCAGGGCTTATTTCAGAAATTTGTGCTGCAGTGGCATCGTGTGGCTGTTGGTGTCACTGGCACAAGCTAAACCACCTCATGGCAGGAGACCTGGCCTTGGCGAGAGGAGGAGAATCAGGTGCAGTCTTGCCAGCTGTTCATTTGCAGAGGCAAAGGACTGCCTGGAAGTGGCAGTGGCTTCTGCAGACCTGAGGTCTGAGGGTCCATAAGGGATTTGCACAAGGTTCAGGGTGAGAAGCAAGCTTCCTTTCTCTTTTGCTCTCCTTGTTTTAAAAATTCCCCAGTTTGTAATCCAGATTAGCGGAAAACTGGAAATAAACTTGGTCACTAGATGGCAACAAAGAATGAATGTGGTCTTCCCTGATCAAGAGGCAAAGTTTTTAAGAGTTTGTCCTAGATTTGATCTGCGAGAAGAACTGGAAGATACCAGAGAAAACACGAAAATAAGTGTGCAGTCATTCTTCTGGTAATGAAGATCTGCTTTGCTATTGTTTGCTTCTTAGAAAAAAAAAAAAATAGGTTGCAGAAAATTATTATCTGATTAAAAGCATAATTTGGAGTAAGAAAAGGAAACTCTGCTTTCCCAGGGCAGATAGAGAATATAAGATCATACTCATGAAACATTGCTGATGTTTCAAGTACACTGAAATTCTAGCATTTCTTCTAAAGCTTAAGGCACATTTTTATTCTTTAGCAGTGGCAGGAGACAAGCTTTTTGTGTATGACCCTCCTTCCCTGATCTTGTTTCTAAACAATCTTTTTTTCATAGTGAAAGCATCAATACAAATCTATGAGATACCAGAGTGAAACACACCTTGAATTTGTCCATTTCCTAGGTTTTGTATGTCCATGGCTTCTCCTCCACTATACTGTGTACTGTATTTTTGCTTGAAGGTCAATCTTGTTTGAAGGCAGGAGTTTCATGTGTGCAAAAAAACCTGAAAAGCCAGCTGGTATATCCTGCTCCCATATACTGTTGTGATTTGCAACCATTATGGGAAGCAGAAGGAACTAAATGAACAAATTAAACTGACACTATACCCTGCAGTGATCTGATGGGGAGAAGCTGAATGACTTGTTTTTGGATTTGCCCACTGTTTTGTTCCAAAGGGCAACGTGGGATCTCAGTACTTATTGCTGTCTTCTATGGGATGTGGATTTTCAATAATCCAGAGGGAAAAAGTCATCTGTTGTCCCATCGCTGCGTGAATAATTTTTTTACTTCCTTATCTGAGGAGCTCCTCTGTGCTGTGCCCTCTTTTTAGAGCACCTGTTTCTCATCTCCGCTATCACTCTGCCCTAGCTGGCAGGGCTATGGAGAGGTGGTGAGGTCTCCACAAGGAGTCCCTCAGCAGAAGGGGCTGTTCGGGACCTCAGGGGCCCAGGAGGTAGGCAAGACAGAGGAGTGAGAATTCCTTCCCATCTCTTGCCAGACTATATAAAAGCCAGGAGGGTGAAAAAGCTCCCTTGCTCCTTCCCTTTCTCCTTCCTACCTTCTCTGGCACATTGTCTGCTGGGAAGAGCCTTGGCTTCTTTTCCCAACTCAGCTCTGCCACCAGGGACTATTGGACACTTCTATCAGTGACCACTCTAAGTGGGTTTGTATATATTTGTATGGTTTTCATGATTATCCCTTTCCTGTTCTAGTTTTAACTTCCAGCCTTGAAGTCTCTTCCTTGTTCCCTTTTCATCTTCCCCTGGGAAATGTTTACATAAATTCCTAGAAAGGACTGATCCTGAGCTGCCTCCAGCTTGTGGGCCCAAATGCCATGAGGCTTTACACAAGTGTTTTAAATTGGCAAAGAGGCTTCTCACCTTCTTTTAAGTTCACTTTTTCATTGCTAATAATAATTCCTGGGCTCTATCTTCCTCTTGATTCTCAAGCTATATGTCCCTCTATGTCACCATCCTTAATTTATAAGCTCAGAAGTGACAGATTATGTTTATTATGGAAATTACTTCCTTGAACAAGCTCCCTGAAATAACCTCCAAGGATTTCTAAGGAACCTTATATTTGGTAATTAATTATGCAAACCTACTTTTAACATATCTTTAGGTAATCAGAACAAAAGAAGACAATTGTCTTTCTTAATTATAATGAAAATTTACTTATGAAAATTGTAATTATGCACATTAGTGCACCTGCTATCATTCATGGCTGGGCTACCTTTAGGCAGTATTATTTTTCTCTCATTGTCACAAAAAGCTAATGGAAAGAAAAGTTAGAGGTGCTATGGTATAATTTCAGAAAACATTATTTGCTCATTCAAATCAGAACTGGAAGCTCAGTTCACCAGCCCCTGGAGAACTGGTGGTCCTGGTCCACCATCTCCAGGAATGGGGATAAGCACAAGTGTGCAGGTAAAGCAGAACTTCTTTGTGGTCACCTAAAATTACTTTTTAAATGTTTGAGAGCACCGTCATTTATCTCTGAGATAAAGCTATGAATGTATATCGGCTAATACTTTACCTACCCAACATCTGTTCCTTTCTGCTTTCTAAAATCCAGAATGAAACTGCTGAATAACAGCTGAGTTCCAAATTTGAAATCTGGAGAATAGAGAAATGGCCAATGTCTTTTTAAGACTGCTTTGAAGTCTTGTTTTTAGGTCTCTCCCAACTCTCCAGGTATTTACAACAGTAGAGATAGAGGCACACACAGAGAGAACTGGTAGAAACACAAAAGTTGGTGCTGATACTTCATTTTGGAACCTGAACTAAGTGATCTGTACAAGCAAGCCTGCTTCATAGACACTGCCAAGTACTGCTGCCATCCTGTGCACATTACTTTACCCTCATGCAATTAGAAGCCACATCTATGATGCCACTTCAGCTTTGTAGTTTGCCCTTTAAATTTTGTCAGTTGCTATGGCAGCAACAAATGATTGCAACCACTGCTGTTTATATTGCAAACCAAGTCACATCAATAGAGATCTTGGAAACTAAACAATAAAAATCTGACTTAGCTATACACTGCATTTGTCATTGTGCATAATACGTTGTTAACAACAAACAGGCTTCATCTAAGTCTTTGGTTTCTGAAGAATTTTGATAAGTCCTTTAACTAAAGGGTTGTCAACTGATAATTTATTTTCAATACTTACCCAGTGCTCTTCACACATCAGGACAATATTTCTCTTGCACTGTTTCCTGGGTATATCCTTGAAAATAATTACTTTAATAGCTTTTCTAGTTTTGAAGGAAGGCTACTGGCTTTTTTTTTTTTTTTGGTTGGTTGGTTGGTTCGTTGTTTAACTTGTACTAATTGTAGTATCTTGGGTCTAAAATAACGTAGCTTTAAAAACGATAAATCAGAGATTTCTCCCATGTCTACCGTCTGTTTAGATTATACTGCCTTTTTGAGGAAGGACTGTATTTTGTGCAAAGGCTCGTATAAACAAACTTCTCTAAGCTACAAACATTAAGGAACTGTAATATCAATTTCTGCTTTTGAACATCACCTGCTGAACTCTGTAGATGTTCAGAACAACAGAGAGATAAAGCGGATATATGCATCTGTCCTGTGCCCCTGAAGGGATTAATAACTGGCAGACAGAGCCAGTTGTGCCACTGCCTCATTTTGGGGACTCTGCTACATCCTTGGTAGGCAGGCCTGTGGCTGCCCTGCTCCAGTCTCTGGTGCCCAGACACGGCAGGGTTGGTGTCTGCTCTGCACCCTGGGAAGATGAGACTTCTCTCTTGGGTGGTGTGTCTTTTCTTATGGAAAGTTAAATCTAGACTGTCTAAATAGGAGGCCAGTCAGGCAATTTGCTGTTTAAATGACCCAATGAACATTGGGCATATTTAAGAAAAAAGTAATTTCCTAGTTACTAAATCTCATTAAAAAAGCAATTTTCCAATCAATTACAATGCAATTTAGCTGCTAACTGTTTAATTATGAAGAAAGAAGCTATATTGTTCTCTGTTCCTATATTTATGAAACATGCGCTAAAGTCTCATCTTCAGAGTAGCTGTTTGGAGGGATGTGACTGCTCTATTGATGCAATAATATTAAAGTTAAAATTTTCAGTTCAATGTATTGTGTTAGTACAAGGAAATACTGTTTGCACAATAGCTTTGAAACAGGAGATTCACAGATTTCTACAAAAGCTTGACCGTTTATTGTTATTTTCATGCCTATCAAAATTTTATTAGCTTATGTAGGTTTAATTAGAGGAACATTTTCTTTTTCTTCTTCTTCTTTTTTCTTTTTTTCTTTTTTTTTTCTTTTTTTTCTTTTCTTTCCTTTTCTTTTCTTTTTTCTTTCCTTTCCTTTTTTCTTTTCTTTTTCCTTTTCTTTTTTCTTTTCTTTTCTTTTCTTTTCTTTTCTTTTCTTTTCTTTTCTTTTCTTTTCTTTTCTTTTCTTTTCTTTTCTTTTCTTTTCTTTTCTTTTCTTTTTCCTTTTCTTTTCTTTTCTTTTCTTTTCTTTTCTTTTCTTTTCTTTTCTTTTCTTTTCTTTTCTTTCCTTTCCTTTCCTTTCCTTTCCTTTCCTTTCCTTTCCTTTCCTTTCCTTTCCTTTCCTTTCCTTTCCTTTCCTTTCCTTTCCTTTCCTTTCCTTTCCTTTCCTTTCCTTTCCTTTCCTTTCCTTTCCTTTCCTTTCCTTTCCTTTCCTTTCCTTTCCTTTCCTTTCCTTTCCTTTCCTTTCCTTTCCTTTCCTTTCCTTTCCTTTCCTTTTCTCTTTTCTTTTCTTTTCTTTTCCTTTTCCTTTTCCTTTTCCTTTTCCTTTTCCTTTTCCTTTTTTTCCTTTTACTCCTGTGCAAAAATTTCAGTCCTGAAAGCATATGCTTAAAATAGATCAAGGCTCCTCTTGAAAGGAAGACTTTTGTCTCCAAAGAGATGGAAACAGATAAAATACAGAAGTGATTTATGGGAGATGGGATGCTGGCACCTGGTTGTGACTCCCTGTCTCAAGGTAAGCACTATAGTGAAGGATGCACTTATGGCTGGATTTTGGGAACAGGAAAACACTAGCTGGGTGCCTTACTCTGCTCTTGTGTGTGATTACCCTTGTTTTATACAGTGGGCAGGCTGATGGAGGGCCCAGAGCTGATCATCCGCTATTGATGTAATAAAATTTTTCAAAAGTCTGTAGTGGTTTTAAGAGGAAATTATTAGTTTACAGCTCAGGAATTTTGCAAATCTCACTACTAAGAACCTAGAAAAGGAAAAAAAAAAGTAGTTTTTCTGAGGAACAGCTATATTCCCTCTGTCTTGCACCTATATGTGTGGTCATTGTTTATTTACAGTATGTCTAAGTCTGGAAGGTCCTGTTTATGAGCACAGTGGTACAGCACATATAATTACTTATTGATTTAGCTCAAATGATTAATGATTCAGCTTTAACAGGTCTGTTTTATTACTGTGCATAAACAACACTGAGGTAATTAAAATGGTTTGATTGCTTTGCATGCAAGGTGAGACTTGCCACACAGGTGTGCTGCACTGTCACCCCGAGGATGATGCTCTGGAAAACCTGGGTGTGGTGTGGAGCCCCTCGCCTGCCCCAGTGCTCTCCACCAGTCAAGGGGGACTTTTATTTCTGCTAAGCCTATATATTTAGATTACAGAGCTATGGATTGATACGGTTTGTTTCAGTTACCCTGCTGCCAAATGCCTGTTTAAATAAAAGAAGGTTGCTGCATAATTAAGATAAATATTATTCAATATATATGTTCTATAGTAGGTGAATCTGCTGGGTAAAGGACTGTTTCTGTGTGGAGGTTTTTTGTGTTGGTTTTTTTTCCCTAACTTGGCTAGTCAGAAGCAGGGATTAGAGATCTGGCATCTGGCTCTGCTACAAGTGAAGCTATGACTTGCACAGGCATGTGGGAATTTACTCCATCTCTGCAGGAGAACTGCCATGAGGATCAGATGTCATGGGCCTTACTCAGCACAGGCAGACAGCTCGAAGACTGTACTTGCTACCAGCTTCCCTCTAAAATTCTGCAGAATAAGCCTGTACATAAATTGTATCTTTGGATAACTGAATAAAAGAATGTAGTAGTCCAAGATGTTTTTGGCTAGAAGGAGGACCTCAGCTCGGGGAAGTCCTGGCCTCTGTGGGGAGGCTGTCCCTGACAGCACGTCTCCATCTCCTGCGCCACAGCTTAGGTGCACCCAGCTAAAAATGTGAGGTCACTATACATGCTTTAAAATGCATCAGAAGTGTGTGTGTATAATGCCATTCTGCACAAGTGAAGAATGCAGGGGATATTGTTTGTGATAATGATGTACCTGAGTTGGAGTTAAAAAAACACGATTATACATAGTTTGGTGTAACTTTGATAAACTTCTTCGTTTTGTGCTATCAATTTAGAGAAGACAGGAACCATTTATTTATGAAAATTACCGTAGTTAAACAATGATACAAGACCTAGATTTATGGCTTAATATTGTAATTGGGTTTTGCTCAGGATAAAGAAGTCTTTTGAAAGAGTAAACTTATAATTACTTGTGTACATGAAGAAGATGCAGTGTATTGTTCACAACTCATAAACCGCCTGCCAGCTTATTTATGTGGGAATTGCATTCAATGCCAAGCTTACTGGGGAGATACAGAACTTAGCAAAGTCCAATTTTAAATTATATAAAAGGTAAAAAAAAATTGCAAAGGCTTCTGTGTGCAGCCACATGCATACAGCCACATGCATACATTCCAAGAGGCAAGGTCTTGGAATTCAGAGCTCCTGCTTGCCTGGCCTGGCAATGGTGCTGTTTCAGTCCAGATAGTGAAGAAGAATTTTATTTATCTTGTTTTAAATGCAAGTGTCCATACAAAGAGCACTCTGTCCTGTGGGGTGCTTTGATACTTGTGTTTGTCTGGGAGAGCAGATGTTCAGCAGTGATAAGGCCTTGCTGAGGTTGGGGAAACTGCTGGTTTCCTATAAACTGGGATGGCAGGAGAAGAGCCATAAATGTTTTAACTAGATGGGAGTTGGTCTTACAAAGAAATATGGTGTTAATCTTCTCAGCTATAGCTGAATAAACTCCACTTTTTACCTATTAAACTGTCTTAAGTATCTAGAAGGAAGATATCTCTTGGACTGGCAGAGAAATATTCAATTGAATGTCTAAATCATTACATATACATCTTATTATGAAAACATTTTATCAGACTGTCTTTTTGAACCTAATGGATTTTTTTTTCCACTTAAGCAAACCATGTATTATTTGGAATATTAGTATCTAGGCAGATTTTTAATCTACTGTCAGAACAGAAAAATAAAATTCCCAAACAAAGATTAATATTTATTTTAAGGCATTTCACCAGTGATTTATGACCTAATGAATCTATTACATCTATCACTTTACTGGAGCATGCGTTCAAAAGACTGCATGAGATAAACACATGGTACTGTTTGAATGCTGTTAAGAAAAAACCGAAAACCACTTTTAAGAGGCCCTACTTTGAAATTACCTTGCAGCCTGAGATGTGGCACCTGGTGGTGAGTAGAAGTACAGCACTGGTAGCAAGGTACAACACTTGCTGGCATTAATATGGACAAAGAAAGGTTGTGTGGTCAGGCACAAAGTACCTTGCTGTGAGGTTTGGGGACCAGCAGGACCATGCTAAAATGCCAGTGAGGATGGATTCCTCTATGGATGGTAATGAGCAGGTTAAGATTACAGTTTCCTAAGTTGTGCACCCAGCTCAATCTGAGGCACAAACATAGCTGTCTGCAGGGTAGATGGAAATTAATGTGAATGGTTTGAATCATGAACAAAAGAGTGTTGTTCATAGAAAGTCAATGAACTTCCAATGACTTACATGTGGGAAATACTGGGCTCCCTATTTGTATTTTGGGGGGAGGGATCAGATTAACAGAAAGGGTACTAATTGTCTCAGGATCTGTGCTGGTATGGGGACACTTTTTACTAATTTCAGCAGGTAATATGTACAATTCATTTTCCTGAACAGAAAATGTGATCTTATTTTGTAACACAGCAGAAGGAGTTAGTGTCCACTACATGCTATCATGTCACAAGCCTTTTAATCCTCCGTAATGGATTTCTGTGCAATTACAGCCTACTAGGGAGCTAAGTAGGGAAGAATCTGACAAATAGGCTGTAACCTGTGACTTAGATAAAAGAAGAAGTAGAGCCTTTCTCCTTTTAAATTTATCCTTTATGAATTTTAATAAGGCCATAATTTGTAATAATAAAGTGTGCTGTGTATTAAAACTCCTGCCCTGGCTTTCATGGGAGGGTGATGTTTCACAACAGGTGATTTGTAAATAGCATGAATGACAAAGTGTGCTGCATCTTAACTTTAGGGTTGAACCACCACAAATTGTTTTTCAGGGATCTGCTGGAAGCTGGTGCAACCCTAGGCTGGCTACTGGGAGTGCAGTAGCTAGATGGGTATGACCTTGAAAGGTTTGATTTCAAGGGTGCAAAGGTGCTGAAGTTGATGCTGATGTCAGGTGAATTTGAAATGTTTGTAATTTTGCTTCTTAGCTGCATGTTCATCGTATGAAGGATGCTTTGTACATAGGTGCCTATATGTGATATATTCTCTGCTATGTATTAGGGCCCAATTCTGTGCTGTGGCTCAAAGCGACACAGAAAAAGATTCACCTGGTTTGTCCTGCTATTTCATTCTCTGGTTTCCAGGAGCTGAAGCAGCGCTATCTGGACTATTTATAGGCATCTGTGTGTATATTATCTGGGCATCTGTTTTTCCCTGGACTGACACTGAAAACGGTGGCTCAGAGGGCCCTGTGCAGAATCAGCTGGGGACCACCCCAGCCCTCCAACTGGAGCCATTGCTGATGTTGTCCCATCGCCATCCTGATGGTCATGCTGTGGCTGCACAATGTTGCTGGGAATCTGCTGTGGCTGCATGTTGCCTGGCTTGCTGGCAGCCCTGTCAAGCCTGCCTGAAAGCTGGGAGTTTCTGCACCTCTGCACCCCCAGGCCAAGGCAGACACAGAGAGCGAGCCCCCAAGTGTGGTTAGCAAGTTGATGACCTCTGCTGGTGCAGCTGCTGGCAGCTTTGTGGTCCTCTGAGTCACCTCCTGGCTCACATTTTTATCAGGAGTATGTAATCTGTGGAGACATTATTTGCAGTAATTGCAGAGGGCAGTGTGTGAGACATAAGTTTCTGCTGGTTCCCATTTCCCATCACCTCTTGCTGCCCCTTAGAAAAGAGGTCTTGCCAAAGAAAAATTGTCAGAGTGGCCTTGCAGGTTGTTTGTGCTGCTTCAGGAGGACTTCTAAATGTGAAAAACTGAGCCTTCACATGCCCATGGGTGGGAAAGACCGAGCAGCTGCTGATCTCACTTTGGGTTAGATGTTGAACCTAATCCGGCAGAGTCACGGCCCAAAAGCAACTTTCAGTTTCTTGACTAGAAGGACACAAGCGATGTGCTCCCTGGACTAGGGGACAGTGGGGTCTTGTCCACCTCACAAGCACCTGGACCACCTTTCTTATGTCTGAGGAGCTCCCTGCAGGAGGAGGGTCCTGTGCCAGATGCAATTCTCACATGCAGCCAAGTCCTGAGCACCTAGTGATGCTCAGAGAATTTCCAGGGAGGGAAGATTCAGCAAAAACGACTTTGGAAACATCCTTTAAAACTGGGGGGGATCTGCTCAGAACAAATACCTGCAAAACTTTATAACCTTTCTTGGCGGCTGAACAAAAGCTATTACAGTCTAGTGGTTACTGTATATTACAAAGGTTATTTCCAAACACTTGGCTTGCACCCGGGGAGAAAATATATGCCTTGTAGTTGACTAGTATCTGAGTGCTTCCCTTCAGAGGATGTATGGCTCTAGTGTAATGAATACAGCAATCATCACATGCTGTGAGGAAAGGACAAATATTATTGTTATGATTAAACTGTGAAGGTTAGATGAATCATTTGGGAGGGCTGAGGCATTCTGATATTAGACCTACTGGGGAACACAGAAGGAGGAAAGTGCCTTTGTGAATTCTATGCTTCTGTCTTACTGAGAGTGTTTTCTTCCCCAAACAGAAGGTCTGGTTTATGCATTTTAGTACTTTCTTAGTCCACAAGCTGAAAATGTTGCCATAAAGCACATGTTCCTCTAAAGGCCAACAGTGCCCATGTATGTCCATCACAAATGATGACATGGTGCCATTTTGACTGACCTAGGGCAAGGGCAAAATGCCCAGGGCCAGATCTGTGACATGTTTTTGATGTGCAAAAAGCAGTTGGTTATGTGCCATCTGCTACTCAGGCCCCCACCTCTTTTGCTAAGTCCCACAAAATGTGTGTACAGTCTCATTGCCCCTGGGTTTTGAGTCAGCTGCATCACAGAGTGCATGTGCCCCAACTGCCAATGGACTGTCCTTCTACAGGTGACAATGGCCACCAGAGGTGGAGATACCTCTGTGGTTGGTGCGTCTTGTCTGAGCTGAGAGCCCTTGAGTCACTCTGGAGTAGGCAGGCCAAGTCCTGAGAGTGTCTATGGATCCCTGTATAGCAACTTGCAGAAGAGGAAGATATGAAAAACCAAAAGACAAATATTATTCTTCCATTGCTCCTGTACTTCTGTTTAGAAAAACTGAAAACATAAGAAATCCCTTTCTCCATCTGTGTAAAGACTGTAACATGTTTGTGGTTAGGATTTCTAATTTATTTTTCATCACTATCTTCTGGGTTACTCTGGGCAATTAATGTTCCTTTTCATTCTCGAGCCTCCCCAGCTGCAAAATAGAGATACTGAGACTGTTAAGAGCTTAAGGGTGTAAAAGTGGAAAGCAATATAAAAGAACAGCATATTGTAAGATAGAACCACATCATGCAGTAAGGGAAACAGAACTACTAAATGTTCTTATGTTTCCAGACATCTCTGAGTTCAAGTTTATCTTTAACAGAGAAAATAGCTATTTTACAAACATGAGTTGCACTCCAGTGCACAGATGTGCCTCTAAGAAGTAACTGGGTTTCATATTTACTCTCTTTTTATGCTTTTAGAATTATTGTCCCAGACACAGACTCAGGGGAGAGGGAAGGAGGAGGCTGCTGGGGAACTGGTCTTAATCAGATCTTAATTTCACCTGAATGCAAGTTGTTTCACTGATCATACCTTGAGGTAAATATGACAAAATCAGCCCTCAGTTCTCAGTTACACTGCTGTCATCAGCAGGAAAACCAAAGCTTGTCTCTCATGTCCTAGCGGAAACTTCTGTGTTTGTATTACCATGGTCAGGGCCTGTATGAGTGGAGCAAGGAAGGAAAAATTATCTGTTCTGAGATTGCTGGCCCATGTATGCATTCCAGACTATGCTTGAAAGAAAACCCACTGAAGCTCTGTCTAGCTGTTTTCCAGTCTGTACTTCATCTTCTTCTGCCAGCTGGCTCACTGCTGAATTGCAAACTGTAATCTTTGAATTAGCTGGAAACAAAAAGCGTGCACACACACGCACACACACAAAAAGAAAGAAAGAAAGAAAAAAAACCCACACGCAGGGTCTATGCTTTCTCTGAATCAGATCTTTGTCATTTAGAGTCTGAAGGTTTACACTGCAGGATAGTTTTGCCTTGCATGGGAGACTTCAGCAGGGAGATTTCAGCAGGTACAATATGGCCAGAGGGACTGTTAGGCTGGGCTTTTGCACCCGGGAAAAACAGCTTTTGCTGGAATGTTATAAAACATTAGGATGTTGTTAAAGCAACTTAAATCAGAAGAAAGGGAAGCCACAACAGGAAAATAGGACAGCTGTGTGTTTGTAGTCATGTTAGTTGTAAGTGGCTAATTGAGTTATGTTAGGTTTCACTTTGGAAAGCTTTAGCCACACATCGATGCAAATCAGCATTACTTCATCAACACTAGCTGTTTGCAGGCAGAGTAATCTGATAAAAGCAAAGAACTAGTAATGCTACATTTATTGCATTTTTCATCCAATTTTCCTTCCCAGCACTTAATTTGTGAAGTTTGCCAGTTAATACCTCAATCTGTGCCACCAAAAATGCCCTTTTTCCTCTCCACTTCATTAACCTGGCAAGAACATCCAAGAACACCCTCTATCTCAATACATAATAATTGCAGGAACAATTTTTCTTCAAAATAAAAGCATGCAACATTTGGAGAGAGAGTCTCTGTTTTATTTACAGACACTGGAAGTGGTAAGAGCAGAAGAGCTGCCCTTGCTCTGCTGGCCTCTGTGCAGAGGAATTGCATGTGTTGCCTCAAAAATCACACAGCAATTAACCCCAGACCTCTTAAATCCTGATCCAACCTCTTGCAAAGTCTGGTCTTTACATTTAAATCAGAAGCTGATCGAATTCTGATAGGAAAAACATGTTGCTTTTTCTAAAAAAAGAACTTTTAAAGCAGTTTTGATGAGAACAGGTGCTTGTGCACTTGAATTTTATGTCAGCTCTCCTTCTTTGCCTTTAACCACAGCAATTATTACATTTCAAGTTCTAGGTGCAAAGAAGCTAACAGGGAAATAGAGGGAAAATAAAATCTGTATCTGCAAGCATTGCCTCAGTGAAGATAAACTGTCAGAGCAGATGCTGCCTCTGTCATGTCAAGCCTCTTCTACCCTTGCTCAGTATTTGCATGATCTCCACAATACACACCTTACTCACCCAGGGAGACCAGTGTGAACCAGGAGAGGCAGCATTAGGATTCCTAGCTGCTCTAGGAGGCTGCTGGATTTCAATATGTTCTCCCATATGTTTTAACACTTTTGCATTTCTTCCATCTGTTTCTGAGAAATGTGAAGGAATTTAATCTTTTCTAGGGTTATTAAACCAACAGCTGTTGTCATTAATAGAGGACATTCTTTATGGCAGCAAGCAAATTCCAGTGATAAATCCAGCACTGCACCCCTGTATTTCTTTTTAATGAATAGAGCATTTGTACTGAAACTGGGGTTATAAATACACTGAGTTCTTAAACTATTATTATTTAGCATTACAAACTATTATTGTTTGGCCCAGAAATAGGTTTGGTTTTTTTCCCCTTCCTCTTGTTCCTTATTGCTGTTTCTATGATACACATTTTATCCTGGGTGAGACATAATATTTTTTTCATTCCCATTTCCATCCTTCTATCCTTTTTGTTCTCCACAAACTGAATAACTTGGAAAAATTTGCTCAAATTAGTGGAATACATCACAATTGAATAGCCATTTCTTGGTGAAGCTTTTTTGCAGAAATTTATTATCTTTCCTTGTTCACTTTAAATGTTCCTTTGGCATGCTAAATCGATGGTGACTTGTATTGTATTTTGGATGTATTTTTACCTTCAATAACTTAATGTCCTTCATTGTAATGAAGACTGCATATATCTGCCTGAATACACTTTATGTCTGTTTGCATACTATCCTGTTTTTCAACACTTACTACTGTAGAGTGAAGAACTTTTTTTTGTTGTATCACTCTGATTTTCCTTTTTTTTTTAAATAATAACATAACCTAACATACTAGTGACAATTTTGAGCTCAGTAAAATACATATGGGGAGGTAATGATATTTTTTTACTTGGCACAGTGGCTCCATATCTAATAATTTCAGTAACTTTTCTTGGCCATTTAATATTCTCTTGAAGGCTTTATGAGCTGCCTAGCAACTGCAAGTGGAAGAACAGAATATTCCAGGACAGCATAATCTTCTTTGGGCAGTCTTGCTTTATCATGCAGCCCTCATTCCAGGTTTGTGAAATACAGTAAGATTTGGTGTCCCTAGATTCAAAATCAGAGGTGATTTGGAGTTTTGTCCCACTTAGTCTTGATTCACAGAGTGTGAATATCTAACTGTAGTGTAAAGGTCAGAAGAAATAAGTTTTGACTCATTCATCTTGCTGGGCTACATATATATATATGTCATTAACAGCAGAACTGTAGTATGTACCTATTTATTGTCAAATACAGCTTGTAACCAGTTTAGTTTCATTCTGGAGAAGGGCAGGTGGAGTCCTGATTTCTGCAGTTTGAGACTCTAGAGAATTCCAGCCTCTGTGGCTGATTTTTTTAATGGGGGAGGTATCTGAATGAAAGCAACTAACATTAAAAAAACCACCGTCTTTCTAACCATACTTTCAAAGTATTTTAAGTATTTCAACTGATGTTAAAAGTTGTATATAAACAACCAGGAGACTTCTGATGAATTTCACTTAGAAGTAACCACTCCATTTATGTCATCAGTAAATGAAAATGTTTCTCTGTTGTCTTCTGTGGCTTAGTCATCCTTTCATCCTGCACCTTAAAACAACAAAAAAAGTGCACACAGATAACAAGGTAGTTTTTCATCTTGAGTGAAATTTATTTTAAAATTAATTGTTTTACTGGCTTGAAAGCTTCATAAAATGGAATTAGAATCCTATATATATACCAGGCAAGGGTAAAGAATGATCTGGGCTGTTTGTTATCTGTCTAATGATTTTCTCACCTAGTATGTTAATTAAAATAATCCCTGCACTGACATCATAAGCAGAGATGGGCAGGAGCTGAAATATTCTTCCTGCCATTGGAGAAGATGTGGGCTGAAAGTACCAATTTAAGAGGGATTTACCAAATCTGCAGAAAATACAAGCATTGGAACTTGAATTTATTAGCATTAGAATGACTAAGCACAGTTAAATGCATTTGTCTTGTTAGAATTCTGTATTGCTACCGTGAGAAGAAAGAGTAAGAAACAGAAAAGATGGGATAAAAAGAGCACGAACAGGAAGTGAAAAAACATGTTACTGAATCTGTTGTAGTCCTTTCAATCTGCTTGCAGACCGGTCGAAGGAAATCACGCTAATGATTCATAACTACCAGTTCCATTGTTAGGTTACCCTTGTCCAAAGGCTTCTGGGTCTATTAGAAGTAACTCATAAATGATTACACATCTATTAATGCCTTTGTGCTGTCACTTAGCACTGCCTTCTTTGGGAAATGGACAGCAATAACTGAAACACAGGGGTCTTCACAGACTCTGGTATGTATTTTTTCCTTTTTAAAAGGAAAGAATCTCTGTGTTAGAAGTATTAATCCTTTTCCCAAAGAGCTGGTGCTCAGATATTATGATTGTGAACATCCTGTAGTTTCATGGGTGTATGGATAGTGGACATATGTACAGTGGCACAGATGGAGAGATCAAACACTTGATATTCACCTCTGCAGAGAAAGATCCTGTTTTGAAATATAAAATGGAACTGAAATAGAAGAACCTGTGTGAACTTTCAACAGTGGTGTGCATAGTTACTTTGAACAGAAATATTTGCTACTTTTTTGACAAACTGGACTCGCAGCTTTCTTCTTTTCAAAGGACAGAGAAAGTGAAAGGAAAAATGCAACTCCTCTGTACATAGCAGCAGGAACACTGGATAATTTATTCCTTGCAGCGTTTCCCCTTAAACAGAACTTTTCGGTGGATGCTTCAGGCTGAATTTTTAAAACTGGTCCTGGTCTTTATTTCCTGCTTCCTAGGGAACTCATTTGGAGGCAAGTTTTCTGGCACAAGTGGAAGGGACCCTTAGAAAGAAAAGAGGATTCGAAAGACACTTGTTCCCCGGGAAACAGGGACCCTTCTCCCCAGCCACCGGTGCCCATGCCTTCCCCCACCCCTCTTGCAGGGGTGGCCTCAGCTTTTGGATTTTCCTCCCTTCTAGGGCTGTTGTGCTCCTCCAGTTCCCAACATGCTCACAGTCCTGCACTCTCTAAATCTGAACTTAATCTGCAATTTTGTCACTGTTGTGTGGAAAAGCTACGTAAGATTCATTGCATTTCATAAGTGAAGGATCCATCCTAAAACAGGAGACTGCATTTGAAGTATATGTATACTTTTAAGTGTAATGCCTCCAGTGTTTTGTTACTTTCAAGGTGACAGTAATTGAAAGATGAATTCCTGTAATTTTGGCCTTTATAATTTGACTGAGAAAAGATCAGTTTCTTCATGGAATCTTGTTTGAACTGGTAGAATGGTGTGGAAATGTCACATTGTCTTTCTCAGAATGATACTGCTGCTTTGATTAACAGCATGTTCAATCTGTAATACAGAATAAAACTCAAATACCACAAATTAAGAGCCTAGCCAAAAATTCCTGAGAGATCAGCATAAATTCGACCATTTTGGGGATCTAATTGAAAACTAGAAAAAAAGAAATCGGTGTCTTTATTCAGAAATACATCTCTTAGGCCTGAGGGAGAGGACACTGTCCCTGTGGCTCGGGATCCCAGAAGCTGGAGAGGAACCCTCCATTGGAAGACCCCACAGGTGTCCTGGCCCTGGGGCTGCTAATGGGCATGCTGGGCCCAGCCAGCCTCACCTGGGACCACCCTGCCCCTGCCCGACTCCCTACGGCTGCTTAATCTCAGCCTGTGCTGCGGGAAGGCGTCTTTCAGCTCCACCACAGCCTGCGTGGGGGTCAGCGTGTCTGCAGTGCTAGAGTGGAGAGAGGTTTGCTACCAATGCTAGGCAAGTCACTTCGGTCTCTGACTGTTGGCCTGTGCTGTGTTGGCTAATGCTTGCCTGGTTGTACCAGCACTGTGAGGTTAGATTTCAAAGTAACTTGTAAAATCCTTACATCATTATATGCTTCTGAAAGTGTAAACATGCTAATATTTATTAGAGCTGAGGAAAAGAAGACCCTTTCAGTTCCTCACTGCTGAGCTGGGAGGGATGGATTGCAGCATCAGCCTCCCCAGCGAGCAGCAGCACAGGGAAAGGCAATTATGAAGAAATATTCACCTGCAGTGGAGAAAAAACAGCAATTAAAGGGGGCTGGAGGAAGGATGCTGAAGCCTGGCTGAAAAAGGCGCCGGAATGCTGTCTTACGGTTTGACTGGGCCGTTGTAACTTGGACAACTGGGTCCTGAGGGACCCGGAAAAGGCGGGACGAGACGGAGGGATCAGAGGTTCCTCCCTCCCGCCCAGCCCGGAATCTCGGGGCCTGCCCGCTTCTCGCGGCCTAGCTGGCGAGGCCGCCTGTCGCTCCGTGCGGCCGCCGTCTGCTCGGCGGAATCTGCATCCATCGGGTGCTGAGGACAGCCGGGGACCCTCTCCCGGGTCGGCCCAGCCGCAAGGGACCCCCGGACACCTGTCTCTGCCGTCATTGTGATCGGGTCATGTGTATTTTATGTATTAGTTCCTCATTACCTTTGCTACTGTCCCTTCTCTGTTCCGGTTTTAGCTTCCAACCTGCACCTCTTTCTTTGCTGTTCCTCTTTTACTTTTCTCTTGGGAGGGTGGAGGAGGGTCAAAGGGATTGGTTCTCTCTCCTGGTTTTTGTTTTGCCTTCAGCGCTGGGACTTGATAAAAGTCATAAGAAGCTGAAGGTATGAAACAGGTAGTAAATCTTTTAAGAGAAGGCTGGAACGCCTTGCCCTGTGCTAACAGTGCGCTTTGTCTTGTTGTTTAGGCCCATCGTCTGTCTTTGGTCTTTCTTTGCTCATTTTGCTTTTCTTTGTATATAGTCCTTTATCACAAATTACCCGATTAACACACTGAATTTAGCTCAGTAAACGTTGAGTTTTTTAGGCCTTTTGTAGCCAAGGGGGCTGCTTGAGTACTGGGCAGTCTGTTTTCCCTGAGTATACCTTTATGAAGAGATGTTTTCTTCCCCAACTTGCCTTTCTACCGAAGAGCTTGGGCAGTGGGTCAGGTAACCTGTGCTGCTGTTCCACCTGTATTCATGTTCCTTTACTCACAAATGTGAAGAGACTGAGTGGAGACTTGATTTAAAAGGTCAAACTATAGATGGAAAGTTGTTTACAGGGTGATTATAGTGATATATTGTAAAATAATCATGGCCTTGTCTGTAAAATAATGCAATTCTGATACCTGGGTAATTGCTGCTTTTCTGTGTTAAGTGGTAGTAGTCTGACTGCTACTGTATGTATGTTTGTTCCACAAAGTCAGGGGGCAGTGAAACAACGACTTAGCTCTTCACAATATCCCTGTGACAACCTTCCTGAAGGTAGAAGCTGTGATTTGAGATTTGCCTTTTAAGAGAAGCCACTTTTGTCTTCTGGCTCCAGACAAGTGGACTGGTTTTGGGTAAACCTGCAGCTTGAAATCTTGATGTTAAAGCAGGCTTCCTAGATGTTTCCCTTAATGAAGTGCTACAAGGTACTCCTAGATGTAGTACAGAGCAGCATGAGCTTTTGTAGGGAGTTGGCTGTTATAAGAAAACCTTTAAAGCTAATCAGTTGCATTGTTGTTTGCTTGGTAGGCTTATTGTGATAAGCACAGAGACCACTAAAGCTGTCACTGCTTCCTGTGCAAAATGCTCTTGGTGACAGGAAGATGCAGTGGTAGGTCATAAGAAAGGGCTCAAGTCTGCTGACCAGCGTTGTCATGGGTGCAAAATGATTGTGGCAGTAGTACCTGCCAGCTGGGAGGCTGGCATGCCTTTGCACTGTGTGCCTGTGGACTATGGTGCAGTTGGGAATTCGGTCCTGATTTCACCAAGGATAGATAGAAAAATGGTGTGGAAAAAAGAATACAGGAGAATAAAGGCTGCAGAGCAAAGCTAGTCAAGGTCACCTGTGCTTAAAGAAGCACAAGATAGGCAAACAGTCAGAACTGGGCACGGAGAACAGGGCCCTGGCAAAGTCAGAACTTTCACTTTCAACTGTATGCAAAACATCACGCTGTCTCTACTGCTGCTTTCACAGTGCTGGTAATCCTTATGGCACTCTAAGGAAATTCACCATTAGCAGCCACGGATGATGGGGTTTCTTGGCCAGCAAAGTTAGCTGTGGCTGGAAGTTGCTCTGCAATCATCAAGTTTTTTCCTTGGAATAATTATAAGGTCCCCAGTGGTGCATTTATACAGACTGTGTGAAGTCTGAATGCATGAAAATAAATAAGAGAAAGTAATTGAATGTTGAAGTCCTGACAGATATAGACCTTGCATTCTTCATCAAAAAGAAGGTACTTCATCTTAATGTATTGGTTAGGCCTCAGTCAATAATCACAAAGTCAATTGGACATTGAGCACTGCTAGTTCTACCTGTTTCATTATGCACAGATGTCTAGTTCCATTTCATACTGTATTATAAGCCAGGTGCTTAATAGTCTTTGGCTGCCTTTGTAGAACTAAGGAGTCCTTGTGACTATTCCTAATGGAATTAAACACACTCAATGAAATGAAAATTGTGTCGACATATCGTGCAAAGATTTGCTGCTACTTCTACTAGTAATTCTGCTTCAGTGTCATTTGGACAGGTAATCCACAATACGGAGGCATTTCTGTAGCAAAACTATTAAAATATTTGTAAACTAAGGCAGAGAATAGAAGTATACATCACTCCATCAGTTGGTATTATTTTTAGCATAGCAGAGCCAAGCAGAAAATTGGGCCAAGAAGATAATGGCACGACTCACCAAATATACCTACCTGAGCTCTGTGTAACTTCTTCCAACCTCTGAACTTCACAACAGGATTGAGGAATTTTGGTAGCTGTGTGGTGTCCTCTCAGCAGAGGTCCTCGGGCTTTTTTGGTCGCTCTTCTGGCAGCTGGGAGGGTGGCTGGGGCTGGCAGTGCCCTTGCCACCTTGTCTGTGACTGCCTTGGCAAGAGAGGGAGCTCAGACCTCTGTGCTGTGTGGCAGCTCCTCTGGCCATGGAGAGATGTTTCCTTCAACTGGGCTTGCCCCTTCCTTCTGCAGAGCAAGGTGGCCAGCCAGGTAGAGTCTAAGAGCAGCCCAGGCTTTTACACAAATAGTGTGAGGAAACTGTGACTGAGATGTTGAATCGGAAAAAATACAGTTTTTGTGGCGTTTGTCTTAAAGCTGCTTGGAAGTGAGCCTTGCAGGGGTTTTCCTGCGTCCTGAAATATTTGATGTTGCACTTGTTGCTAAGCAGGGAGAGCTGTCACTTGCCTTCTCAGAGGCAGAAGACAGAGTGTGCAATTAAACTCATTCTCTACAGGAGGCTTTCCAGGGATTTGCATGGAAAAAGAGCTAGAAAGGAAAAGCCAAGGAAACAGTTCTATCTGGAAAACAAGCTGGCTGAATCATGTGAGAGGTGAAGGGATATTTGGAAAGCATGTGTCTTGGGTGCAGAACCTCATTCTGGATGGTGGCCTGTGTGTAACAGCTTCCTGTTCGTGGAAGTGTGGCTTCATGAACAGGTTCTAGAGAGGAAGATTCCCAGCCCTTCCCTTGACAGTACAGAGAACGGGTAACATCTGTGCACTCTGCCTTGAGGTTCCTTAGCAGGAAAGAACTTGTGGAGGAAGTGGATAGAAAATGAACATAGTACAAAGAAGGGACGTGAATCTCTTGAAGTCTGAGCTTGTTAGCACCAATGTTAAGGACAAGCTAAGTCTGCAGACAGATTGCTTTCTCTGGATTGGGTCTGAACTATGTGTGCCAAGACAGACTTTGCTGTTACTTCAAATGAAGTTTGTTTTTTTTTTTGATCTGTGCTAGCTTCACTGCTGTGGTCAAGGTTTTAGCAGCAATACTCTCATGTTCTTCAGTGGACTTCAGACAGTAATGTGTATTTTTCTGGTTTTTTTCTTTCAGTGATGTATTAGTGTATATTGTTTAATTTCTCTGGACCTCACAGACCTAAGATATACTTTTATATGTATCTACATAGTGTTGAGTATTAAACCGCATTTACCTCCAGCGTATAATTCAGTTGCTCTTATAATACATCACAAGCATTGTACATATGTTAACTGTTAAGGAATAGCTACAAGTAAGTACACAAGCTCTCATTAAAATATTTAACATACTGCATTAAGGTTTATTTGCCTATTAAGTGTGGAAAGGTTTAGCACTATTTCCTTTAAATAAACCTCAAAGAATTAAATAAGATTATACATCATCTGATAAGATCTAAACAAACCAAGTAGCAGCAGAGATAACTGAATCATTTTTATTTTGATCAATGCTCATTTTAGGAATCTCTGAATAGCACTTCTGAGCTTTTTAAAATTTTTAAAATTTAAAAAAAATTGATTTCACATTTAGCTTTCTAGCCAGAAGGGGTTGGTTTGGGCTCATGAGACACTTGGCTGTCATGTGACTCCTTCCAAGGTATTTTTCTCATCATACCAAGAAATCTTTCTCTAGGAAAGATTATATTTGCTAATTTTGCTAGAACAAATTCCAAGATTTTTCACACATTACCTAAAGGTACTGATGCTGCCCTGTTAAATGAAACTCCATACCATCCACCTGTGCCTATCACACCTGCATGCAGGGCCAGTGCCTGCGTGCAGGCAGTCTTAGAGATGAGCTAATACAGGTGTAACCACAGTAATAGCAAAAGTAAGTGGAGGGGGCATGGCAAAGGAGCGTACAGCAGAGATGTTCTGCTCTCTGCTGAAATGGGGCTGTTCTGCCTTGGAACAGCTCTTCTGGTGAATCAGCACCCTGTGGGGAGAGAGAAGAGCCTGGCTGTGCTGGGAATCTGGAAGAACCTCCAAAGTATCTGTAGGCATATGAGAAGACTGCAAGCAGGTTTCAGCAGTGAGAACTGAGGGCCTGTCACACCTTCCACATTTTTTAAGTATTCAAGTTCTCCCCTTTGCAGTGCTTACTCGGAATGCATTTCAGTACATCTGAAATGCTGTTGAAGATGCCAAAATTAAATGCATCTAAGCTGCTGCTTTAAAATGCTGATCCAGATATGCTATACTGCACAGAGAAAAAGGCTATGCAGAAAAATATTTTCTGTTGCTTGCATAAAAATGCTGTTTCCAGATCAAGGAAATGTAATACAGCAGCTTCCTTCTAATAATGTCGTATGACAGGTGCTTCATTCTTTTCTCCATATGGCAGAGCTTTACATAATAGAACTTTGCAACCAAACACCACCACTGCATTCTAATGTCATCATTGCTGGGGTGAGGATATTCTGAGCTATCCCAACCTGACTTTTTTTCAGTGTTTTTGGGAATTGAGCCTACACAGAATTAGCAAGATTAGTAGTGCTGAATAAGCAACATGAAGCTGCATTTACTTAGTGCCTTAGGGCCCCCCTAGGGCATAAATGGAAGCCCATTGAAAGAGAAGGTTTCTAACGAGCCAGCTTTCTTGATGCTCTTAGTTCTAATATCACCCTTGTTTTTTTCCTTGTGGTACTGTCAGCTAAGGGTGTTGCTGCTTTCTCTCTTCTTGTCCTCCCCAGGGACTTTGTTTTACTATGGAATAATGCTCTATACATGGGCTATAACACTTAAAATGGCAGAGGATGTGTGCAAATGTTGTATTTGAAATAGCGATTAAGTCAGCATTCATCCAGTTTTCCAAGTGTGGATGTGAAGAGGCCATGTTTCCTGGTTTCCTCTTCTGCTCTCAACTTTTTTGCAGAAAAGCTGTGCAAGCTAGGGGGAGGCTCTTAATTTTTCCATACCCCTTTTCCTGCTGATGAAAAAGGGAGAACAGGGGCAAGGCATGATGTACTCTGGGTAAGCATAAAGCAGTGTGTTGTTAGGCTGCGGATCCCCATTTTTCTGTGCACTGGAGAGTAATCAGAAACTCTTGACAGCAACTGGAATTTTACTGGCTTTCAGCATTAGATGGATACAGGCCAAAGATGCCTGTCTGCACTAGTTGCACTCTATCTATCATGAACTCAGTGCAATAAATCCATAGTTCAGGTTTAAGGCAGCTCCCAATGTCAGCTCGGTATTGATTCAGCTGCTAACTTTATTGCTAGAGGAATGACATTATAAAGAACCTTTGGACTGGAGTTTTCTAGAGACTTAAAGGATGTGGGCCTGAATTTCCAAAGCTGTATGCATGGTTTAAGGTGCAGTTGTGTAACTAGTGGGAATTTTCATGCCTGCTACCAAGTAAGATATCAGCTTGGCATGTTATCTTTTTGTTGTGGTTTTTGGAAAAGTTTGTGCACAAAAAATACAATTGAAAACTGGTTTAGGGAGCCAGCTTCCCTTTGACTTTTGAAGGCATTTAGACCTTATACTGCACCTTCTTGATGTCTTCTGGTTTAACCTTCATTAAAATTATTTTATACCATTTGTATAGGAGGGATCTAGGGCTTCAGAGGATGACAGGCATGTTGTATTTGCAAGTGTTAGTGTTATAAGTTTAACAAATTCAATGAAATAATATCTGTTTCAAAAGGAATGATTGTCTGACAACTTACTAAGATGGCTTTAGGTGATACACCTCTTGAGATGTTGGAGCTGGGGTTTGAAGCCCTGCGTGTGGCTTGTGTGGAACATGGGCAGTGATACTGTGATTGCCCTGGAAGTGCAGTTGTGTGTGCTGGCAGGCAGAGATGTTTGCTTTGCAGGAGTAGAGGGGTTCAGAGCAGCTGGCACACCAGGACTGCAAACAGCAGGCTGCAGCCTGTGCCAGTCTTGTGAGCACTCACAGCAGCAGCTCTGCTACCAAGAAGTGCAGAAGTAGATATGTCAGCTCTTGGAAAAGTCTAGATCTTAGCAAATGGCTTTTTGGTGTTGGTTTGTTGTGTTCTTCAGCCCAGACTAGGGTCTTACATATCCATTTCCTCACTTTTTGGCCACTGTTTTGCTCTTGAGCACTCTCCTGTGCTCTTGTATTATCGCATGTCAAACACCACTGATAGTAGTGTTTAAATTGATCAACACTGGTTTAAAAAAAAAATCAAACCAAACCAAACAACCAAAACCAAACCCTCTTCTGAGACTAGTCCATTCTTGGTTGAGTCTCTTAGAGCACAGTTATCACAGATGTGATAGACAAGTGTCTCTGCAAACTGGAGGTGCTAACTAAAGGTTATCCAGCTGTCCATTTTGAATGTTGAGTCTTGGATTGTGTAGAGATTGCACACAATCAGAGCTCTCTTCCTCAGGATAAAATGAAAGTGCTGTTTTTAATTTCCTTTTGCTTTCCTTGTTTTCTTGATGTTTGTCTTCTCCCAGCCCTCCTAGGGTGAGGTTCAGCAGCCACAGCTTACTAATTTAATTGATCATTAGAATGTCCCTGAGGATGTGTGGATTGCTGCAGTTTAACAAAATGTTAGCTGTGGCACAAACAGTCATTGGAAAGGATGGAGAGAGTCATTCATCTTGGTTTGCAGTACTGCCTGAGAAGGTAGAGGCAGGGAGGAAAGAATGCCAGCTTTGTGGCTTCTGCAGTTCATGAAAGCTAGAGTCCTGTTGCCTTCCCACTAGTGAGAAGTTAGCTGGAAGACAGGAGTCTGTGTGTGTATGATTTTATCTGCTGGAGGCTTAGCCATTCTGAGTGTACTTGGACTCACACTCTGAATATTTTGTCTAAATGCTTATGCCTACTAATTTGAACCTTATGGCCATTTTACTATTGGAAGAAGGCTCTATGAAGTAGGTATTATCATCACACAATGCCTAGTATGTGCCATTATGAGATCTAGATGGCCACTGTGGGATAATAATTCACACATTGCTGGGACAAGCTGAAGTCTAATATGCAGGTTTCTTCTGCTAGGTTTTGAAATTGGTGCCACATGGAGCTCTGGTGCTTGCTGTAGGTGGTGCGAGAGGCAAGGTGCTGTCTTGGACGGACTGTGCTTCAGATGACTGTGTGATCTTGAACAAGGTGCCTCATTCCTGTAAGTACCTCATTCAGTTCTTGTGTTTCTTGAATGTAGCACAAGAGGTTGGATGGTCACTGTTCATCTGTGGTAGGTGCAGGGCCTGGACTAGCCCTTACAGCACAACGGGGCCAGTGAGACTTCAGCCGACTTAAAGGCTTCATTTATTGTCTGACTTACAACCATGCTGAGAGGATGGTCTTGGCAAAAAAATTGCATATTGCAAGTTATGCCTCCCGAGTAATGTAAGGGTATAACATCACTTAGAACAAGAGTTTGTGTTTTAGCGAGACATTAGAGGAAAAAAATCTGAATGTAACAGGAGTGTTTCTTTCCTTGCATGTTTCCTTGCTCTGAGTTTCCTGAGGGTTTCCTCTGCCTTTCTGTGGGGCAAAGCATGTTACTGAATGCAGCTGCTCTCCTGATGTAGCAAGCACTGAATTGTAGGCCATGTAATCAACAGTAATATATTTAATTGACTTTGCACTTGGCAACAAGTGTATTGCTATGAAAGAGATGGAAAGGACTGGACGTTTACTTGCTAGACATCTGTAGTCCCCCAAGATTGTGATAAATAGCAAGCTCAAAGCTGGCAGCCAGATAAATTGCTGGAATGAAAGCTCTTGGTCACAGTGGTTGTGAAGTAGGAATTGCTATTAATATTCTCTCACTGATACAGTTAACCAGAGTGCAATACTAGCATCTGGACTGGAAAGGCTATTTACCAAAAGGGGTTCCAGTGTGACACTTGGTGCTTTGACTAGACACTTTCTAAAGGGAAGCCTTTGCTGCCTCACATGGCACTTCCCAACAGGCGTGTTTAGGGGATATACTCATGTCAGGTTATAGATAACATTGAGATGAGAAGTGTTTTTGACTTTCTCAGTTTCTCCTACACCTGCAGACTATATTTGAGTGGTATCAGCTCTAGCAGTATTGTGACTTTGGCCAGCAAACAAAGGCAGCACTATTACATAGTATGTTTTCTACAAATTGCCGTTTTTCAAGATCTAAGGTTAGGAGACAGTTTATAAGTACTTTATATATCTTGTATTGACTGAGCAATCAAAATTGGGGTGATTTGTTTTTCTGTGTCAGCTAAAGATCAGGTTTTTGCTCTGTATTGCCTCCAAAGTGTCAGGAAAGCTTAGGTACTGTCAGCCCAAAGATGTCTCCTCAGTATCAAGTTATAGCACTGAGATAATGGATATTGGACATTTATCAGGTAAATTTTGAATTTGCTTCTAATAAATGTGACTGACAGTTAATCTTTACCCTCATTTAATAACAAAGGATTTGGTTTGCAGAAGTAATTTTAGTTGTCCATTTGCAATTTCTTATCACAGAGACAATCAGCACCATTGATTGTGATGTTAGAATCATTTATTTCTGAAAATCCATTACCATGTTAATTCTTCATTGGTATATAGCATTCAACTTTCATTTTTATTAAAGCATGGCCTTGAATTTTAGTAGTTCCCAATGGCTGGGGAAGCTGAAAGATGAATTGCAGGAGGGCTACTTCTTTTTAGAAAGGCAGTAAGGAGGGGTGTGGTTTGCTGTGATTTCATATTGAAGGCTAGAAGAGAACAAGGCCAAAAAAACTTTTTCTGTAGAGTCATTGGCACTGAAAAAGGCAGACATAGGGAAAGGTAGGAAATACACCAGCCTGTTGTGCAAAGCCGTTGGCTCAAGAGTAGTGATGTGAAACCAGAGAAATCTGGGAGGTGAGGACAAAAATTAACTCCTACAGCCAGATTCTCACACCTCTGCCCAAGACAAGTCGAATACTGTTTGATAGTAGAGCACAATGAAGCGATGATACCTTAGAAAACAAAGAGCATTTTGTTGCAAGGCACCTTAGGAGCTCCTTGGCCATGATGATTGGCATGTGGAAGAACCTATTAAATTTTTTACTTGTGTTTCTGTCTTGGTTTTCTCATTAAGCTTGACGTTTTCTTTAGATGCATGGATGTTTGTGCCTAGAGTCTCACAAAGCTTCTGAAGAAAGTGAAAAAAGTTTCTCTTTCCATGTTTGATGTCCTTACTCACTTTTCTAATGTGGACTCTTGACACAAGAGTGAAGTTAGTGGTCTGTCCTTTTGTTTGATGCAGTGTCCTTTTGAAGATTCAAGGAGGAAGAAGCCTTTGAGTATTATCTCTGCAAACAGCAGGTAGACCATAGGGCAGCCCAGAATCAAGGAATGCTCCCCAGTTCTTATGAGGATCATTTGGGGTTAATTTTGCGGGTAGATTTTTGTGTTGATTCATGAGATACTTGTGAGGTTCATAATGATGCTCCATGCTGGTATCCACAATGGCCCTTGACAAAACATGGTAAGCTCAAGCAGAGGTGGGGCATCTGCAGTTACTTCTAGGAGTGCTTTGACTTTTATCGTTTGAAAAAAACAGAAGGTGGTTTCTACCAGTTCTGTGAGTTCAGTAGTAGCATTTTGTCTGTAGACATTTGCTCCAATTTTTCAGCTTTGCTGTATTTTTTTCTTTTGTGGTGGAGTACTTGGCTTTCCTCAACAGATCTAGTCATTGTGAGAAATGATATTTTCTGCAGTAAATTCCCACAGTTGCTCACCACATGTTCTGACTAGTTTGCAGGTCATCCACTTCTCTCAGAACAGTTCATTAGTATGATTCCAGATGTAACATTTCCAGAAGTTAATGTAAATGTAGTCAGTGTTTTTGTAAGATAGTAACTGACTGGTGCTCCCTCTATAAAGCAATTTTCCTTTTACGCTCTAGTTGAATGCGTTCTCTATGTGAAAAGTGTCAGGGAACATTGGGTGAAACCTGAATAATGGCTGAAACAATGTCTTGCTTTTCAGCCATTTGCAGTTGCAGCCCCTTGGTAAATCTTTGTCTAGAAACACTCTATTTTAAACACTATAGATATTATAAATAGGGCCTGGCTAAATTTCTGCTGAGCCATATATATATATATATTACAGAGCTTCAAACTGCATCAAGCAGCTTACTACCAGCATTTTATATAGATGCAAATACCTCTTGTATTAATATTGTGACCATGAATAAAAGGAAACAATTATGTGGCATCCATGTAGCTGAAGTACTTCTACCAGAGGAGCAGGTCATTCCACTGAAGGACAGACATCATCCTGAAAGGAACAGAAGACCCAAGATGCAGTGCATTCATATGCTGGCCAGTAGATGGACATCTGAAAAGATTAAAGGCATCACTTGCACTGACTCAGAGTACCTGCTTGTAATATCTACAGGGCTACTGCTATATTTAGTACCACTGTGGGGCTCTGCTCCTTTCCATGAATCACTGTATGTGCCTTGAAAGGGTAAAGAGGAGTGTGCTTGAACTAAGGATACCTTAGGGCTTTTGTTAACTTTGCCAGCAGCCTCTCTTCAAGAGTGTCTGCTGGTATTGTGGGTTTAAAAAAAGATTTCTAAAATCTGTTACTAATCATGTAGCCAGTAGATGCTAGAACAATACAAGAGTATGTTTCTCTAAATGAGATTGAATTGGATCATGTCATTCATATCTAAGTTATATGAGGAGGTTTTGAGGGGAAAAAAATACTTAGATGGTATCTTAGTTACCTCCTGATGCCAGGATACCAAAGCTGTCAGCACTGGACAGGCTCTTCTAGTGATGTACACCATATCGTGTGGTCCTAATGGTACTGAGGCTCCCTCTGATACTGTTGATAGGTAGGTACAGGATGGTACTGTTCTCCTTTAGTTTTATTCCATATCCTGCTGTTTTTAAATCCCTCTGTCACAAATAGATTCTGTTCATGCAGAGCTGACTTTTGTCCTCTAGCTCCTAGTACTAGCTCCTAGTACTAACAGTTTGTCTTCTGCATTTCCACAGCAGTTGTCTGCTTGCATCTTGGGTAAACCAAGTCCCACGCATGCACCAGCTCATCCTTATTCACAAGTCTGATTTTCAATTTATATATCTTATACCCTTGTCTGTGGTCTGCTCTGATGTAGGATGTTTACAAATGCTGAAGAGTGAATAGATAAACTAACCTGAGAAAACTAGGTCTGAGTAGAGTCCTTTGAAGAATCACTTTGTATGAAGAGCTTGGCATTTAGGTAGGTTAGGTATTTTTTTTTTAGCATTTCTCATCTTTCTCATTTCTCATCTTTTCTCATCTTTCTCATCGCAGCTAGCATTTTTCATCTTGTGTTGCTTTTCACTTCAGTAATCATAATATACAGAAAATGTTTTTCTTGTTCCTTTTTCTTAAGGTAGTTTCTAGGTTTTCAAGTATTTTTTCAGGTCTTAAGAGCCTTAAGACTTTTACCAAGAGGAATAGCAAGCTTGCAGGTATAGTATTTTACTTTGTGATTAAGCCAACAGCCTTGTATTCCATCCCAAATTTTTTTGTTGAACCTTAACGGATGAGGTGGTGTTTCAACAAGCTTCTAAAATTAAAGAAAATTACATTCTGATACCATCACTTTAACATACCAGACTTTCACTGGGTATTTAATCTGAAGGCTGAAATGTTTGCAAAGTGCTGACTTGAGGTATTCCATATTGCAGCAGGTACAATGCAAATACTGCCAGGTTAATTGCTTCATGCAGCTGCAGTGGGGAGGGAGGATGGTTTCATACTGATATGTGTATTCCTTTCAGATCTCTGGGGTGGCATGGTTAGCAGTTGAGGAACATACTACTGTCTCTGCTTCTTTCCCAAAAGCAAACCTCTACTTATCATATTTCAATAGGTAATTATCTGAAAATATTAATCCTGGAATATTCAGAATATTTTTTCACTAAAATAATAATAATCAGCTACTTGTGGCCACTGAAACTTGGAGCAATTCTTATATTCCTTTAAGTATCAGAAACAAAGGTTGAGGTTTTTTTGAGCTATCTTCTAGAAATCCATGGTAAATGGCCTTTCAGCATTCGATAGGAAACAGCATAACCTCCTTATTTATTTACCCACATGTCTCCTGTTCTTTGTCATTATTGTATGAATAGATCGTTTCTACAGGCAGGAGCTTGTTATTAATACCAGGTGAACCAATTACTGCCACAGGAGCCAGTCACACTGCTTGTGTGGAGATGTAATGAAGCCTGGCATTTCAAACCCAGTGACCCCATTTATCTAAGCTGCAGTGATTCATAATGGAAAAATACAACCAACAGACTGAAGAAATACTTCTCACTTTTTTAAACATAGCATTTAAAAAAAATGCATCATTCTGCTGTGCCCCATCACCATATCTCCTATCCTATTGAGAGACTGGAGACTAAAGCAAATACTGCTAGTAGTGGATAAAGTTACCACTGCCTACTGAAGTGAAATAAAACTGCTTCATTCAATAGAATGTGTATTAAAATTTGTCTGCTGCTTTAACTGAGAAATTATCAGAAATTTTTCAAATTCAATTCTTCCCCTGCCAAAAATTTTTGATCTCTGAATCTCTGCAGAGTAGGAAGAATCTTTTTCTTTAGCATATTCTGAAAGTTTTGGCCATTGAAAAAGAGTTGTTATTTGTATTATAACACCCTGGCTGACTGATACTGCATTACCATCAGTAAATTTTCCCATGATAAACATGCAATAAAATAATAAATATGATAAATAAATTAAATAAATAAAAATATGCCTCAGTATACCAGTCCTCAGATCAGCAGTGAAATGACAAGTGACAAATATTTGCAAATCAGATACCAATGCATGTGCTTTTTTTCACCAGTCTCTTTCCTCTCTTGCTAACTCAAGTCAATCATGGACTTGACCTGCTAGGAAGCAGTAGCAATTTAAACAAAAAATGGCACAAATTAGGGGCTGGTGCCTTGGAGCTTTAACATGTCTTTTACAGAGCGTCGTTGAGAAAGTAAGAAAGATATAAAGCCATAGGAGGATTAATCAGCTTCCCTGGGCTCATAGGAAATGCACATCTGCTTTTGAACAAGGGTCTTCTTTCATTTTGTTTCCCTTCTGACCTGCATTCTAAAAAGCAAAGAGAAGTCTTGGGAGGCATCTTAAAACTATAAAAACTTAATCGTTTGGCTGACTGCAAATGGTATAAAGTGAGGATTTGTTTTCTTGGTCAAGCATTATGTATCAATGTATGTCTTTTAGGAATAAAAAGCTGCATTAGAAAACTTGTTAGTCATATTCTAGTACCTTGGGGGAACAGGAAGGTGTGTAGCAGAAGCTATCAAAAATTAAAATGCAGGGACTCTTGGCAGAGCAGACTAAAAGGGCTTTTGCCTTGCACTACATAAAAGGCATCACATCTGCTTGTACCTACTTAAAAGTATCCTGCTGGGAGAAGCTGCAGCTCCATAAATATATATACACACACATAAAACACTGCATCAGACACAGACTTCATCATAATAGGTTTGGACTCCTCCAGCAACATGAACTTTTAGAATTTTGAATGGAAATGGAATTGAAAGCTTTGCAGATATTAGCCTTTATCTAGAAAAAAATTATGTGACTTCTGTGACTACAGCCATTGAAAGAGCAATAATATAGCAGATAAAACATAAACCAGACAATTCAGAAGGGAGTCAAAGCCAAATAAATAATAAAAACCAACATGAAATGGTAAGATGTGTCCCACTCTGCTTCTCAAAAGCTAACTATAACAATATTATGTGGTTCCTTTTAATTGCATTTCATTGAAGATCTGTGCAATACTGATTAATTGATGAGGTGTGAAATGAATTTCCATTTCTGGTTGCTACAGGGAAGCACTGATGACTGCATGTGTGCTAGTGGAAGCATTGTTCAGCAGGTCTTAATTTTTGGTAAAGGTCCAACATTTATTTAAATACATTCTAAGTAGCTATGACTAAAAAACAGTAAGTCAAAATTATGTAATTACTGACTTTTCTCTCTAAAAAGTGTTTCTTGGAAAACACCTCCCTCCACCTTGCCTTTTTTGCTCTTCAAGCTTAGCTCTGTTGAGGGTGTTCTGCTTCAGGATGGAGATGCTCCCCTCTGCAGAACCTCACCAGTGTCTATTGTTCAAAAGTGCCTGGTGCTAATTTGCCCAGGAGTAGGCTTGTGCCTGGGTGAAGGGTAACCATAATTTAACTGGGTTTTAGTGGTCCATGAGCAATGCACTCCTGTTCATATGCAAAACATTAATGGTGAATAAAAGGAACTCAAGTGACATTGATGCTGGCTGATCTTTTAATTTTTTTTCTTGTTGTTCCTAAGTAGTAATTTCAATAAAGCTTTAAAGCTGCCTAGTGTTTTATTAAAACAGCTCTGCCAGTCATTGTTAAGTGCAAATGCATCTTCCTGGAAAGTTAGAGGAAATATAAATAATATGGGCCACTCAAAAGCCTTCTGTGATGGAAGAGTTGCAGGGAGCCTGGTGAACTGGAGGGGTTTGATGGGGACTTGGGTTCTCCTCAGGAAGGCCAAGCGGGTGCAGCTGGAGTTGTTTGCTTGGTGTTCACAGCTCTGAGGCTGCTCCTGCAGGGCCTGGGTGAGAGGAAGAAGTTGTTTGCTTTTTTCACTCATTCAGAATTACCAGAAAGTTCTTGTCACAGGAATTACCACCTTGCTTGGCAGCCATCTTGTTTGTGACTGCTTCCCCTTATAGTCCTGCAGAAGTTGCTGGTGCAGTTATTTGCTGTTAGTGGTCACGTATTCTGCTCAGATTTTTAAAGAATGGCTCAGTTGTGCATGCAAAGTGCTAACAGGGCTAATTTTGCTGCTCAGGTGCATTATCTCCTCTGTCTGTTACTCCCTTCTTTTGTTCTGAAGCTTTATCTGATTTCCTTCTCCTATTCCCTGATAGTATGTTTTATATTGATAGCCTTTAACAGCCTGTTCTGAGTGTTTAGTGGTCCTTTGTAGAAGGACTGTAGGTAAGTGGGTATTTGATTTTTTAGTGTTTAGTTAAATGCAAATTGAATCTAAAACTAGTGGCAGTTGAATATGAAATTGTAAGTTATGTATCTTTTTTATATGCTGCTATTTTTGAACTTGGAGACCTGTGGAAAGTAATGGATTGTAGCAGTATTAGGTTTGAACACAGAAACCCAAATTGAGACGCTCTAGTGGGGCAGGACTGTCTGTCTGTGTGCTGTCACTGCTGGCAGGGATCTTCCCCTCTTGGGTTTATTTGCAGTTGTGAACCAGGGTGTGATGGATGCCCGTCACATGGCTTGCAAATACCTGAAGGGTGCAGACAACAGGATAACAATTCTCTAGCAATAAAAGTCTCCTTTGAGACTGAATGTAAAGCGTAAAGAAGAGTGTTTTTAAGCTTGCTTTAAGCTGCGTTTTGAACAGAATTTTTGGTCAACAGCATAAATGCTAATTTGCAGTAGATTGCAGCATATTACAACTGGCAGTTCAGATACAGACTCATCTTCAGCTCTCCAGTGCTTTTCCACAGTAGAGGTGATTCCTTTTTGCTTGTTCGAATTGTCTGTGGTGTTCTTCAGTACAGTTCCCTCCCAGACAGAACCAACTGTTAAAAGTTACAATGTCAGGCTAAGACCCTAGGACAAATAGAAGAAAATGCTTTTTTTTGGTCTTTCATCTTTTGGATTGCCATTTCCAAGCCTTCACCTAAGCTCAGAACTGTAGAATAACGATGGCACATCCCCATTTCAGCTCACTGTATGGTGCTTGGGAGGGTCATTCCTACAACTTCAGTGGGGGAAAGCCTGATAATAGTCTTTCTCCTACTTACATCTAGGAGATAGCAGAACACTGGTTTTGTACATCAGGCAAAGGAAGAGACCATGTAAATATTTTGTCTGGCCTTGTTTGGCATAAATGATAACTTTTCCCACTGCCCTTTTCCAGAAATCATCCAATGTGCAAAGGGAGCTGAGCAATTTGCATTTTCTTCCATCTCTCTTTTCCAAATCTTCTCCCCATTTTTTTTCTTTGGGAGAAGTACTGGCAGTCTTTTTACACAGTGTATTTATCAAGTCTGTCTTTTACTGTCAGCTTGCCAGACAACCTAGTTAGAGATACAGAAGCAATTAAGGGATGAATATTTGAGTATAAGAATAACACTAAGGAAAGTTGCTGTTTTCTGCTGTCCTTAGAAGTCCTATTTGTTGGCAGTGTTCCTTTCACATCAGTGGTCACAGCAAGACGTAACTGAAGGCCAGGACCTTTGTTCAGAGAGATTTGGACAGGTGACCTTGGAAATCAATATCTGAATTAAGGAATTGCAGAAAGTTAATTTGAAACACTTAATTTACTGAAATAGCTGTGGCACTCTTTGGTATTCTGGCCATCCAGTTGACGATTAAAGCTATAGAGAGTCTTCTGATGGGGCATTTTGCCTTTGTGAATTATTTCATTAATCTGAAATTGATACTCAAGTGATATCAAGGAAATGGTCAAGGACAAAAAATCCACATGGTCAAATTATAGTTTTCCAATACTGAAGTACTTTGTCTTGCTACTTCATACCTAAGTTTGCTTGCAGTTTGTACTGTAATGAACTGAAGTGATACGTCTTGGATTTAAAAAAAGGTGCTTTCAGAGTTGTAATGTTTTTTCCCTGCATTGTCTTGGAGTTAACTGTAGTCTGAAACCGAACAATATTCTGAGAAATGGAAATTCTAATTCCTGCACAGCTTTATTTTTACCGCTTAGGTAAGCCCTTAGCTAGCCCTTTCTTTCTTACATACTGAGTGCTTCTCTTCCTCTGCACGTCTGGGAGATTGGCTCTGCATCACAAATTCATGCCTATGGCATACCATATAAAAATGTCTCCACTTGTAATTCTGTCTGCAGATCCTTAGGTGGTCTGTGTTCAAAGATCCTATTTAAACACAGCTGAGAGAATGTTTGTGTAGTATTCATTGTGTCAAAGGGATAATTTTCCAAGGTGTCAAACTGTTTTCATCTGCGAAGACTCTTCTCTCCTGCTCCCTTATTTACAGGCTGGTATAGACAAGGCTTCCGTTGGAAAGGAACCAGAAATTCTCATGTTCACTTAATTTCCTATAATTGTTGCCTTGAATTTCCCTGTCCGTTTCAGCTATTGGTACTAATTTTCTTTTATTATTTCTTTCTTATTTTATTCTACATCTTTTATGTAGATGTTTATTTGCAGCCATAAATGAAAATCACTTTACAGCAACTTTTTTCTATTTTTTTTAATAGATTGTACTTGGGGATAGTTGATTGTGACTCAGTGTCAAAGAGAACTTCCATGCACTATGCTGTTCTACCACTTGTAGACTTACAGCATGATGCAATCAATTTGCTCCCTATTACCGCCAGATTAATTCAAAACTATTTAATTCATACATCACTAGGGCTTTGAATTTGGCACTTAAGTGAAAAAAGTCCATTTTTTTTGCCATGAAGCTACAGTGGAGGTGTACCACTGCTTATGGCAGATTTTCTGGGACTTGCTGAAGGAAACCTAGGTCCTAAAAGCAAATTGCAAGTATGGTAAGATAATCCACATTCCAGTTATAACCCTGCAGAAGTTACAGATGTCAGAATTCATTACTGCAATTCTAATGTAGTTTTTATAAATGTAATCTCATCAGTGCCCCAGGATGTTTGTCCTGATAGGCAGTGAAATGGCCCTATGGATGTGCTAGGGACAGCATTTCTGTGCCACTTTATTCAGATACTGTACTACAAAATCAAGAAGCCTGTCATTCAAAGCCATGCTTCTGGGAAGGTACTAAGAGTATAATTTCTCTAAGTTAAACTGCAGCATTTGTCCCCATTAATGGGAAGAAACAACCTCTGTGTATTCTGAATGCCTAATTGATCATCTGAGATGCGTGCATGCATACCACTGTGTTGGGTACATGGAAAAGTTTCTCTGCAAGGCTGTGATCAAAATGATACATTTTCTGACAGATTTTTATGAACAGACTGTAATCAGTTTTCAGGCAGCATATGATAGTGTTCTTAATTATAGCCAAAAAATGAAGTTCTTGATGATATCGGAGAAGCATCACAGATGATAGAAGAAAGCTTGAGCTATAGTCCATGTTTAGTTGAAGTATTATTGGTATCATTGATTTTCAATTAATATTCAGCATTGACCGTAAGTATAAAGAAGACAGCAACATACTGTAGCAAATTTATGGATTTTTTACAAACCATTGATTTTTTTTTTTTTTTTTTTTTTTACTGTGCAATTGTTTTCCATTACTAAGGCGCACATGGAGATACTCCTTAAGAATTAATTTCTCCACAGTTAGTTCAAGGAGAAAACAATGTGTGAGTATTTGTTTTCTCTGGAGATGTCAGGAGGCGTCTGTGTAGTGAGAACTTGGGCTTCATTTTGCTACTGTCTTTCTCTAGACAGTCCTGACAAGTTTCTCAGTCTGGAGTACTGGGGAGATTAACAGAAGGTGTATTGTCAGAGGCAAATCTGGCAGGCTTAGATAATTTGAAGGAAGGAAACTTCATGTGCTGCTCAAAGAAATGGCTCCTGAACAAGTAATATAAGGCTCTATTTTGTAGAACTGAGAAAATTTGAGTTTTGCAAGTATTCAAGTGCTTTTAATCCAATAAACTAATAAAAAAAAAAAATCCCAACCCTAAGACCTCCCCCAAAACCAAACAGCAGTAGCAGTATCAATTAGAAGCTTAACATGGCGCAAGGAAGATGTTTTTGGTTTCTTGCTCAGACTGATCTTTCTATTCTGAAATGTATGATGAAGTTGTACATCAGACTTTTTTGGATGTCTTTGTTCCGGAGAAGGCAGAGCTGCTTTTCCCAGGACCAAGCAACCTGTTCTGGAGGGAACCAGAACTGTGATGCTGAAAAGCTAGGTCAGAGCTGTCATGACCTGTTATGTCGAGTTCTTAAATCCATAATTAACTACTGGGACCATCCTGTTTTCTTGAGTCCTGAGGCTCCAACCCTTAAGGTTTATCTCATCCATCACTGATAAAAGGGAAAGATGGTATTTTTCCCTCCCTGGAAGGTGAACGTTAGGAAGAACTGTTGGGCAGCTGAAGACATCTAGTAGTGTCACTCTCTGAACACTCTGAGAAGACCTGCAAGGTGGATAGAAGTGAGAATGAGCAAACATTTGGGTTTTCAGCATTTGCCTGCTGACACATGGAGAAGCCAGCAAGGTTTCTTCCAAGATCACACAAGTCAGTGAATAGTGAAGGAAAGGCTTTATCTGGTATGGTACTTTAAATGTTATTACAGGAACAGCTCTGGCAATGGCAAATCAGCACTTACAGTTTATAGCTAAATGCTGTAGGTCTCTTGGTGAGAGTAATTCTTGGAGAAGCCTGCTCATTCTCTCCCTATAGAGATGACAATTAATGGCACTAGAACTGTGATTTTGTAGTGGGGGAAACAACTGTGCTGTTTATCTTCACTGTTTTTGAGTTTCCTGTAGTATTCAGGCTGGAGAAAGCAACAGCATAAGAAATCTTCCATGTAAAATAATAACCACTCCTGTGCTTCTCACTATAGATATACTTCCATTATTGCAAGTCAGTTAGTTACCCAGGTTGCTGCAGCAAGAAGCTCAAAAGGTTCTTGTTCATGTACAGGCTTTTCAAATGGCTAAAATATTTGTCTTTCTGCAGGCTCTCATACATTCTGTTTGCTCACAAGTGACCAGTTCTTTATTTCTGCACTTCCCTACTCTTAAAAATGGCCTGCAGGGATCAGTCAGCAATGGTGGAGTCACATGGTCTCGCACCATGTGATGTGCTTGCCTTGTTTCATCCCTGTCACACCATGGATGCATCTTTTGAGGTGACACCTGGATTAGTTGATCAGTTTTTTAATTTCACAAATGAGCCTTCTGAGGTTTTTTTGCTTGTCCATCTTAGTGAATGTTTCTGAAACCAGCATGTATAATCTGTGTGGTTGGAGTACTCAGTGTGACATTTCCATCCAGCCAAATTGTTGCATTAATTTTGCCTCTGTGCAAAAGTTCCAGACTAAACTTACCTTCTGTTTTCTCTGTTTGGTGGTAAAGACCCTGGGTATGAGACCTGCACAGCACCCAGATGACGTGATACCAGAAAGGAAGTTCTCATCCTTCCTGTCCACTAGATGGCTGCTGCTTATGTCTTGGCATACATAAACCAGTTTGGCAGCCAGCTCCAAATAATGCTAGATAGTCATTTGAGGCAGAGCCCACCAGTGTACATAAGAAACTGTTTTCTGGACTGTGCTGTGGTTCACTGAAATGGGCAAGCATCCAATGTCTCCTTGGTATTAGTACTCTGCTGCTCTGCTGTGAAGGAAGTTTACAAGGTAACACAGTACTGGCAGAAAAGTTCATTTACTTTTCCTGTGAAATTTACATGGGAAGGCTTGTATGATATGTGCTTCCTTTAATGCATGCCCAGCATGAAATAGTGCATTGAAATGTATTTGTACACTACCTTCTAAAAAGCAGATTAAACCTTTAAGCTGTCAGCAATAATGAGCCAGGAATGATCTATATGACCTGTGCAGTGAGATGGCAAGAACATGGCTACATTCCCAGGCTTCTTTTCCAGTGTTACTCTTAAGTGCATGTACTTTTTACATTAAAAGAAGCAATGATGCTACAGGAAAAATGAATTAACTACAGTTTAATTTTCTTTTGAAAACAATAATTCATTTGGCTCTGAAGCCTTTTGCCCTGTTCTGCTGACCTTTGGAAACATTTTGCAAAATTCTTCTTTTCTGTAATCTTAAGTTTATTCTTAATCAGTTTAGCAGCTGCTCAGTGTTAATACTGTGTGCCCCTTTTCTGGGATCAGTAAAGCCAAACACTTGCTTGTGCTGGCCCAAAGCCCATCACCCCAGGAGAGCAGCACTGGCCAATGGCAGAGCTGTCTCTGCAAAATACAACAGGTGCATAGTACTGAGGCAGCACCTCAGGTTCTTCATGATCTGAGGCAGATTCTTTGTGATCTGCTACTACATTTTAAGAGATGTTGCAATATATCTTACCATATTACCGTAGGATTAACCAGTCCTAAAATGCTGGAAAATTATTTCCTAATTAATTAAAGAAATACAGGAGTTACTTCAACAGACTGTGTGAGTGTGACTGCTGTACATTATTTTCATTTGATAAACTGTTTACTGAGATGAAAGTAGAGCAGCACTTTGGTGCCAGCTCTTGTGTTTGGTGAATCTGTTAATCACAGATGCTAGGATCTTGCCTGTTCAGCAGCAGTTCGCAGGCTAAAGTATCTCATCTTTGGGGGAAGCTTAGTAGCCCTGCAGGTCTCAGAAGTTGGGCACCTAATGTTATGAGTTATATGGTTTTTGTACCTCTCACAATGTTATTTGATTTCTTTATGCTATTTGGTAGTTCTGTGCTCTGATGGTAGCACTGTTCTTTTCCCCCCTCGAGTATAGCTCTGGTTCCTCATGTTACGTCTGACCTCAAGTTGAGCAGGTGCCTTCCAGGTGATGTGTATTTGTTTCAGAGCAGGAGCTCACACATTTATGCTCCATTACTCATCCCTGTGTTATAGGAAGGGAAGTTGCTTCCTTCTGTGCTTTTCTCTGGGCAATTGTAAATCTACAGCTCAATAGCTTTGAATTTATTCAGCCTAGCTGGATATTATCAGTTTATTTTTATTCGTGTGGAGAGACAGAGCCAAGAAGCAAAAGGGAGGAAAAAAACGTATTGCTCTAGTAGGGCTTACAGGGGGATTTACACTGGAGCATGAAATTCTTCATATAAATATTTTAGGACTCTTGTCTCTGCAGAGATTACTCTTGGAAATACTCCCAGGGGTTGTTCTCAGCATCTTCTTTGCTCCCCCTTTCTGCACCAAGAGCTGTGGGGGAGTCCCATGGTTCTGGCGCCATCTCTGGAGGCTCTCCCCCCGCCTCTGCTCAGGCCTGTCTGATCTCAGGGAGTTCATGGCTCTTGAGCAGAAGTTTTGAAATCACCACAAACTAATCGATGTTTGAAATAGTCAGTGTCAGAATGGTGATTTATATGACAGGTTGGGAAGGCTGCCTGGGTGCTTGTCAGAGATGGTTAACTGATTAACTGAGGGGTTGTGAAGTCTTCTCCTATGGCTTTGCCCTGTTCACCTGTGCCCTTTGACCTTGAGAGCGCCTTTCTGGGATGTGATGCTCAGTGCTTCTTTGACCTTGTGAGGTGATCAGGAAGGAAACCTGAGCAGCACTTATGAGCTACTGGTGGCTGGGCTCTCCTCCATCCACGTAGGTGGATTAACTCCCAGGAGCTGCAGGGTCTCCTCAGGTGCTGACTGTGGCATCACTGCTGTTTGACATGTTACTTCCAGGCCTTGAAGTATAGCACTGGAATATGAAAGGAAACTTCAGCATTCAGACAGGGTTTTTTGGAAACTCCACCTCAGGGCTATTGGAGGGTTCTGATTTATTCATGAGATTAATGATGTTGTCTGGCTTGTGCAACCCATGCAGTCACACCTCTGAGAATTCATGGTTCAAAGTTATCTTCCCTCATGCTTTGTAAGAGGAGAAAAATGAAGTGTGCAACAGGGAATTCAGAAATAATACTAGAAATTTTTCAAGGATTTAGTAAGCATTTGGAGCTTCAAGCCCTTCTCATTCTATAATAAGCTTTTGAGATAGAAATATAAAATACATTTTTTGTACCCTCACTGCAGAATTGACAAATTGGAGCAAAGATATTTGGCAGCCAGTTGCTTAATTATGTTGGTGCTTTCTGTAAGATTTCTGTTTGCAAACAAAGGGAAAAAAAAAAAGACCATGAGGACTAACAGACAGAAGACCAATTCAACAGGTGACTAGCATGAGGATCTGAGGTAGATGTATTTACACAGGATTGCAACTCAGCAAGTAGTTTAGCAGGAAGTGATTACTCAGAGGGGTGTATTGCAAGTTACGGGTAAATTTATAGGGCTCTGAACTATGGCATCAGTGTGATTTAATGTACTATTTTTCTTGCATTCCACATGTCCTGCCCCCATGAATGTCAGATGAACATGAAGGTCAGTGCAGAGATGTGCCTGTAATGATGCTAGTGTAGGAATAACTAGAAAATATCAATCCATGGTATGGCTGGAAAAGTGCTTTAGCAGATACCAGGAAAATGCAGAGATGTGAATCTCCTTGGGGTGTGATCTCCAATCTATTGTACTGCTATTTGACCTCAGGTCTTCAGTATCTTGTGTATTATGTGTTATTTCCCAATCCAGCAAGGGATACTTGTTCTTGAAGGCTTCTTCCTTTATGCTGAATGGCTGATCATCATTCTCAACCAAACTAGTTTATTTGCATCCTAATCGCTATGGTCACAGTGCTGTTACAGATCATGTAAGTGGAGCCATAAAAACACTTGTCGCAGCAGCCACCCTCAGAGGAGGTGATGGGAAGGAGCAAGGGGTACTTGCCAGCAGCTGCCCCCAAAACACATCCTGTGGCAGCGTTGGCAGCTGCTGAGGCATCCTGTGTTCTCAGGTCTGGCTCCCAGAACAGATGGAAAACAGTCACAAGGTACCAGCAAAATTAAATTGCAAGATAAAAAGAGGCACCTTTTGGCTAATGTGGAGTTGTCTGTCACAGATATAACACACAGCATCCAGGCCAGTGCTGATGCTCCACAAAAAACATGTCAGTAGATAGTCTGCAGTCGGGGACCTTCGGCTTGCCACGGGAGGACGGGTTTTTTTGTGTTTGCATCTGTAGTAGAATAATACAAGGTTTTAAAAAATAAAGGGGCATTTGTTGTTACTCTGAAGAGGAGCTAATCTGTGCCTTTTGCAAGATTGGCTACCTCCAAGGTGACCTTATCCTCCTCAGTGGTCTGTGGAGCAGAGTTATCATGTCCAGCGTACAAGGAAGCAGTAAAGATGCTTGAGCAGTGTTGTTAGTGAAATACTGATGATCCATTGTGGCATTTCTAATGGAGAAGTGCTCCTCTTTGGCTACATTTGTGATTTTTTTTGCACTTCTTTTGCTAAACAGGAGGAAAAAAAAACAAACAAGACGCAGTGTTTAATTAATAGGAAGCGATTTTTACACACCAGGTGCTTAGACAAGTAAACATTGCAGTGCAGGTGTTGGGGATTAATAAGGTTTAAGGGCAGGCTTAGAAAATTTTTACAAAAGTTGGACACATAGGGGCTGTTTGAGGTGAAAGTTTACATGACATTTTTTCCTTGTTTTTACTCAGAAGACCATACTGTTAATTTGTAAAACATCTTCACTGGCATAGTTTACTCCTCCATTTGCAACAGTACGTCTTCACTTAGCTCACAGATAGCAGAGTGAACTCCTTTTAAAGAGCCATTTTTGCAAAACATGAATATCACATAGGAACAAAATTGATTGCTGAAATAAAGGGTGAGAGCTGCAATATTTTATATTTATACACTACTTACAGGAGATCTGGAGAAGTCACAAAATCAAAAAGCATGTGCAGTTTACTGAAAGATGGATAGTCTTTCAGTGTTTGCAGCACTATTAGTTATTTATAATGTTTTTCATCCATTACATTGAGAGTTTGCTCAATGAAAAGCAGCTCGCCTTCTGGAGAGTAGAGCCATTTTCAAGATGGAATGAAGCTAAGGCTATAGCAAAGAAATCTTGCATAGCAAAGAGAGAGGGAAAGAGAGAGATGCTTGTTTAGAAATCTTAGCCTCCTCTCCTTCAGTATAAAACTGCTGGAAAAAGTACTTTCTCACTTGGAAGCTGTTTTTTATAAGAGGAAATGTTAATGAACAGCTTATGTGTTCTCTACAGCTGAGTGTTAGGGTGGAAAAAGACATGATCCTGTGGTTTAAGCTAATCAGCTGTCAGATTTTTGATCATAATGGGACTTGCTTTGATGTTATTTCACCAGACAGACTATTGGGTTTGTTGTACTGTACTGTGGGTGCTGTTTTCCTGGTTAGAAAACCCTATCACATACTTTTCTGAGAGCTGCCTTGCCTTGTGTCATAAGAAAATCAAATACCCTTCCCTTCACGATACCCCTGCTGCAGCCAGGACTGTTCCCGCTGTCCTACAGATGTGAAATGGGAATGCAGGGTGTGTGGGCTGCTGCTTAGTGCTCCAGATAACAGGTCACACTTGCACCCAGGCCCCATGCCAGGGCCGGATGGCAGCACAGACCTTGTCCCTGGAAGCAGGTCTTAGCTCAGCACATCCTTGTCCTGCTCTGCTGCTGTCTCTCCCGGCTTTCTGCAGCCCTGAAGTGTGCATTTCTCTTCAGCTTTACTCTGTGTACGTGCTTGATTTCTATCAAGATTTCAAAGGGGAAATGGGACTGAAGGGGGACTTCCCCCTTCAAGGGGACTGAAGAACCACAGCAGTATTTTTCTTTCCAGGGGAGAGCTGGTGGGATGGATCAGAGCTAGAGCAGCTTGATGGAGCTGGAGCACAGAGGCACCAGTGCCTGGGACTGCAGTTCCTGTAGCCAGCTAAACATTTGAAGCCTTGAGTTCAAAAAACAACTCAGTGCTCAGTGGCCTGTGTTTACTGGCTGTTGACACCACATGTGGAGCTGGGGTCACTTGGCTGTCCCCTGTGCCACTGAGTGCTGGGGGAGTAGCACGGGCACCCCAAGACAGCCTGCAACTGCCATCTGCTTAGCAGTTGGCTCTGTAAACAGGGACATTAAATGTAATTGCTTAAAGCTCACTTTGTATTTTAATTAAGTTTGTATTAATCTGACTTAGTTACTGAGCACTGACTACTTTATACATTCCTAATTTAATGAGCTAATTGTGTGGGGATAAATAGTATATGCTGGAGTGTATCTTCATAGTGTTAAATTTTTCTGTTTTACAATTTTAATACATCTGTGTACAAGTCAGTTAAACTCAGTGTATTGCTGATTACAGTGGTGGGCTTTGGCACATCATGAAACCTAACAGAAAAGTCAGTGGGGTGAGCAGTAGGCTTGTGAAAGCTGGCTTACAGGGAGGCACTCCCTGGCAGTATCTAGGGTGGCTTGAAGCTCAGTGTCTTGCATGAGCACTGGTTTGGTAAATGCAAGTTTCACAATTGAGCTCTTGTTTTTTTTACTATGTGTTGAAGAAACCTAGAAAGCCTCAAATACAGGAAAAGGCTAATCATTTATTGGCTTGTTCATGAAGGATGCCCAGATTTTAGTGAAGTGCTGCTGTCCTGCCATCTGAGGACTGTCTTTAGAACTGTATGTTGTGTTCCAGTATAATCTCATTGCAGAGCTTCTACATCTTATCAACTTGCCAACATGACTTCTTTTAAGTCGTATGAAGAGTTATTTATTTGGGAAGTCGAATACTTTTTTTTTTTTCCCTTTGAGGCATATCAGCACAAAACACAACTTGTTATTATTAGCTGTGATAATGTTGGTAACAGAGAAACCCATGAGGCAGGTGGGAGAGGAGGAGATCTGCACAGAAGGGAAACCTCTGCCTCACTGACGGACGCTTGCCTCCCTGGCTGGCTGCAGCCATAGTGGCTCCCCAACATTTAATCAGATTCTTTACCCAGGAGCTAGTTACTTCAGTTCTTGTGCTGGTCCATGGGGATTGGTAGGCTCCTTGGGGATTAGTAGGTCTTGGAGACTGGTAGGTTTAGCCAATGAGGAGTCCTCCCCTCTGAAAAGGAAAGTGTAAAGACAATGTGTGATTGGGTGAACCAGATCTTAGCGTCAGGTTCAAGATGATTATCAGGCAAAACCACTTACTCCTTCTCGTTATTGAAGGTATATTATGCCAATCCAGCATATGCAGTCATTAATTTCTGAACGTGCTCTTTATTATGAAGAACATAAGTGGTACATACTAGTAGTCATGTAGGAAAGCATGTGCTCAAGGTTAAAGTTGAATAGTGCCTGCTGGTTTAGAACCAATGATGGAGAGTATTTTAGTTTATTTTAGTTTTGAGTTCCTAATGCATCAGCAGAGGACCAAGTACTGGATAGTTTTTCTGAAGTTAAGTCAACACTGTAAATCAAACTGCAGGAGCACCATGATTTAATTCATTAACAGTTAGGAGATTAACTACAGTTATATTAAATATTTGATTAAATAAAAACTAAAGTATTTATTGTTTTTCAAATAATGTTTACTCATTAATTAGAATGGCTAAATGTTCAAGTTAATTAGAAGTGTGGGTTGTTGGTAAGAAGTAAACCCATATGCATTTCCCTTGCTGAAGTGCTCAGACTTTTCCCACTGCATTACACAGTAGAGATGAATAATCACAGCTGTTGGTTTCCACAGGCAGAGCTGTTATTTATCTGTACCTATGTGCACGCAGTGTACCCCAGGGCCAGCTGTGACCTTGCCCTGATTCCTCACTGCTCCCCTGGCCTGTGCATGGAGCAGCCCTGAGAGCCCTCCACACTCCAGGCTCTTCAGGGATCCTGAGAACATGTCGGGCATTTAGACTTCTGAAAATATCTAAAATCAAGGCAATTCTTCATCTGGCTGCCCACATCTCAACAGATGAGCCAGCTTGTTTGCAATGTTGTAAAAACTTCACTCTAAAGAACCATAGAAATGGGATTAAATGCCACTTACATTCATTATTACTCGCAGAATAAATAAGATTGCAGAAGGATAAATTGCAGGATAAATAAGATGTGCATAAGGTTAAGTGCTGATAAAGTTATGCTTGTATACATTTTGCCCTATATTTTTTAGGAAGGAAGTTTTCCATCTTTCTCTGAGCTATCTGAAATTCCCCATGGCACAGACTGCTGAATGAACAGAATGAATTACTACCACATCATTTTGACTTTCTAGTCTACTAATTTGGCTGCATCTTCTATTTTGGTCACTTGCCCAACATTTTAAAAAGCAAATTAGTGTCCCGCATTTCATCTCTGTGGAGTCAAAAGGGTCCCCACTGCTGGTTTCCAGTGCTTCACAGCAGGCATTTTGTTTTGCTCTGCTCTTCTAAGCAGCTAGACTGAAGGTCAAACAATAAACTATGTGAGGCTAGAATTCAGTTACAATTGCTAATTATTATTATTACTAGTAGTATTTCCAGGTATGTCTTGGTCAGTTCTGACAGCACCCAGTGTATGTGAGGAGATGGTATTGGGGTCCTAAGGGTTAGATAAAACACCAGTTGCAGCCCTATCAAGTATCTGTTCAGTAACTGCTTTTCTTAAACACCTCTGGAACAGGGTATTCAAACCTGTGCTGAGAACAGTATACTGTTTTGACAGGCACCATCTACAGTTTTTTAAGCATTGAAGCCTTGAGGGTAAACACAGTTTTGTTTTTGTTTAAGGAAACACAAACCCTCAAACCTTAGCCAGTAAACAAGATTCAATTTAAGCGATGCTTTTTCTAAATTTTGGTACTATCTAGAAAAAAAAGTTCATTGTTTCTCCTTCGGTCAGTGAGCCAAAAATTCAGTTATTTGTATGGCTTCACTCTGCTCTCTGGTGGAAATTCCAGTCTCACAGATGTAATGGGATCAATGAAAAATTATGGCTTTTGTGGAACGTGTGTGGTTTTGTTGGTTTTGTGGTGGGTTTTTTTTGGGCCTTGTTTGTTTTTTTTTTTTGTCATCTTCACTGGTCTGGATTTCTACTGATGGAATTTTACCACTAGGTTTTCCTGAGGAGGGTCTGAGGTGGTGTCCTGGGGGTGGTGTGGATCTTCCAGGAATGGGTATCCCCAGGGGTGCTGCACCCAGAGCTTGGTGGTCTTGTTATGTACTATTTTAATTGTATCTCTTAAAAAAATAACTTCTGTGGCCATAATCCAGTTTATATTTGACCTGTCACTTTTAATAACCCGAAGAATTTTTTTATACAAGAGACATTTGTCATATTTCTAACAACAAAGATCTAAAAAACAAGGTTTCCAGTTTTGTGGTTTTAAAAATAGGAAATACTTCTTTTCTTGTCCACAGTCTCGCCCGACTTTGCCCCCTTTATCTTCAAAAAGGGCTCCCTGTCTGCCCTGCAAGGCCCGGAGGCAGATGGATGGTGTGGTGACCAGATGTACTCACCCTCAATACAGGCTTCCCGAGTGTGTGGCAGACAGGTATGCGAGAGGCTGGTTTTGTGCAGCGTTTGCCTTTGTTTAGAAATGTCATGCTGAAGTGAGTCAGAAAGCTGGTGATGTGAGGGCGAATATGGAAAAGTGTGTATGACTAAGCCATTTTTCTTCTGTAGTGGATAACATACTTCTATGCAAAGTGAGCTTTGTGAAATAACATCCAAATTACTTTGTGCAGTCATGGCTTTCATACTTGTTATCCTTCTGGGGATGCGCAAGATTTGTTGACGCATTATGTAAAAATCAAGGGTGAATGTTATGAACAAAAGGTCATTAATATGAGCAATACAGGAGGGCCAAGTAGATTTGCTTTTTTTGTTCTTGTTGTTTGTTTTGCTTGTTTGTTTATTTGTAAATAGTGTCACTGAATAAATGGCTTTTGGAGGACCTATTAGAGCAGAACATCTGCTTGTGGAGTCTGGAGTCCTTAGCACTCCTGTCCTGTGACGATGAGCGTGCTGGTGGTGTCCCTCTACATGTAGATGCTCACCAGTAATGGATGAAAGGTATTGAAAAAACCCTTGTGGAATGGCACATGAGGCTGTGATCCACACGTTACAGGCAGGGGGACTGTGGGAGATCTGTGGGCAGGATCTGTCCTCAGCTGGTGTAAATGCAGCATAAGCATCCCCAAATCTGTCTGCACCCACTGACAGCAGCTGGTGTTTGGTCTTTAGGATTTCTGTGTGACTTGCTGATGCCAATGGCTTTTGCATGGGAAGGGCAATACTGTGTAGTTGCCTCACTGTGTTTCTAGTGGAACAGCAGCTACTCTGGAGTTGATATCATAGTTAACATGACAGAAATTACCATTTCCCCAAATCAAAGACAATTTCAGAAGAGGGGGGAGAAAAAACACCTGTACAAAACTCAGCTAGAACTAAAAACTTTAGATGCAGACATTATTTTTTATGCAAATGCCCTAATTACAGGAGGAACAAGAGATGGCATCTGCAGAGAACAAATGGTTCACTAGCAGGGTTGTTTCCAGGCAGAGCAGTTCTCTGAGCTCTCCCTGTGGCTCTGCAGCCCCTCAGGACTTGGAGTCTTTTGCAGCACCGTGAGCAGACAGTGATGGATTCGTGGTGGAAGTGGCACCGGCAGTGACACCACATAGAGTTGGAAATGTGTCTGTCAAAGCTGCAAGGGCTTAAATGGAAGCAATGAGAAATCTGCGTGTGGGAAGGTGGCCCAGCTGCTGTCCGTATTGGGTTTGTCTCTTAAATAAATATGCCAGTCCTTTGCTTCCATCAGCATCAAGCATGTGTGAGGGACAAGTGTATGTGCTCTGTCTGATTTCTAACAGTTATCTTGGTGATGTATTGTGCATTTTCTGGAGTCTTGGTGACAGTTACTGCTATGTATGTTTGCTGTGATGGTGACAATAGAGTCTAGAGGGGACATTTGGGTGTTGGGGCATCATAACATAAAGGCAGAGCCTGGTTGGAGGCTTGCAAACCAACCTGCTGCCATGCAGAGACCCAAAGACATCAACTCGGGGCTGCAGCAGTTCCAGAGGTGCTGCTGGGCTGCATGGTGGGTGAGAGTTATCTCATTTGAATGCAGGTATCTAAAGGTACAGCACTTACTCTAAACCAGTTGTTAAGGGCTACTGCTGTTGATAATAAAGAGAGATCCCATTCAGAAGGAGATAGATCTGCTTTGGGATGGGAGTGAGCATGCAGCACTTTCTCAGGAGAGGGATCGTGAGCTCCAAAATGATACTGGGCACAGGAAAGTGCAAAGGCACTTGAAAGCCCTTAAGGTTGTTGTGCATAAGATATGTCTTTGCACTTTTAAATCACTTATTCAATGTTCATCCCTTTCCCATTTTTACTGAAACTAAAGGATTGATTTAAAGTAGAAAAGGAGTTGCTTTAAAACCTACTATGTTGCAAAAGACCAAAGGTCCTGCTGCTCAATTTTGTCATTCTGACACCTCAGTGAGTGTTGGAGAGTAGAGCAGAGAGGAATGATACCGTGTGGCTTGCTAGAGACTGCAGGGGGTAAGAGTCCCAGCATCTCTGTGTCTCTCCTATGTTTTGCAGTAAACTCTGCCAGCTTCTCCTTATGCTGATCAGCCCAACATCAGTTCTCCCTTCAGAGCCACAGTAGCTGGCAGTGTTTCAGAATGTGACGTGCATTTACAGGGCCCTGCTGACCCTCTTTTGAGTGTGTATATATTTATTTAAATGATTTGTCTACTGATACATGGCAGCTTGGTGAAATGAGTTGTTATTGTATTAACCTCTCAAGCACTTAAGTCCAGTTTAAGCAATTATTAGATCAACTTTGACAGAATACTGGCTATCACCACAGCTCATCTTGCATCTACTGTAATGCAGCATTTCAGCTTTTTCCTGGAGCACCACTGACAGTGGTTTTGTCCCTGTGGTTTCTGAAATTTCAGTTCTGCTGGTAATAGACTATTGCTTAAATGTGTGTTAAAGCTTCCCAGCTCTAGCAGAGCAAAGGTGTTGCCTGCAGACATGTGAATCTATATCTCTGCTCTTGGTCACTGCTGCTATTTTCTCTAAAGATATTTAGTCCCTTGTAGTTTTCTCCTTGTGAATGTATTAATAACTTGTAATCAGGTGACTTTTAGCCCTCTCTTCAGTAAACAAAAAGATAAAGAGCTCTTTAATTGCTCACTGAAGAGCAGTTCTACAAGACCTCAATTTTTTCAGGTCTTTTCTGAGCTCACTCCAGTGTTTCAACCACTAGTGTGGCTGAGCCTTTAAAAAATATTAGAGTATCATCTGTAAGCCTCAGTAACATTTCATGAGCTGTGCCTGGTGTTTAAGGGATGAAAAAAAAAGGAGAGAAAAAGAAATTAAACTTGCACCTAGATAGTATTAGCTAAGACATCTGGTTGAATATCATGGCTTGAAGCGATTTTCATACTGTTACTTCTGGTGTCTGAAGAGCAAATAGCCTCTCATTTAATTTATACTGTAAAAGTCTCCTATTGATTTTAATCTCATCTTGATTTTAACAAAACAGAAAACAGTAATTTTGAATGAAATCCTTCAGGCAGCTTCTTGCCCATGGGTGACAAGAGGTGATGAAGGTGCAAGCTACCAGCCAGACCTGGACTTGGCATCACCCACTGGTGACAGCGTCTTCTCCTCCTGTGCGCAGATGGCCCCAAAGGGTAGGGAGGGCCTAGGCTATCTGTGGAGTCACAGTGGGATGCCCTGAGCAGAACGCAGGTGGCAGGACCAGAGCCCTCCTAAGGGACATCCCCTGTGTGCACCTGAGCTACTTCCTGGGATTAAAGCTGCTGCTGAAACCAAGAGGTCCTGGAGAACCTCTAGGGGTTTAGGTAGTAGTGTTTTTACAAATCTTTACAAATTTTACACATTTTACAAATCTTTAGCATTTGCTTTGTACCCTGCACATATAAATCTCACCTGTTATTTTTCTGTTCAGGCTTGGTGAGAAGATACGTAGTGTCCAAGAATTTGCAGAACTGTGACTTAGAAAATGAGATCTGCTGAGTGAAAAACAACAGCAGCATCATTAATATGCATCTTGATGTTCAAGTTCCACTTTGTAATGTACTTCCACAGGATGAACTATAAAGCAGAATTAGGATTTCATTGTTGAATGAATATTTGGTATGCTTTTAACACCGCTGGCCTAGCCTGTCTTGTTGGGCAGGGCTGATGGACCTTCAGCCTTGGTGATAGTGGGACTCGTGTGGGTTTCTGTGTGTTTCGTTGTTGTCATCAGAGCGCTGGGTGCTGAGCAATATTTATCTCCTTTCCTCCTTCCTGCCCCACTGTTCTGGTGGGACTGTGCTGGTCTGCTCAGCCAGGTTGGCACTGCCTGTATAGGACCCTCCCAGGGCAGAACCAGAGCCCTGCAGTCACCTGTAGCCCCCAGAGTTGGGGTGTGTGGCTGCTTTGGGCAGCATCTGCACCCACCTGAAACCACACACCAAAAAAAACACATAAAACTTTTGCTCAGACTGGCTGCTGTACAGGATGTGCTGCTTTCTCATTATATTGCTATTTTATGGGAAATAAGGAATTATTTTCAGATTAGATTTACACAGTCAATGAGATGCAAGTTGAATAGTGAGTAAGCAGCCTGGAGGAAATTGCCGTGTCACAGTATGTCAGGATCTGGTGAGAGCATTGAATTTGCTATGCTATGCTATGGCGGTGCAGGGTAGAAAGAACCATTCCTGTTTCATCCTGCTTCTTAGCTGGCTTTTTTTTTCTTTCTCAGCTTGTTAATTATAAAAAGATGCATGATACAGAAACTGAGACTGTGATCCCACAGGGTGTTTAACCACAAGCATAACACAAGGCATGGAGCTGGGTTACTTGGCTACTTACACAGTTACTAATGCTGCAGAGCTGTTCCAATGGTGGGTTGCATGGTGGTGTTCAAGGGCTTGTATGTCCAGGGATGGGGGTGTTCTCCTGGCACCCAGAGCCTACCTCTGCCACCCACTTTGTTCCTTTCTCACTTCTTCCTGTATCTGCGGCACCTTAATGGCAGAAATTGGCAGCTTAAAAGCCACGCATGTAGTTGCAGGAGGGAAGGGAGTGTGAGATTCTAGACCAAGGCAAGTTGGGGTTTTTTTGCCAGTTCGTTCCAGTTCTGACTTGCATCTGCCAGTGTCAGGTCTGCTTGGTGTTTGTTTTTCACTAGGATTTGCATGTGCATGACCATGTTGTCATCAGATGCTGTGTAATCAGACTTAACTTCACTGGTCCCATGACATAATCTGTCTAGAGACCTTCATATGCTTTGCCAGGGACAGACAGGGGCAGCAGTCAAATGCCCAGGGATGGGGCTGAGTCGTGCCTGGGGCAGCAATGATGCCCCCAGCTGCAGTGCAGGGACTGGTGGAGGGAGGGCTGGTGGGAGGGTGCCAGCTTGGACCTCTTTACCCTGCTGAGCTGGGGAAGGTGCCTCAGTGTAGCCTCCATCCATGCCTCAGCCTCTCAGTGCTTTCTGGGCCTGTTCTGAGGAGGAAGTATATGTACTTTCTGACTTTTTCATAATTTTATGTTATCCTTGAATATGTATTTTTCAAGAAAGGAAGCTAAAGCTGTGAATATGCAATGCTTTCCATGGCTTGTTCAATGTATTCATGTATTTGGTTATTTATTAGAAAGGCAACATTTTTCAGAAGAATGAGTTACCTGTTTTGAATGTGTCTTTCTGGGGCAGTGACCCTACTGGGGATGCAGGGAAAATCCTGGAAGAAAACCAGAGACACACAGACTTGGAACCATTTGTCTTACTTATGAAGGCCCATTTTGTTCCCTTGCTTTATGTAATTGTCTCATCCTCAATCTAATAATACAGGTTTATGAGGAACAACAAATCAATACTCTTTTTTGAAAACTGCTGATTAATTAATTGCCGGTGTCTGCCTGCATGCCACAATTGCATTAGATGTCAGCAGTAATTAATTTTGAAAGGAAATTGTTCTTACTGATTTTTGAACGCTAGTTCAGATCCCAACTTAACTGCATATTCATCTGGGGATGTTAGATTGCTCCCTGCTGGGACATACTCCTGAATGATGGATTGATGAGCAGACCCAGCTTGTGGAGAAAAGGGGATGGTGACACATCTACACTGCAGGTCTGGGAGACACAGCATTGTTTAATTAAATATGTTACTTTGGCCTCTGAGAAAGTGAAAACATGCAGAAAGCTGGAAAAAAACCAACCATCTCTACCAATGTAAAAAAAACCAAAACAAAAACCAACAAACCTTTGCAAGGTCTCTTTCTGCTGCTTTACAGACACATATGCTGTTGTATCATATATACTCTTACGAAAAGCCAAACCTCAGCTTTTTTCTCTGGCACACAAATTACTTCTTAAAAATCAAACTGAACTGTGCTCTTGTAAGTTTTTAGAGAGATTATGGGCTTAACAGGAAGGAAACTACCTACCCTCTTTTCCTCTTCACCTGACTGGTGAGAACATGTTTTTCTTCGAGGTTTGCTGCAATTGGTTGTCTCTCCTGAAGGTCAAGTGATGAAGCTCAGCCCTGACTTGCTGCCTCCTGCCAGCTCGGAAAGCATCTGCCTGTTTGCTTGTCATCGGGGGGGTATTTGAGACCAAATTCTGGGCTTGTCACCTTGCATCTCCTGAGCATTCCTGCTTGGAGACTTCATTCTCTCTGTGTAATAGACACATAGACAGTGGGATTCTCCCATTTATGTGTGCTCCCATGTCAAAGCATGTGCTTTAAAAAACCCTGTGGTGGGTACAGGCAAGTAGACCTGGCTTTCACCAGATCTCTTTTGGATGGAGGAGGAGGACAGAGCCTTGCTAACACTTCCAACCTCTTGTTTAAAAACATTTTGAACCCGAGCATTCAAACAGTCTGGCAGAGTATTTTTCAATAAATCTTGACTGTGGCAGTTATGTTTTCTATACCATGCTGGATTACAGTATTTGCTGCAGCAGCAGGAAGATTGATTCTTACTTGGAAAATCTGCCAGATTTCTTGACTTAGAGAACTGATGATTAGTGGAGTGCTTAGACTTGATTTATACCAATTTTTCTTGCTTCCTTTCTCTTTCTTCCCTGTGCCCCCCTCCATGTTCTTTTTGTGTTAACAACAGAGAGTCTTACCCTGAATGGTTGTTTACAAACACTGTTTTCTTTGGATGGTTTTGCTGTGCAAGTCAGACTTGTCTAATACCTGTTCACTTGGAATAGTTGACTAAATTTCCCTTGCATGAAGTCTGAATAAAGTCACTGTGCTTCACCATGAGATCTCACACACTTACCTGTGCTGTGGACAGGGGCATGCTGTTTTAGAAGTGTCAGCCCTTCCTGAGGACCTCATCTGGAGTCTTCACAATCACATCAGTGATCTGAGCTTGTTTGTACATTCCTCTGAAACGCTTTATACCCTCTCTTACATGAGCAAATGGTTTGACTGAAGGGGAAGCAAATAAGCCAGTCAGGGCTTGGGGGTTCCCCATGGGGAATGGTGTGGGGAGAGTTCCTGGGTGGGTTTGGAAGCTGATGATGTCTGTCAGTGCTGCGGGGGACTCGGTCCCACTCAGCAACTCTAAACACAGCTGTGCAATTTAAAACAGGCACGCAAGCAAAGAAAATTAACTTATCAGAGGCAAAGAAGCTTAAAAGGGTAATTGATGCCCTGTCATTATCACTACAGCAAGCATCTTATATCACAACAGTAATACATGACACTCCTGTATTATAGCTAGTTCTGTATCATTAATTAGATGATGAGAAGCTTGCTTTTCTGTGCCAAGCCAGCCATGTGCATGGTGCCTGTAAATGCCTCAGCCTCATGCCCACCCCTTCCACCTAAAGTCTTCACTCACTGGGCACCCTCTCTGTTCTTTTGCCTTCTCTCCTTCTATTTTCAAGCATTTTGTTAAAATTAATAAGATTACTTATTAATAAGTAATAAGATTACTTTCAAAAACTGATTCACCGAATCAAAGGAGCATTAACATGTCAGGCAAGAAGAGATAGCTGTTGCGTAAAATTGGCAGCTAATAGTATTTGGGAGGGGATGAGCACCCTGGTTAATCACAGTTGCACTTGTATCACTCCAAACTGAGACAAAGTGATATAATTAATTACAAGAGAGAACAGGCAGTAGAAAAGGGTTAAAATAATATTACATCTGCAGTAAGGCATTGAGGTTTTTTTTTCTATCTTTCCTTTTTATTTTTTCTCTTAATCTTTAGCTGGGTGCTTATTCTCCTTGCGGAAAAGTCATCTTGGACCAGAGAGCTCTGCAACTAATTGTCTGGACTTTTAAAAGTCAAGGTAAGTGATATTTTCTTGGCCTACCTATGGGAAGGAAGACAGATCATAGGTCTAAGATTCTTCCAGCTCCTGGTTGTGTTTTCAGGACTGAAAAAATCTGTCTCACACCTTGCAATGTCTGATAAGCCTGATTGCAAATCAACACATGTATGTACAATGTTTAAAAACAGTTCTCTGCAAAATACCTAGTAGAACCTAACATTAATATTTTGAAGGGAAGTTATGTTTTATTTTCTTGTGTTCAAATATGCAGCTGATCAGTAGCAGTCAAAGTGAGTAATAGTTGAATATGTATAATCTTGATCTAATTACATTGGTATTGAATTGCAGGTGAAGCATTAAACTGATTTGAAAAAAATCTTCTTTGCAAGTATCTAGTATTGATGAAAAGGTCATTATGCATTTGCAGTGAAGTCTGCTTCTGTGCAGTGAGGTCAGATCAAGACCAGCATAGTACTTGTGCCTCCTGGCTGCAAGTGCAAGTCAGATTCTGCACTGGACTAATGCCGGCCAGCACAGGCATGAAGTTCACCCTTCATACTTCATGCAGCTTTCAGCTAATTAGATGACATCTGGAATCTGGATTTATCTCCTTATTGAATCTTTAGTGCTCGTCTAACAATAAATGGATATATAATTAACATAGGCAATCTTATTAAATCCATATTAGGGTGCATATTTGAGACAATTGAAATCTTTAATTGGAGGTGTAGCTAAGTGCCTCTCCTTCTTAGAGCAGCAATTGTGGCTCCTCACTAAATGTGTCAGACCTGAGGCAGATCCTACTCATCAGAATGTTCTTTGGCTGGCACAAGAACTTTGAAACTGGACAAATAATTCAGGCTGACTTAGTTCATTTTCAGCATCCATGGTCATGTGTCTGTCAATGCTCTGGGTGTCTGCAGGCTGTTTTCTCCCTGGCTAGGGTGGGCACGGGGGTCTCCTCCTGGCAGAGACATCCTGCTGAGGGCCTTGTGGCTGCATCAATCTTGTCTCTTGGTAATAAGGAAAGACCTGCTCCTCTTGGCAGCTTTAGAGGCTTCTCTGGATTTAGACCTTCACCAGAGTCCTGAGATCAGAAATCCTGGCATCATCTTTGCTCTGAGCAGTTTGCTTTTAACCTTCTCTCTTCTATCTAAATCTGCCTCACTTCATCTTCATTACATTGACAGCATCTCTGACTTTCTTGACCTTGTGCTGGCTGAAATCCTCCGGTGTTTTTTTAAAAAAGCAGATTTATTTGTATCTCATTAGATTTTGGGGCACTTTGGCTCACCTGGGCTCCCTAAGCACTGCTTGTGGCTCAGTGCCTCTGCCAGTCCAAGCAGCCTCCTGCTCTGCCCTGGAGCGTCTTGGGATGCTCTGAATTTAGGGAGGAAGTTCAGAGAAAACAGGATCTACTGGCATAAAGCAAGTAAATGCAAAAGCAGGTGTCAGGAGCTCAAGGCCATTTCTTGTTTTCCTGAGTTCAATTCTCACTCAAGCAAAAAGAAACTTCCTTTTTTTTTTTTTTTTTTTTTTTTTTTTTTTTTTTTTGACAGTTGCTGTCTTTTTTTTCCATCATCATCTTCTTGATGAATATGTTTAGATTATGTGCCAGAAATAAGAATCATCCATCATGCTCCTGAAAGTAGAGGTCAGGATAACATCTGCCTCCCCTGCTCTGTTCCACACTTACCAGTGCAATAATTGTGCACAGGAAACATCTGCCGTGGAAATGGCTCTGGCAGTGCAGGATCCCATCTCCGGTGAGTCAGAGCATCCTGTGGCAGCTTCTCATTATGGCCATTTGTTTTTCCTTTGCTGCAGGGAACCATGCTACCCTTTAGCTTTCCCTGTTCAAACTGTTTGCCTTACTGCAAGGTAGCGAGGTTTGCCACTGGGGTGGGTGACAGGGCTGTGGTGGCTCCATGGCAGGAGCTCCTGTCTTCACATGCTGCTGAGGTGCAGAGTGGGATGGGAGGCTCCAAGCCCTGGCAGCAGATCCTCAGGGAGCCCTTCCCTTCCTGCAGCTGATGGGGTTTGCTCCCCCTGCCTGGGCTGCAGCAGCCAATGCTGAGTGTACTCAATGCTGAGTGTGCAGCAGGAAGATGCTCACCTCTTCAGGTCTTCCTAACACTGAGTTGCTCAGTTTCTAGTGGAAAGCTTGGAAGCCTGACTTTTAACTCTTTTTGAAAACCATGGGCTGTGCTTGCTGTTTCAGTAGGGTAAGGAGAAACCTTTGTTTTTGCTGGATCCTTCTGACATTTTCAGTGACAAAAATAAATTTGATTTGGACAAGCTGTGAAGGAACGGGAAAGATGTTATTTCTAAAATGTGTGTGGTGCTATCAGATCTGATAAAAGACTGAATGAGTCAGTAAATGTTGCAGTTTAATGGTTTTAATAAAAATATCAATAATCATGCAGCAAGATCTACAGTATCAGAACAGGAAAACATTGCTGTGAGCCTGCCTGCCTGGGCAAGTTAACCCTTGCCTTGAGCAGTTTCCCAGTGGGTCTTGTCCATCCTGGCAGGTGAGATCAGCCAATGGCTGATCAGATGGTGGCTGCTGGGGTTGGGATGAGGCTGCTGGTCTGACTGCAGGTGACTAGGTCTGATGAAACAAGTTTGACGGGAGAGTGAATTCCATGTTTTTCTGCACAAGCTTCTTTCTTTATGATAGCCATGACTGAAACATTTCACCACTTATTTTTTGCTGCTGTTGCAGTTGTAATTAAGGTCTGTAAAATATCAGAGTTACTTAGTAAACATGTCTATGGAGATTGGTCCTGAATAACAGTGCTTTATTAGACATAATCCTTAGCTGCTCAGCTCAAACAGCTTTTCAGAGGTGGAAGTTTCTCACAGAGAATCCAATTGTGAATATTAAAAGGGATTTGAAGAAGGAGGCAAAAGTTGCATTTTCAAACATTCCACTGAGTTGAAGATCTAACCTAGCAACATCACTGAATCCCTGCATGGACTCATAACCTCATTTTGCTTTGTATTAAAAGACTCATGGCTGCATTTTAATTGTGTACATAGTATTATTGATATATAGTAATTGTTTTTGTCACCTTCCACCTCAATCAGCATTACAAAACACAGCTTGAACTAACTGGAAAGTAATTTCCTGGCTAATATTCTTTCTCATCTCCTGAGAGGAGCTGATACAACAGCCAGCAAAGCGTGGATCAAACAACCCATTTCACAGATCTGTTCTTCTCCAGGCTCTATGTCAGCTCCTGTTGAAGTGAGAGTTACTTTATCTTGCATAATGAGTGGATGGATTCTGAATTTCTCAAACTAAGCAGCTCTTCCCAGTAGCTCAGGCAGGATTGCTGGGTAACTCCCTATCAAGCAGAACATGTGGAAGTGTCGGGATTCTGCTTCAGCTCTGAGATGTCTCACTGGTCTCTGCTATTGGTCCTCTCTTGTCAACAGCCTTTTGTACTACTAAGTGTTGTCTTCACCATAAATCCACCACAGTCCCTAACCCCATGGAAGGATCCTGTTCCCCTGCAGAGGCAAGCATTGAAGCAAACAGCCCCAGCTTTTTCTTGATTGGTATTTCTTTCTTGCAGTAGTTATATACAGCAGTTTTTTTAGTTAATATGGTAATGGCATTGTCTGCTGAATTACTGACTTGCCATTGATTTAATTGCTTGGTTTGGAGCATGTTTATTGACACTGTTCAGCTCCCATGCTGGAGTTAGACAAACCTTCAGGCTGAGCTGTGCTGCAGGCTGCGGTCCCATACAAGCTTGTGCCCTGCAGACCAAGAGAAAATTATCCCCATAACTGCTCATGGTTTGTACCTGCTTATGGTGCTGGGGTCACCCAGGTGGCTCAATGCTGATACAGAATGCCATGTAGAAAATGCTCTGTAATTAGTACATAGCTATCAGTATTTTCTGGGTTGAGTCCATGTGTTGGGTCCATGAAGTCTGTACATACACCAAAGTGCATGTTCATGTGGACACTAAATAGATGTGTTTAGGAGGGCTTTTACTTCTCTCCTCATCACTAGGCACTAACCAGGATTTTGCCAGTGTTCAGAGATGAGCACTGAAGAGCTGTGGGAAGCCCACTTTCTGATATGAAAAGCCTGTTTTCTTCAGTGAGCTTTGAATCAAGATCTAACAGTTTGAGGCTCAGTCAGAAGTGGAGAAGAAGGCCACTTGGAGAGGAAAAGTGGGTCTATGCATTATCTTCATGCTATGTATATATAAAACTGACTTCACTGTTCTCATTTCAGCATGCACAGCATGGTAACATGGAGATTGAGCCTGGCCAGCTTCTGATTGTGCTGCAGCAGGGAGGTTTTAATTTAACCTTTTGCTATTCTGGATGTCTCAGGAGGACTGTTTCTGCTAGATACTGTAATAATTTTCATATCAGTAAATTTTTCTAACAAGACTGCATTCTAATGAGGAGCTGGAGCTTTGGTCCCCCTTGGTTTTTAATAAAGTGCATGGCTGGGAGTCAGTAGCCTGTCAAATGCCCCTTGCTGCTCCCAGCAGGCAGAGCTGCAGGAGCCCCACTGGACTCACTGCCCAGGGGAGCTCCTGTGCAGGGGCTCTGACCTGCAGCGTCTTCCTGGGGTCTGACCCCTCCCTGCCCCCAATACATGGTTTGGGAACCACCCAGCTGCGTGCCTCCCAGGGGGACCCCAGCGCATTGCCTGGCCCAGGCTGTACCAAACAGAACCAAGGAGAAAAGCAATGGAGAAATGGCAGCACCACTGCCACAGGCCCTGGCAAGGGTCAGGGACGCCTCAGCAGCCTCATGGGATCTCTTAAGCTCATTCTCTGCTTTACAGGTATTTGGTGTTTTTGCAGCTGATAAAACATTTTTCAGGAAGACATATTACAGAAGGGATAAGGGATTTTGCACCAGTATCCATGGAAACAATAGAATCTATCTGGCATACATATTAATTTTTCCCAAGCTGTTATTAGCTGTTCCTGCCAAAGGGCTTTAAAGCAGCCTTAGGAAAGCAAAATAATATTGCAAAAGATGTGATACAGAATCGCTGTTACAGGGATTATGAGGACAGGATTTGTGTCAGATTTTTTTTCCCAACTGTGTTCCCTGGGCAGATTTCAGACAATATCCCTTAAATTTACAGGAGTGAAGTCATTAGCATAAGAAATGAACAGTGAGTTAAGTCACACCTGTACTGTCAGAAGGCCTATTTACATTCTAAGAAAGACAGTATCAGAGGAGTTCACTAAAGTGAATCAGGAGAAAAATACTGTATGAGAAAGGGGAAAGACACCAAAATCAGCAAACAAAAAAGGCCATGAGTATTTTTTTTTTTTTGGCTATTTTGAATCCTGGAAAGATGGTAATTGGTGAAGAGTAAGTTGTATGTTAACAGAAAACCCATCAGAAGATCTCAGGAAAATTGAACCTGAGTCAGGATGGTTGTAGGAGAAACCATGTCCCATTGTCAGGCATAGTCACCAATTCTCTGCTTTTGTAGCATACAGAAGGAAGACTGAAATTGCAGAGACAGGATTAATGCACAGTTGTAATATCATGATCATTACTTATTCCTTTTAGCATTCATTATTGTTAAATGAATCATAATGTACTCATGTGGCATTAATATAAATGTAAAATGCAAATCCATGCAAATTTCTGTATAATTCAGCATAGTTTAACGTACCGTTAAGCTTCATGAGATTCTCCTGAACCAAGGTCTTTCTTTGAAAGAGTCCAGCTATTACTGAAGAATAAAGAAGTGATAATTTGGCTATTGGGCACTGTATGGGACCAGCAGAAGGCAACAGTTAGTCCTTGTGAGTGACTATTAAGACAAGAGACTGAATTCAGAAATTAAAACTGAGCAAAGTGAGAACTCTGTGCAATTCCAGCATCAATTAAGCACCATTTATTTTCTCTTGCTGCACAGTAATGGTGTCAGATCTAATTGAGCAGTCTCTAATTGAAGGTCCATTTTATTGTTTCTCCCACTTTGTGGAATAGCTGTACATAATCCTGCTTGGTATTCCTTTGTATTTTATCCACGCTTGCAATTTATCCAGCTCTGTCTGGTTGGGACCTCAGCAGTTGTCCTGGTTTAGCCAAAATTCTCGTGAAAGTAAAGCCAGCAGGCAGTGTCTTGTTTGCAGGAGTCCACCAGGTGCCTGTGTTGGGAGAGGTGGCTGGAGAGAGTTTTTTGTTCCTGTCCTTTCACAGATACACATGGGATGCTTCTCTGGAAAATGTATGTGTGGTTTCTACTGCTCAGTAAGCATTGACTGTTAAGAATGCCTAATTTAAATTCAAAGGAAAACATAATTTTTTGCTCTTAATTGGAAGAGTCTACTTTCAAATTGTGGAAGTGCTTTTGAAATTAAAATTGCGGTTAACGCCCCCAAGGTAAAGGTGCACTGAGAGCTCCTTGGCTTATCTCGTGTGATTTAGGATCGCTTCCCTGATGAAACCATTCGTGCTTGTTTCATCTCAAAATATCAGAGAACCACTTGCTTCAGAGGTTTGCCAGAGCCTGTCCCCTGCCTCCAGGAGGTGAGGCCCATTCACAGGGGAGGGGCCATAGGGGGAACCTGTCATTTTCTTGGAGGAATTTACAAGTCTGTAATGTTGCCATGATTAATTATTCACTGTTCTTCCAATCAATAGCAGTTCAGAACAAAGGAATAAACTGTTTCCTTTCAGGAAGCAATGTCTTGGAAATAAAAACCCAACTTACAGCACACCTGAGACACTTGCATGATTATCATAATTAATTTAATTACAAGTATTTGCTCACTTTTGAAAGATGAAGAGCATTAAATACTAGATGTCTCTTTCTTTGAGTATCACTAGACACATTAAAGCAAGATGTCTTGAAAGCAGATCAGTTCCCATTTGAACAGCAGCCTTCATACCAAGTGTGATGAATGCATCTCCTGCCACTTCCACCACATCAGTTTCAATTACTGTAATAACCAAGACCAAGAGCTGAATGTGTGCAGGTGTCTTTTCCTCGTTGGTGGAAGGCTTCCCATGGCCACACAGAGTGTCAAATTTCAAATGACTGCAAGCCATATTCAGCACACAAATGCAACTTTGTAAGTGGAATGAACAAATTTTCTAAAAACAATTTCTTGTAATATATGGGAGTAGTGTAAGAACAAAGCTTAAATGATCCTGCCCTCCCTTCCAGAAGGGGTGCACATTTGCAGTAGTAGGTGAAGGAAAATCACCGCTCTCAGCGTCTAGATACGGCTCTCACCTGGTCTTTCTTCTTCCAGAGCAAAGATGTTTATATTTCTTTTTTCAGGAAGGCAGGTTATGAAACTTAGGTTTTGGTTGCTAAATGGAGTTAAACTTTTCATATTTAAGTGCTATCTCTATAAATGCATAGTAAACATTGGAGAATATATATAGTGAGCGGCTCTCAGGTCTGCCGTGGTTTGATGTATCAGCAGTTTTCTTGTTCATACTCTGTTTCCGGGATTTGTTTAAATTTTCTCTATGGTAATTGAATATGTAAAAGTCCAGCCAGGGATCAATGAGGGCTGACGTTGAGCACAGCAAATATATGGGCTAATGGCTCCACTTTTATTGAGCCCATTTAACACCTTTTGACAGGGGGCCTGGTTCTATTCTCATCAGCATCCTGTGAATAAATCTGTCCCCAATAAGATGATCTTGGCTGCAGCTTTGGCCTCTCTAAAATTTTTCTGCCCTTCATTTTTTTTTTTTTTTAGCTTCGTCTTCTCCTTTTCCATCGGCTTGAATAAGAAGAACATGACTTTCTCATCCACAGATTTTGGAAGGGATTTGGAATTAGAAAATACAACTGCTGTCTTGCCTTTTGTGGGTGTATGTTCAGGTCAAGTTTTACATCTGCTCCTTTTTTCTTTTCTCAGCTATTCTTATGCAGATGTCAGAGTATATTTTTGCAGAAAAGTGGACTCTGCCCAAGGCACCAGAATTCTGAGCATCTCTGGCTGCCGGCTAAGCTCAGCCAACACTGAGGCTCTTGAAAGACGAAATCACCTTGTCTGTCAAAGCCGTCTGCATGTCTGTGTGTGCAAGTTGAGGGTGCTTGGCTTGCATGTTCTCCCTTTGCATCAGTAACAGTGAGCTGAGTAATGTTTTAATTCCCAGTCCTCTAATTACTGCCTGTCAGTAAAAGTCTTGAGCATGGGGAATGCCCAGCCTGACTCATCTTGTTGATCAGAGATAGCTGCATCATGGGATGCTTTATAATAAGTTCATACTTGTTTTTCTTCTTGTCATCTTCTGATGTGTAGACATCTGTTGACAAATCTTCAAACTGGGTGCAGAAGTAAGTAAAAGAATTTCCAGCCCTATTTTACAGAAACTAGGATTGCAAACACTTTTTTTTTTAGCTGCATGGTCATTTAATGGGGGATCTTAAGCCTACCTGAGATCAAGGATTGGCTTGAGCAGCACCTGGCTGTTGTAAAAACCAGCAGGTGCCAACCTGTGCTGACCCACAGAGATGTGAAAAGCCAAAGAGCTGCAGTGGGCTCTAGCCCTGGTATCCTCCCTTCACGGGAGGAGCATCTTTGTAGGTCACCTCGGTTTTTATGCTATCAGGGATTACAGTCCACGTACGCTTAAAGGTCTTTTGGCTAGGGTGTGCTGAGGTGCAGGAGTGCTGTACCCCTCTATCCTCCCTGGAGAAAGATTTGCCATTAGTGCAGGGTGTGCCTCTCTTGTCATTAATCATCTTCCTTTCAGGGAAGAGGGAAGATATTTGAATGTGTTCTGAACATTGCCAAATTATAGGTAAAACATGCTGTTCAAGGCCAGATCTTCAGCTGCTATAGGCACCCTTTTAGATTATACATGTGGAAAAAGTCCCCCAAACTTCATCTGGTTTCCTTCACTTACGTCTGCAAACCTAGAATTATAATCGGCACTAAATTGTTGATGGAATTGTATTACACGATTGCTTAGATCTTTGTTGCTGCCTCTGAATTTTCATTTTCTACTTTCTTTTCACAGGATGTGATACGTAATGCTCAGATATATTCCTATAGCTGCAGGGTGAATATTACCTCCTTTAATATAGCTTAATGGGGCTTCCTTTCCTTTTCTAATCCCATGGAAATAAAGAGTTGCACTGGATAAGATCACACATGAATGTTACCATAATTTTGCTCTGTGTCAAAGATATGATCTCATCAGAGCTTGACTGTACCACTAATTTGAGGAAAGGGCACAACCATTAAAGCTGAGATACGCAAAATTTAGCAATCCTTCAGTTTGTATGGAAGGTATCTGGAATGCAAATTGTTGGGCACTATGCTCTGAAACGTTCCAATAACTTTTGAACAGCAAAATTATGTGACTGTCAGAATTGAGGTCACTTCTGTCCCTCCTCCCTACCCTGCTCTTCTCTACCAGAATACAAATCTGAAACACTTCTTGGAAGGAAAATATAAATGCTATTAGTATTTAAATAGATTTCCATGTGAAAATGGAAGACTACATTTCTAGAAGTAACTCTAGTGTTAAGCTCTGCATTCAGCTTGCATGAAGTTGATGTGTAAACATTCTTTCTAACCAAGGGCTAAATTTTGACCTTGGCTCTAAGATGGTGCATAGGGAATAGATCCATGTGATTAGATACAACTCTAGCAGAGGAATTACTTCTCTGTTTTTGTTTTTTTGTTTTGCTTCTCCTTCTGAGAGATCAATGAACTGTGAGGTGGAGCAGTGCTAAGCTATCCGTGGTAGTGTCTCTAGCTGGGTACCCAAAAGTCAAGAAATCTAAACCAGGATTTGCAGAAGACCTAAAGGACTTGGGATCCTGAACCCTGCTGAGTTATAAAGGGGAACTTCATCACTGAGGGACCTGTTGGCATTGGTTTTCCTGAGCTCCTGACAGCCCTAGTCTTTGTCCCATGGAAGCAGGTACCCCATCGTGGCCCTGGACCCTCTGCCTCCTGGTCTTGACCCAAGGGGTGGAAAAGCTTTTTCTGTTTCTCTCTATACACAGGGAAACAGTGCAAAAAGGCTGCATGAAAATAGTAGTAGGGTTTATGGATGTGGCGAAATGTGATTGAAATGATGCTTGTAAATATGGGTAGAACTTGTCAGTGGCTGTTTAAAATTGAGCGATACCATTGTAACTGTTATTCTTACTGCTATAGATCACAATAAGGTTATGCTGATGGAACCATCAGGCATAGTAAATGCTGTAAGCACAATATGTTTGTGCTAATTATAGAATAATTTAACAATAATGTATATGAAGACAGCCATTTTGCATGCCAATTTGCCATAGCAAATATAATTGTGTGGAAGAAGGGGAAGGCAAAATATTTTCAATAGAGACTAAAATGATAGATACTGCATTGCTTTTAAAGTGCTAGTGGCATTTCTGACTCCTTTCAAAAGAATCACTGTCACCTTACCTTACTGAGCATCTTTCTGGCATGTGTAAGGAGATTTCGAACTGGTTGCTGGACAACAGCTCTGACTCTTCTCGGCCAAAGCAAAAATATGTGAGAGGAAAGCTGAGAGTTGGAGTGATGTAAAATGTTAATGAAGAACATGCACAGGAATTATGCCTACTGAGAACAATGTAAAAATAGGCCCCTCTTTCCTTTTTATCAGGCTACAAAAAGTCAAAAGCTATTACTCACTGAAATAAATTATCTAATACATTAGACCTTTTTCCCTCCAGTTACTGTAATTTACAGACCTGAGAAAGGACTGAATTTAAGGAGTTGCATAGTTTTGGGTAAAATAGCTTAACTTGCTCTTTACCTCAAAGGTTTTGCTCTTATACTGCAGTTTTCTGTGACTGTTCTGGAAACACAGAGGGATGTTTGTTGGTCTGCAGATGTCACTTCTGTCCTCGTTAAGGCCCCTTCTTGCAGTAAAGGTGATCCAGGTTGCCTTATCACAAAGGATCCACTGGGCTGTGGCTCTGGGTGGAGAGATTGTGTCCCCTGGGGAGGATGGGTGCCTGTCCCAGCCCCTGCTCCTCGCCCTGCTCTTAGATCATATGGGAGCTAGCTTGTTGCCAGAGCCTCTCCTTAAAATCACCCAAGTTTTAGCCCCTTAACTCACCTGTCAGGAAGGAGATTATGCTTTACTAATTCTTCTCTTGCCTTACATGGGTCTGATAGAGATACTACAGAGATAATGAGTGCAGGGTAAAGCCTATTCAGCTGCTTCTCCAGCGACTGAAAGTGCTCCGTGGCCCTCATGGGGCTTTGCTATACTCGGTGTCAGGCATTGTCCCTACCCAGTTGTTGTTCCCAACTCCCTGCTGGCAAGAGTCATCTGGAATGCTACCTGTACACTGTGAAAAATGATTACAGAGAGAAACCTCTGAATAATGCAAGAAATGGGAGCCTTAGAGAATGCAAAGCTGTTGATAAATCTATTATGACTGAAGCAAAATTGAAACAAACTTAAAAATATTATTCTGGTCTGGTGAGTAAATAATATTTAGTGCAGGCCAGCTCACATTTTAACTGCATTTCCACTGGATGTCTGAGTTAATTTATACAATGGCTATTACCTGTGACTGATGGGTCAGGATGCTGACCTCACCCAGGGGCGATACGGCATTTTTCTTGCTAATCTCATTATCATGAAAATCTTCTGAAATCTGTGCTGCTTCAGAGCGGCACTTTCCCATCTATTTGCCCTTTTGCGTATCTAAAACCAAGTCACTTCATGACTTCTTCGTCTGTTTTATTGCACAAATAGGAATATAAAAATATCGTTTAGGTATCTCTTCAGGCTTACAACTTGCACTTAGAAATCTTTTTTGATGTTTCCTTGCATGGACTGTTTATCAGTCATAATAGGTTTTTTAAACAACCTTTTTATTACCCTGAAATAGCTGAAAGAGATGATTCTCAGCAGTTGATAATCCAAAAGAAATCTGTTTGGAGTCAACAGAATGATGTTAACTTTTACCAGCTCAAGAAATGGTCCTTGACAGCACTAGAACAGCAGGATGACTGACTCCTGAGCCATATAACTTTATGGCAAAACTCAGGTGAACTCAGTGGGAGTGGAAGCAGAGAATGAGATGCTTTTTCTGTTATCAAAAGCAAGAAAAGCTCTCCAAACTTACTAGCATGCTTTTTCTTTAAGATCTGGTTTATTTGAGCACTGTTTCCTGATAATGTACGTACTTTTTTTTTTTTTTTTTCCTAAAGTCTTGTCCCATATGGAAACGTTGCTGTGTTGTCCCTTTTGGGGTTTGGATTAAGTACCCTGGATGACAGGAGGAGTTTCTGGGAAAAGAGGTCTTCAAGGGCTCTGTGGCTTACTCGTGCTCCCCACAGAATCAGAGCAGATGTTTTTAGCATGACAGATCTGACCTTTGCTGTAACAAATGCATTTTTGTCTTTAATAGCATCTTCAGTGTTGGGTATGAATGTGTGGTCTAACAGCCCTCCTTGCAGCATGAAGGGGACTAATCTTTTCTAAGATGTTCTCAGCAGCAGCATTCCTGCTTCCTTCCCCCTTCCTTCTCACTTCCCTTTGCTGTGAAGCCATAAAGCAAGAATACAATACAATAAAATACTGAAACCCAAAAGAAATGGTCAAAGGTTAAGATTGTTACTGTGTAATTTGCTTCCCTAGACAGTGAAACTCTACCATGATTTGTGAGATCCCATGCCCTGGACCCTGCTTTGGGTGCAGCTCTTGAAGTGGAGACTTTTCTCAGAAGTCTTCCTCAAATGTGTTTTCACATGTCCTGTGTACCCTCTAACGTACCTTGGAGAATATGGAGTATACGCCACCTTTGTTTTACTTACGTGTTTTTGTAAGGTTGCTGGCTTCTTCCCAAAATGTGTTTGCAGATGGCAGGATGCTCAATTGCACATGCCTGACTCGTGGGGAATCCAGCCCGATCATCTCCTGTGTTTGGAGTCTTCCCATGGTTACAAGCTCGCTTTATTGATTGTTGGAGATGTGCTCATGACTTTTATAAACCATTTATGGCCTTTGTTAGAAGTTAGTTCAGGTGTAGAAAGGATGGCTCCTGGCAGTATACCCCAAGTCCTAAGTTCTGTACAGAGAGGGATTAATGGGCATTTTGCTAAAGTAAAGCATTCTGCAAAGGTTTACACATGCGAGTAACTCACCCACTGTGAATGGTCTGTGGGCTTCTGTGCTGACATTTACTGGGGAAGTGAAGGAGAGAAAAATCTCCTTTTTACTGGGAGAGAAAATCCCCTCTGTTCCCCACTAGTAGTGCCAGGTACAGCCCATGCTCACAGCTGCTTGCAGTGGTGATGGTCCATCCTGCAGCGAGCCTTTGCACAGGGTTTGGTCCCAGTTCTTACCAACTGAAGATACCAAATTGTCCTAAAGCTGCTAAATGATGCATAGAATAATTCATCTTCCTTTCCATATTGACACTAAAATTAAAAGGTATAAAAAATTCACAAAGAAAAAATAGCATTTCTTTTAAAGCAGCTTTCTCAGCTCTGTGGTGAATTACCTCTTTCAGATAAAATGAAACATCATATAAGAGCGGCCTTTTTTGTACAGTCTTGTTTTCTTTATTTTTGTCAATAAACAGACACTCAGAAGATACAAAGCACTACTTTATGTGGTATTCAGATACAGGGAATTAATGACTTAGCACAAATGAGAAATGCAAAGCATGTAACAGCCCTGGAATAGCTCCTTTAAGCCTGTCAGATAGCAGCACAATTATTTCTAGACTGACTTCTTAGCATGAAAACATTGTTCAATGACAGATAATTTCAAAAGGTTGTTTTTAATTTGGGAGAAAATTGGGCAATATGAGAAAACTCCGCTTGGCCTAATAAACTAAATTTGTGTTCCTTTCCTGGAGCCAGGGCTTTAGTTTCTTGATATTGCAGTTAAAATAGGATGAAACTGAAAACTGTATTTTGGGTTTGGTCCTCAGGTTGGCATGGTTGGGGTGACTTTTGCTGGGTCTGAGCTCCTGCACCAGCACAGAGCTATTCTTCATGCTTATCCCCCAGCAGGACAGATGCAGTCCTCAGGACCAGGACCAACCGTAGTGTTGGATCCTTCTGAAAAGGGACAGGCATCCATAAAGCACATTGCCAGCAAGAGTTATTCTTGCAAAAAGTGGTGTTATGCACCACTTCAGAATGCACTTCAGAAATGCTTCACCTGTCTGCTAGTGTACCAGCTGGTGTTCAAAGGTGAGAATGAGATGCTTGGGGCTGGTGAGTGGTCTTCAAATCCTGGGCAGGTCCTTTTGTATACAAGGTGCTGGTGGGGTGGAAGGAGATGATGGTGAGACCATGAAGTGTTTCAGCTCTGCCCTGAGGTTCTGCTTGCCTGACTAGAGTGGACACTTTGGTGAAGGAAGCTCCTGACAAAGTGGGAACTGCTGAAGATCTGCAGGACCATGGGCTCTTGTGGGTTTGTTGAGCTGCTTCTCTGTAAGTAAAATGTTCTTGTTTCCTTCATGCTCACCTCTGGGAATACGTCTGCCAGAGCAAAGGCTCAGACTCACTAGGGCAGCATAACAACCTTTCTATGAGTGCTTCAACATGTCACAGACATTGCTTCCTTCTCCTTCAGTGAAGAGCTAAGACTATGGTTTTTCATGTGTGCTTTGGTGTTTGTCTTGTTAATGGTGTTGTGTTAAAAGAAGATGAATATGTTAGGTTTATACTGTATGTTCTCCTTTGAAGGGATGAGCCCAAGAAGACCACAGGCACCATGCAGCAGGGACATTATTTAAAACTGTGTGGAAACCTCATGCTAATATTTAAATTGCTTCACATTTTAATTGAAATAGTTACTTCTGGGAAGGTGGAAGATAGAGGGGTTGCTTGCAAACTTTCAAGGCATTGACACAGTCATGGTGGGTGATAAATATCAACTTTCAGAGAAAATAAATATGTAGAAGCATTTTCTCTAGAGGCTCAACAGTGAGAAAATAGCAAGTTAAAAGGTTTTAGTTATGTGTTGGAAAAATTAGCAAGAGCCTGGATTAATTGAAGGTCAGTTCTTTCTGTATATCAGTTCCTTATCCTTCTGGGACTCCTTGCAGTAAGAAAGAGACAGAGCAACAGATTAAGCTAAATGTTGGCAATGACAGAGATAAATCGAGGGTTTAAAGCCTGTGTTGAGATAAATTACTACTAAAAACCTGCTTGCTCTTTTTTTCTTGTCTTCTTGGAAGACCAGATACTCAGTAATACATTAAACCTGGTCTTTGTACCTGGCTATGGCAGCTAGAAAATGGAATTTAAGCTTTGTGTATGACATTAAGGTTTTTCCTTCCATGGCTTGAAGTGGATGCTGGAGCACCCTTTAACTGTCTCTTGCCGAGGCCTTTCCTCAGATTTCCATTTTGCCATGTTATCTTCTACAGATGGACAGACCTGCAGGCATGGAATGCTGACCGTGCTCTCTGCCTGACCCAGCCAGCCCCCCCCGCACTGCACAGCCTTGGTGGGGGCTGTGGGGCTCGGCAGGGCCCCACTCCTGCACTGCTGTCCAGGTTTAATGGCTGGATTGAAATCAGGAGAAAGTTCTTTGTCCATTTGGGGTTAAAAAGAAGCCAGGCCTAAGGTCTCTGTGGTGCGTTTCAAACAAAACGTGTATTTCATGCATAGCTCATGTAGAATAATGCAATCTGGTATTTTGTGGTGTTCTGTTAATTTCCATTCCCTTCTACCTTGCAGGTACTTGTTCAATTTAAAAGTCTGCAGTCAGGCATGGCAATACTAGTAATTTTAAATTGGAACAAATAATAAAAAATTAAAACCTAAGCAAGCAGGAATGATTGGAAAATGTGCACTATCAGAGGCTTTAAGTTGCCTTCTGAGTTTCCTGCATGTTGCTGACACATTCAAAATTATTTATAGAGTGTCTGTGTGCTATTGTTTCTTATTTAAATTTGTGCACTGTCTGTTTTAAGACCTGGAGCCAGCACTGCTGGCAGCTGGAGGGCTGTTCTGTGCTGGTTTCTGATCAGAACAGGCATGTCGATCATATCATGCTGTTGATGGCAAAGGAGAGTTTTCCAGGGTCAGGACTGGAATGTTTCATGTTGTACACTAGTGAGTAAGAGGACTTTTTTCTCTTGATTCATGTGATGTTTGGTTTGGATTTTTTTAATTATTGCTTCCTTTAATCAGTGAGATGGTTGAAAAGTGGTTTATTGATTAGGATAATCAAAAGCTTCGAGCCCTGAGACCTCAGTCTTAAGTTGTAGCTGTGGAATCCGGAAATGCAGCTCCAAGGTGCAGTGTATGCAGTGTAGGGGAGGTGCCTCCAGGTGAGCCCCCAGGGCTCATTTCAAATTAAACAATAAGCATCTGCGTTTGTAAGTAAATAGTTGTTAAATTTGGTCAGATACTTTGTTTGTTCCATCCCAAGGATTTCCAATCTATATTGCATTCTAGCAGAAAAATAATGTTGTGTTTGTTTGTTGGTGCTCACAACTGACAGCAAAAATTTATTTTAATTAATTCTTAGATTAATTAAATAAAAGCCATTCTCATGTTTCGTTCTGCTCTGGGTTGGGCAAACTTTTATAATAAACATCTATGTTTAAAAAAGCTCAGAACTTAATTTTAACAGTAGATACAAGCAGAAGATACTGTTTCCTGTCCCAGGAGAAATGTGAATTTTCAATTTATTTTCTCTTCACTCTCTCATATTGCTGCCACTTTAGGTGAGAGGTTGAAGGACAGTTTGTGTTTGCATGAATGTGATTAGTCTGAGGAAGGAAATAGGCCCAGAAAGGATGTTGCTTCATCTTCAGTTGCTTAAAAAACAAACAACATAAACTGAGATTATGAAGATACTCAGAACAAAATCAAATATTTTTCAATGAATGCTGCTTTGGAAGTTGCTATTATATTTTCTAAGTCTGTTTTCATAAATTGGGACACTTTGATCATGCCCTTTTTCCACAAGCAGTTTTTAGCTGAGCAGGAAGAGGATGTAGCATAATCTTGTCAGGATCTAGTGCTGGGTATCTTGCCGCTTCCTGAGTCTGCCTAAGTGACCTGAACTGGAGAACTGAGGAGTCCATGAAATTTATTGATCTTTTGTAGCAATGTCATTAACTTGAGAGGTGCTTAGGTACTAGTTATGGGCATCAACACAAAGACAGACTAAACAAAGCACTAGATAATAACCCCGAAGCCCAGGGGAATATCCTGTGCTATCAAATTGCTGGACTGGATAGCCTAACAGGATTTCTGTCCTTGGCAATTAAGATTAATCCTGTTCACAGCTGGTAAGAGTTGTCAAAGACAGAACTTCCTGTCTCTCTCCTTTCTGACTGAACATCAGAAGAAATTAATGCATGCTTAAAGCTCAGGCCTTTTTATCCCCTCAGTAAGGAAATTTGGTCCTGACAGTGGTAAGTGAAATGATAATTCTGACCATAGAGCATGCTATTTTGGAGGTTAGAGTTGGTTTTTTTCTTGTTTTTTTAGTGTGAAGAGGACTGATTTACCCGGATGAGTTTTACTTTTTGATATGTTTGTTACAATCAGATTTGAGAACGCAGTATATTTTTGGTTCCATGAAATTTGTATTACTTTGCCCCACTGAACAGCAGTTTAGCTCTGGGAATTGCTACATCCGCATCCATGCCAGGGTCATACTTGAAACAAGTGTTTTGACTAAATGTCACAGCATCTCCATGTTTTCCTGCAGTACATAGTTGTGTGAAAATTCTGCGGTATAGGAGGACACAGGCTTAAATTAGTCCAGACTTTTGTATATGAGGTACATTCCAGATGCCTGCTATTTATTGTGTTTGTAATCAAATACAAACAATTAATTTTCTAATTGGGTCTAAGTTGTTGTTGTTATTCCTGAAAACTGAAATAATGCTACTGCTTCATCCCATAAGACTATTACCGTGCCAGGAAAATCCTTGCTAATAGACATTTTGTCAGACTACATACTAAGTCACTGACAAATTGGCAGCTACACAGTTTTATGCAAAATTAAAATGCTTAATTCTTCCCTCCTTTTCTGAAAGCCGTGTGTGCATTTGTAGTCTGACAGTTTTCTGAGCAGTGTGTAGATGCTTCATACTGATGAGACTGCTAAACCAGCAGCTCAGTTTAGTTCACTTTTTTCCCTTATCTGCTCTTTAATATTAATAGTGTAAGCTGCTGTGTCAAAACATTAAATAATTGTAACCTTTATAGGAAAGGAGTTTTATGTTAACCTTTCAAAACTATATTTCCATGTTTTAGTATATATGAATAATGCATGAAGTTAGGCACTAAGGTTATTTTCAAAGTCGGTCATTTCAGGATCAAGCTGTAGGAAACAATAAAAGAGTGGTCTCTTTTGTATTGCTCTCCTCCTTTCTCTAATTCTCCAGAATTCAAGAAATAGCATTGAAGTCTTACACCATTGGGATTTCTCCCTAAACTTCAAAGCTTAATTTAGTCTCTACTGGAATGAAGAGAGGCATAAAGCAAGCGCAGTGGAATCCATTTAAATGAGTGACTGCAAAAGAAATACAGTTTCTAAGAAACCAAATATTCTTTTGCACAGTCTTGTAACAAAATGCACTCATTTGGAGCCTGGTGGCTGACAGGCAGCCATACCCCTTCCTCAGTGCCCTGGATGCCCCGTCTGGCACTGCCCAAGCTGTCCCCTCCCCAAGAGCTGTGGTGGCTCCAGGGGCCAAGGTAGGGACAAACCTCCTGGTCCCTGCCAGGGGGCATGGGACCAACTGGCTGTACCATCAAATGTGCACATGCTCACAGGCACTGAACAATTTTCCAGAACATCATTTTAATAGGGTAAGTCAGCATGGAAGATTTGGTTTGTTTTCCAGCATATTTGACGCTTCATGAAGGATGCAGTTTTACTTCAGACTGCTCCTTTATAACCCTACTCCTCAAGGAAATGTTCTTGTCATTAGCAAGGTGTTTCCTTTATTTCCCTATCGGTATTTTTCATCCATTGTGACATGAATTTTGTTACACAAAATGGGCTATATAGTTCTGCTAAGGCAACGCTAAGTGCTTTATTTTAGAAGCATGATAGGTTAATGTGAACTTTAGACATATCTTTAAAAACCAAAGGCTGTGGTTGTTTGTTCTGTCTCTGCAGTGGTTTTACGATAATTGCTTGTAATCCAGTCAGTGCATATCTGCAGGAAGTGCTCTAGCTACGAAGTATTTCTTCTGACCTGCCCCACTGATGCAGAGCTGACCTTGAAAGATCTCTCCAGTGGGATCCACATGAGAAAATTATTCTGCTTTTCAATAATTGTATGAGCTTGCAATTAGTTCTTGTCTGCAAACCCCAGTGCCTCACTCCTAGCACTGCTGAACAGGAGCAGCAGTAATCAGGTGGGCAGCCAGGCAGCCAGAAGTTGGTCACTGCTCTGGAGCAGGACCTGAAGGAGCTCTGGCCAAGCCTTTGGTGAGCCTTGAACCTCAGAAAAATTCCACCTGGTGTTTCCAGGGTGGGCAGGAGCTAAATTACTGGCTGGTGAGCCCCTCCCCTGGGCAGGGAGGAGACAAGTGGACACAGCTCTCTGGGGAGGATGGAAAGATTGGCTAGATGAAATGAAATAGTGTTAATTAGAATTGATTTTAATTTAAAAGTCTTTGGTCCTATCATACCATCTTAACTACTGCATAAAACATTTCATTTAAATAATGCACTTTAATTTTATCTGTCTTCATTTATGGGAGTGCTTGACACCATTTCATGTGACTAAGAACAGCCTCTTCGCTGCTCTTACAGATAGATTGGTCAAAGATAGCCAATGATTAACCATGACCATGCTCTCAGGTGTAGAAATTTTGTACTTTCTGTTAAGTTTCTTGCATTTACTTGGACATGTGTGTAGGTTGCTGTAATTCTAAGAAAAATTACATTACAGTGGCACTGAGACCCCTGTGGATTGAAACTGGACCACTGTGTTCAGGTGGTAGGTGGAGTATTGCAATAGGAGGAACTTCTGGAAACCATTCACTGAAAATAGATAGATGCTGTAAGGAACAACAAGAAACATTGAGACAACTGTTTGTTGGTGTGAGCGTGAAGGATAAAAAATGCCTTCCTGTGATATGTTGTAGTTCAAAGGGAAAGAGCTGATTTACAGTCCATTATAATTTGAATATCTGTAAATTTGCTAGAATAATTAAATGCTAATATAAAAAGGAGATTCAGAGGAATAGAGTCCTTACAGATTACTCGTAACTACTTAGGGTCAAACGTGATGTACGAATTAATGCAGTTGAAGTCGGATCTTTCTGGCTGAATAAAAGTCACAGCTGAGAAAAGTGGTAACTGAACTTTCTATATTTGAACATCTCATATTCTAGGCCATTGAAAGACACATTAGGTTCCAGAGAGGTGATATGTAAGGTCTCATGCTGATAATCCATCCTTTAATTATTTTATGGAGGTTAATGTTGCTGAAGTAGAGCAGTGCCATGGTCTTAGCAGTGAATAATAGGTTTTAGTAGAAATGGGTTTAATGGAGAATTAATAAAGCAATGCAGAGTGGCTGAATTTCATGTGAAGGCTGATGATGGCGTTCGTACTTTCTTAGTATTGCTTTAAAGGCTTTATTTTGCAGTTGGTTTCCACAAAGCAAATCTCTATTAAATCCCCTAGTTCTAGAGGACTAGAACTAGTTTCTAGTAATGTTTGTGTTTGGTTTGGGTTTTTTTTTGTTGGTTTGTTTTTTTTGTTTGTTTGTTTTGTTTTTGGTTTTTTTTTTTGGTGGGGTTTCTTTGTGGCTTTTTTTTTCTTTTTTTTTCTTTTCTTTTTTTTCTTTTTTTTCTTTTTTTCTTTTTTTTCTTTTTTTCTTTTTTTTCTTTTTTTCTTTTTTTCCTTTTTTCTTTTTTTCTTTTTTTTCTTTTTTTTCTTTTTTTTCTTTTTTTTCTTTTTTTTCTTTTTTTTCTTTTTTTTTCTTTTTTTTCTTTTTTTTCTTTTTTTTTTTTTTTTTTTACTGTTCTTGTTCAGCATTGGAGCAGGTAGGGAACGTTGCTCACTGAGGCAATGTCCCTTGCATGGTTTGCAGGGAGGTGGGGAGGGTGTCTGCAAATGTTTATTCTGCAGTTCCTAGTAGTGGTTGCTCTGGAAGGAGAGGATAGAGAAAAATGCTGTTCATATATGGTGGTATGGCAGGAGGTTGGCTTCAAGCTCTTGAGTCAACAGGAGAGCAGTAAGGGAAATGTGAATCCAGATGTGCAGCAGGACACAATGTTGCTGCAATTTAGTGGAGAATCTTATTATAGAATTGGAGAATGGTTTTGGTTAGAAGGGACCTTAAAGATCACCCAGTCCCAACCCCCCTGCATGGGCAGCGGCATGTTCCATCCGACCAGGTTGCCCAAGGCCCCATCCAACCTGCCTTTGAACAATTCCAGGGAGGTCGCATCCACAACTTCCTTGGGCAACCTGTTTCAGTGTCTCATCACCCTCAAAAGAATTTCTTCCTAACACCTAACTTGAATGTCCCCTCTTCAAGTTTGAAACCATTACCCCTTGTCCTCTCACTACACACCCATGTAAAAAGCCCTATCACAGCTTTCTTGTAGCCCCTTCAGATATTGGAAGGTTTGTGTAAGGTCACCTTGGAGCCTCCTCTTCTTCAAGCTGAACAGCCCCAACTTTTTAGCCTGTCTTCATAGGGGAGGTGCTTCAGCCTTCTGATCATTTTAGTGGCTTTCCTCTGGAGTCTTGATTCCAACTTGTTTATTGTGACAGTTGTTTACTTGGAAAAATTCAACTCAAGCTCTTCTTTTTCAAATGTAGCATTTCTGTTCTAGTTTTCTGCTTGTGACTGATGATAGCCTTGACCTCCTGAAGAAAACCAAAAGCTTGAGGGAATTGCATTAACATCTCAATTTCTAATATGCTAATATTGAATACAAAATAAGAAGGAAAACATACGTGGAGTGAACATAAATGTGGCTTTTAATGGCATGATGGCTTTTTTTGTTTGGTTGGTTTTGGTTTTTTGTGGTTTTTGCTTTGTTTTGTTTTGTTTTATTAAAACGTCCTGGGTAATTAAAGCTCAGTGTGATAAGCATAGAGCTTGTTGAATGTAGGAAAACCTGCCTTGCGGTGAAATTGCTTGGGGTTTTGTTTTAGTAGTTTATTCATTCTCCCTTCAGTTTCATTAAAACAGATGCAGGGGGAGACGTACATAATTCAATGAAACCTTGCAGTCACCAGTAGGCTTCTACATGACAGTCCCAAATGCAACTCAGTGTGGCTGAAGGAACTGGGGAGCAGAGAGGGGAAAGCGAGGGTGGTCCTGAGCACTGAGATGCGCCACTGTGGGGCACAGGGAGAGACTTGGGCCAAAGTCTACTCCTTGTTCTTTTTTATTTTTTTAAGCACCAGTGATACACGTGCAGAGGAGGTCCATCTCCCTTTATAGAAATGTCTTGTTTTATTAAAACTAGCGTTTTCACTCAAGTTTTTAAGGAACCCTTTATTTCACCTGAACAAAAGCATCTTGCAGCAGCTGTGCAGTTTCACCACCTCCAAGCTTGGCCTGGCAGGGCTGGTGCTCATCCCCCCCTCCCTGGCTGGCCAGGGCTCACCTCCATGCTTTCACACTGGGCCTGGGGACATTTTGCCCAGGTGTTCCCCTGGCCCTCCTGTGACTCACTGGGCACAGGGATGTCAAGCCCCTGGCATGGGTGGCTGCCCCTTCCTCTCCCACCCCACTGGGGCTTCCTTCACACCCCTAGGGCCAGGTCTTGGGTCTGTTTGGGGCTGGTGACACCCAAGGATTTCTACCCCTGGCCATGCTTTGTTCTGCGGGTCCCCAGGTGTGTACCTCAGGCTGGGATGTTGCAGCTGCCTTTGAGGAGCTCAGGTGGCCCTGCACCATGCCATTTGTGCAGGGAAACGTGGGGTTGGTCCTGAAGCATCTCTGCCCAGCATCCAGGGCACCCTTGTCCACCAGTGCTCTTCTCCCCCTGCACCCTGACACCTCTGTGGCAGGTGACCTGACCATCAAACCCAGGAGAAGGAAGGCAGAGGGCTATGCTGTGGAGAAAGCAACTGAGTTCCTTAAATGCTCGGATGAAAATTGGTAGTCCCTTTTATGACTTCTTTTGTTTCCCTCCCCATTTATTTATGTCCACTTCCAACACAGCTGCTCTGAAAACCTGAGCAGCTCCTGGCAGGTCTGTGGTGGCAGCAGAGGCAGGACACCCAGGGGAGCTCTGCTGTGGAGTTCAGTGCAATTTGTGCAGGGAGGAACACATGCAGGTAGACACTAACAGCTTTTTGCCTTTGTTTGTAACCCAGTTTCCATCCTTCATTGCTTGCGTTCTGGAGCACTTAGTGCCCTGAAGAACACCCAGGAGTGGAAAGCATTTGCACTGCTCAGCAGACTCCACAGGTATTTTTTTTTAACTGCTGTAAAGCTCTGGTCTATTTTTTAAAATTTATTTAGTTATATTTTTTAATTAAAAAATTGATTTTTTAAACACAGATGAGTGCTACTAGGCTGTCATCTTGGCATGTACTCTCTGGGCAGCCCTGTGAAGTTTCTTCCCCTTAGGGCTTCATCCACGGTCAGAATATATCTGTTGATAAGATCTTTCATTTCTTGGGTGAATGGCTCAAAATCCTTTTGCTTAGCACCAGACCGCTTGAAATTCCCATCCCTGTTGTTCTCGACGCAGAGCAGTCGGTCCTCTGACACTGTCACATTCAGGAACTCTACCATTTCCTTCAGCTTGGGGATGAGGCTCTGCTTCAGGTCCTCATAGTGGATGATGAGCAAGCGCTTTCCATACTTCAGCCAGTCCAGGATATGGGAGGCCCACCACGAGGCATAGCTGTTCACAAAATCCGGCCACTCTGAAGGACCAGAAAGACAGGATATGAGACAATTACAGTTATTATGTAAATGCAGCAAAAGGAAATTGATCTTGGCTTGGGCATGGGGTGTTGCTGATTTCCAAATCTGTGGAATAACACCTTTTTGTGTACCCTTACCAGCCTTTTTATGGGGAGACTTGGTAAGGAAATAGATTTAATAGGGAAGATTCTTTTGTTCCTGGTACATGGCTGGGATTAAGGTCACCTTTTCAGGATCACTGGGACAAAATTTACTGAAATATTTTCTTAACCTTTGCTTCGGGCATTAGTCACACCTCAGTCTCTATTTGCTGTTTGTGATAGTTTTATTTCCTGAGGGTCAGGATAGTCCTAGTTTAAGCTTTTGGGTGGAACAAAGAGGATTTGTGGCTGAAATGTAACAATTTGTAGTTCAAAGTGCAGGAAAGCCATTCCCTCCAGATTTTTTTTTCTTTCCTAAGGGCCGTTCTGTCTGTTTTTTGATGAATGGGTCTTGAGTTGTGACTGATAAAAACTGATACGTGAACTTGGGAGAGAAATGTGCTCTGACAGGGGATACTTCCCCCCAGCCCAGTGCTGCCCGGCTTGCCAGGCAGCAGCTGTAATGCCTGAAACATGCATGAGAAGAAGTGCAAGCTGAATTGTTTCTCAGCTGCAGAGTCTAAATGCGGTGGTTTATTCAATGGGGAAATTGCAGTTGCATCATCCAGCTTGCCAGTCAAATGCATGAAGCGTGGCAGGCACATCCTGGAGTCTTTTCATGTGTTCAAGGAACACTGACTCTCAAGTCCCCTTATTGCTATTATCCTTATTTATCTGCAGTGCAGTAGCACCTGTGCAGCGCTGTATAATTTCCTTCAGGAAATGTCATGCTCCATTGAATCTCCCAAATCCTAAATTAGATTTCTCTTACATGCTGCAGGAGCGAATTTTCTTCACTTCTCATAGCTTGGCAAATGGGCTGTACCCAGGGGTGTTGTACCTGGACATGTTTTCTCTGCCAGACAGTACAATGGCAGCAGTGATGCTGTGTGCCTGTGGCCACAGTGTTGGAGCTGTGCGCCCCTCTTCTCTGTGGTGGTGGATGCAGAGCAAGACCACAGCCTCTGTCAAGGTGGGGGTCTGGGTGCTGTTGGGACTGGTCATGGCTATGGTAGGACTCCAGTCCCACTGGATTTGTTTGCAGTGCTCACTCTGTCCCCAGTGTGTTACCCCCCCCCAGCACACCCAGAAGGCCCACACTCAGCCCCAGGAGGTGAGTTCTACCTTTGCTCTTCCAGTTGCGGTCAGTGGCGTACCCCAGGTGCCCGGCATATTTCCTGTTGAACTCGGCCATCAGCGACTTGTACGGGTTCCTGATCAGCAAGATGGCAGAGTCAAACATCTCAATCTCCGTCTTGCCACTTTCATGTGTTTTCACACAGATTGTCCTTCTACTTCTCCAGTGGTCTTTTTCTCCTTTAAAACCTGTTTTACAAGACAGATTAAAAATCTATGCCTTCTCACACTATGAATCATTCCCTCCAGTGGTGTAAAGCTGCTGTGAAAGTACCAGTCAATTAAACCCATCACACAGGACCTGAGACCAGGGCTGAAATTTACTTCTGGCCTGCCACTGACCTGCAAGGCTTATTGACTGTATTTGGTTGGGAGTCACCTTCTTACCTGCGGTGGGGAGAAACCTTCCCCTGGTTGGAGCCCCCTGCACCATGCCAGACCCCTGGTTACAGGCACGTGTTGAGGTTTTACCAGACGTGCGGACAGTCATAGCCTCTGCTGGCTCCAGGCAGAAGGATACCAGAATGAGGAAGTAAAGCTCCATGCCTTGGAAGGACTTTGTGTGACCCATCCCTCTGGATACTGTACCTTTGTTGTAGAGGGCTCCATCAAAGTAATAGCTTCCTGTGTAGTACCCTGTGGCATGCTCTATCAAGTGGCGAGCCCATGTATTCCCAGCCCCAGGAAAGCTTGACAGAGCGACAAACACTTTGGATTTCGTGGTTAAGAATTTCCTGTCTGTGCAGCGGGTGTCTGCGAGTACAAAAGATATGTCATTGTTAGCATTGTGGCTTTTTAATAATTCCACTGACAGCTCTTGATTACAGGGTTTATTGCTTCTTTCTTCTCTCTCTCACAAACACAGGATATCAATTTGAGTCCAGTTGTGAGTCAGCTGCTTCCCAAAAATTAATTCAGCCGTAAGAGGCCAAAGAGATTATCCTCAGAAGAGTTTTTTGCTGGTTTTGTGTTAGGCAATGCTTTCTTGATAGAGCTGGCAAACCATTGTGCTTACAGACAAGGTGTGATAAAAGCCCCTTGATGCCTGTTTGTAAACGGCTGTTTGCCCGGCAGGTTGGCTCTTCAGTGAAACCCTAAATGTGCCATTACACCTAGAAATTGCAAGTTTTATAATGCAGGAGAAACTCCTCCTACTGAAAAAACAGGGGTGTCAGGGAAAAAAAGAAAAGCCCAGCACCAATCCAGAAAAACACTTCATTTGTTCAATTTTAAGCTTGTGAGAAATTTCAGTGAATTCATTTCAAATCATTGCATGGATATTGTTGCCAGTACCACCTAAATGGTTTGCTGGATTGGAGCCCTACTCTCTGATTTATTTTCCAGCTTTGAAACATGTATGCAGATGAATATTTTCCAGGAAGATGGGTAGAGCAAAATTAGAGTCTGCAGATCTGCCGGGTGTGCATTTAATGAGCAGGACAGGAACAGAGCATGGTGTCCTTGTCCCTGCTGCCCAGGGTGCTGCATGGCTTGGGGTGTGCCTTCCCCAGTTCTGCCTTGTTCTCTCCATCTACAAAATAATTGTGTTTTTCCAGGGCAAGGGGAGGCTCTGCTGCTTAGTGAGGGAATAAAAGATGCATATTTAGGAGCCTGATTGCAAGGTGGGGATTTAGATAAGGGCTGCTTCCTAAATTCCTGCCTGTGTTGTGATACCAGCCCAGCTGTTGCAGCTAGGACTACTGTAAGCTAGATCACTTTCACCCGCTGCGGAAGGAACATGGGGGCTGTTTCCAGCAGAGCTGGGTCTGGCCCTGGCACAATGAGGCCAAAACTTGTACCTTGCACAGGTGTCTGGTAGACCAGGCAGTACTTCCCCTGGAGCTCACTGCTGGCGTTGTGCGTCCTGCTGCAGAGCAGACCGTCTGCACCCTTGCGCAGCGAGAAGCGCCTGGTGGGGTACCCACAGTAGCACTCCCACCCTTGGATGACTGCCAAGGGAAACTCCTGCAAAAGAAAGAAAGTAGATCAGTGTGTAAATGCCACGGCATCAACAGCCTGTGGGGAATGCTGCTGCTGTACAAAGAAAAAGAAATCTTCACAAGGCCACTGTCAAGATCAAAGCAGTGTTTGATACATCATTGTAAAGCTCATGCTTCTTATACTACTACTGTCCTTCAAAATGGTTTTCAGACACAAACCTCCTAAAGCTTGATAATTCACAATATTTGGTCTCAGTGCAGCCACGGAATGACTGAAGGAAGCTCAGGAGTTATTTGAGTGTATAGTGTTCAATTCCACCTGTTCCATATCAACATTTTTTGCCTTTTAAAAGTCTTTTGGAGTGTGGCAGTGTGTGACAGGACTGCTCAGCAGCTTATTTCTCCCTCTTCTCCATGTGTTCATTCTCTGATTAGGAGTCAAATACAACGGATGTGCCATCTGTGCCCAAATAAGCAACATTTGCTTAGCAAATGAGAGATGACACTGTCAAAAACTATTTACAGATTTAATCCAAGGGCAAAATCGTTCTGTTTCTGCCTGTGAACAGAAATTTTCCTTTTACAATGAAGCAGTTTCTCTATTTGAGAAAAGTTAATGTGCCCTGGCCTTCAAATACTGCCAGGAATAAAAATGTTCCTTGTACCTCATGCCAAGGGGCACCTGCTTCTCAGGGGGGAGTTTTAGCATCCTGATGACAGCACATGCATTGGAAGGCCAGAACAGTAGCTGTCGGAATCACACCAGGTACCACAGCACAGGCTGTGAAGTGCTGTAATCAGCAGCTGATTACTTGGTCTTTTCTGTGTGCAAAGTGATTGCAAAGCAACGTATTAGCCCTGAGTTCCCATCAGAATTTAATCAAAACTGCGAGTTGTCCACTTTGCTCACCTGCGCGTTCATTTTATGCCCCAAGCTGTGGTTATGGCTTTTAGCAGCCGTGTAACTTTTATGTGCAGGATTAGTTCTCCAGCTCAGCACACACAAACCTGCAGTGCTTTACTTCAGTTAAACACACGTGTATTGGCAGAGAAATCTGCAGGTCTGTCAATAAGCATTTTTCTGCACTGAGCTTTAGAGCGTGCATTGACAGGCTCAGGTGTCCATCCTGCAAGCTGTAACTCAAAGTTGATGTCAGTAGGACTATTTACATAAGAATTTGTGAGATGAAGCCTCCACGGGTAGTTGAAGTTCTGTAAGGAAAGTAATCATTCTCCAGCAGCAACAGAGATGATGTGATGATTCAGTCACTGATTGTTTTTATTAGATTGTATCCAAATTGAGTATTGTGAATAGATTTAAAATACATCTATCTGGTTCAGCTCTGATTGCTAAATTCCTTTCTTTTCCAGTTTCCTATTCTAAGTCCTGCTTGTACTTCATCAGCAAATACTAAAAAAATTAAGTTATCTGTGGGTAAACTGACACAGAAAGATTAAAATTTTATTCCACCATTAAACAGTAGATTAATATCAGAGCTAGGAAAAAATTGCTCATGAGGTCCTGCTTTACTGGACATTTGTATCAACGGAGGTTGTGAGAATGTGTTTGTATGCAGGTTTGTAAGGTACTGTATACAGGATGTGTGGGTGATTCAGTGCACAGAATTAATTCCATGATGCAATCTTAAACCTCTGATGAGCTGGTATACAAGATACATTGGCTGGGAAAAGCTTTCTCACTCTACCTAGTAATTAAAAAGATTTGTTTGTTCATGGCTTAATAGTTCTAAGTGACTTTGTGATGCTAGAAGACGAAATAGTTGAGTGTTCTGTTTAATGCATGAGGCTGAATGTGGCAGCAGGCTGAATCTGACCATACAGTGAACCTTCCTCTGGGTTCACAAAAAATAAGCCCCATCAGAGTGGGGAGGAAGGGAGCCAACCGCATCAACAGCCACTAATGCAGAAGTGCCCTGGGCCAAACGTTCCCTCCTCTGAGGATACCCAGGTCCCTCAGAGTCAAACTTCTTGAGTCCTTACATCTGTGCTTTTATTCTGTGGTAGTGGAGGATGAGCAAAGGTGGTACTTCAGGCCAGGAATGTGCAGAAGGGCAACATGTTAACATGTCCCTTCTCACCTTCTATCGAAAACCCAATAAGCACTCAAGTGACTTTATTTGTTGCTTTCTTGTAGTCTTATGTATCAGCTTCAAGTTCTACAATTATGCCATTTTAAATTAAAATAGATCAGACTTAAATTACATAGGTTGTCATGAAAGTGGTAGACAGTTCTGGTGTAGAAAGAGACATATTTTTTAAAGTCCCAGGAAAATTCACTGGTTTTCAATGTGCTTATCTGGTAAAATTTTTCTCTGGTAGCTTTTTTTTAAATATATTTAAGATTATATTGTGTTCCTAGCCAGGACAGTTACACATTGATATAAAAATGGTATATAGGCACGTCAGCATTAAATCCTGTTGTTCATTGCAACAGTGCCTGCTGTTGCACTGTTAGGGAGCCTGAGACCAAAAAGACACCTTAGAGGAGAGCTGCACAAAATGGGGGGATTGCTGCTCCCTGCCCATGCACCCCACCTGGCTCCTCAAGAGCTGAGTGGGGACCAGCTCCCCAGAGGACTCTGGGGACACATTTCAGGTGCTGCCAGCTCTCTCATAGCGTGTCTCCCCATGAGCTGCAGCTACAGGGAGTCTGGGCTGGCTCTGGATTTGAATGTGACACGGAAATTGTATTGATTTCCTCATGGTCGATGCTGGTCTCTTAGAGCAGCTTTTCTGAGGATCTTGTTTAGCAGCATTCCTCTGATGGCTTTCCCTCCCACCGTCCCCACTCCAGAGAGCGGTTGGACCATGATGCATCACTGGGTATTTACACTGATGAGTTTTGTCCTTTAGAAAACTAATTTACAAAATCAAAGCTCTAAGGCACTAATCTCTGCTATTCCCCTAGTAGATAAAATTTTAAAATATCAAAAAAAGAATAAAGGATGTGAAATGAGAACTGTTCTTACTTTCTTGGAGCAAAATTCAGAGCACATCTCCACCGTCAAATTGGGCTGTATCAAAGAGGCTGGAAAGGTGTCTGTTAAATTTTCTGGAGCTCTAAAACATCCTCGATAGATAACATTCCTCCCTGCAGGGATATGAAATAGGTTTCTCTTGAGAAAACAATGTCCATAGCATCCTGCCTCTTTCACAAAGAACAATATTAGGTTCAGAATCTAGGTTCAGAATCTAAAAATAATAAAATAAATTCTATATTCCAAATGCTGTAGAGAAACCATGATATACACTAGAAAAGTGTGTTGCAAATCCTGTGGCATTGAAAGGAACAAATGCCTTTAGCTTTGTACAAACCACTGAAAGTAGGTCTGCAGCAAAGAGTTTAAATTAAATTCTACCAGTGGAGGGCATTGCTATTGTTTGCAAGTCCCAGTTTTCTTTTGAAGACATGTTTCCCCTGGAAGACTTAAAAGCACCGATAAAAATCTACAAAGCTCCCATGATCTGCACCAGAAAAGCAAAGGAATTGAAATGAATACAGAAAGCCCCCATAGGGACCCACCTTCCTGCACATCTGCTTAGTTGCTGAGCTGTCCCTCTCCTCTCCCCACTCACTTTCTTTTCAAGCCAAGGGAGTTTGCTGCAGCCTTTAAAAATCTAAGCAAGCTTTTGTAAGCTGTTCAGGGAGAACAGCTTGCTTCAAGTCTTTAGCATCAGCCTCTGATCTCCCCTGTTCCTGTATAAATGCCACAGAGCTTGGCAGAATTGCTCCATTTTTTGCATCATTGTGATTGAAGTCAGGATTTGACCCAGATACTTGTTGCAAGCAGCAGTACAATTTTCCTTCCTGCTTAAGAGAGAAAGATCGCTTGACAGAATCAAACAAAAACCCAAAGTTGTAGTAAAACTTGGCACCCCGGGTGTGGCTGTGCATTTGTACGGATGAACTCATGGTAATGAAGAAAATAACATTGTGTGGCAGGTTAGAAAAGGGGACTGGGTGTTGTGGGCTTTATAAAGATGGAAAATGGCTTTACTTCATTGCTTGTTAGTGACTCTCTATTGACTCTCTATTTGGGAAAGAATTTGGGTATTCTGAGTCCTGGTTAGCAGCTGTATTTTCCAGAACTGATGTGGTAAATGTGTTGGATGGCAGGAAAGATGCCATGCAGTTTTGAAGGAAAAATTTGGTTCTGCATGAATTTCCTGGCAGAAGGGCCTGTAGTCTCCAGCATGAGCCAAGAGCAGTCTAAGGAGAGGCTGCTTAAATAATTTCCAGTAACTGTTTAAACCGGTTACTTGAGCCAATGCTCTGTCTTTGGGGTTGCTCAGGAGATGTGAAATTAAAATAACTTAATGGAAATTGGGGCAAAATGGGAGTCTGCTTGAGATCAGAATACTGCAAGCACAGCACCAAAGAATGAAGGAACAGAGGTCTTTTGGCTTCTCAGGATGGTGTTGAAAGACTTCCTTCGAAGTCTCATACTAATATTTAATTCCCATCTCTCAGTGGATGAGGAAGAAAGTTTGAACTGCCCACACAGGCTTTTTGGAGGGAGCAGGGTTCACAGAGAACCTGCAGACCACACTGGAAATGTGCTATATTTATGCTATATCTCTGCTTCTTGGGCAAGGATGGCTGAACCCTGCCCCGAGGAAAATGGCACTCTGTGCCAGAGCAATCACTGGGCTGCAGCAGCTGTGAATTTTGAGCTTCATTGTAATTAATGTGACGTGGGGACACAAGTCCTGCAGTGTGGAAGCTGCAAAGCTCGTTGTGCCCCAAAAGCTTGGGTGGGAAGGGGGACGTGAGGGATGGAGAGGGCAGCCAGCAGAAACCCCATGTCTGGGATGGTTTAAATGGAGATGCCACTAGATAAGCTCTTTTCTCTGTATTGCATATTGTAAATCACAGATGCTGTTAGCGTTTCCAAGTTATTTTCCAATGTACTTGTTCATCAGGATTAATACTTTTGGGGCCTCTCTGCTAGGTTGTGTCAGGGGAATTCTTCAAACAGTCAAATATCAGGTATTACTGAGGGCAAACAAAATACAAATCTAGCTCCAGGCTACACTAATTTGATGACTAATTCATGAATACTTAAGCAAAAAATAAATGCTACCTATTCTTGTGAAATATGTATATATATTTTATGCTGAAGATTTAAACAGTGATGCATGTCCTGGGAAACCTGCCAACGTGCCTGTCAGCCTGACACTAGCAATTTAGGTCTACGTACCTTTGATATATAATTTATATGTAGCTGGGTGGATTATTGTACAAACCTTGACATCTTTAAGAAGACATGAAGTGCCATCAACACTGGCACAACCTAAGGTCTTGGGTGATTCTTCTCAGCAAATAATATCTGTGAGGCTTTGTAAGTGCCAAAAGTAAAGGCTGCTCAGCAGTTTAGGTATTCTAAGAGTTTTGTGTTGGCCCAAAGGTTCATCTGGTGTATCTCCCATGGTGGCTGATTGAATGACAAGTAAGTGCTGTCATTTAAAGATGAAACAAAAATCCCAACTGCTGCTAGAACAGAAGTCCTTGGAAGAGCAAGAAATTGTGGTCTCATTTCTCTCACTTGGGAGGGAGATTGGTGTGCCTCTCTGTCTGGCCTCTGCTATCTCCTGCTGCAGTCACATAGGTCTTACTTTGTTTAGGGTCATTTCTGAGCTTAGGGTGGCCCTTCAGTCATACAGCCCCCACTTCCAGGGTTGTTTCTTAAACATGTGAATTTGTCCCTCTGCAATGGATGTAAAATGGAGCAGTTTCCAGCTGGTGTTCTGCTGCTGTTGCAGTCGCTCTGTGCTGTATTTTGTTTTTACATGAACCCTGTGGCAGCCCCATGCCAGGCCCATCTCCCGCTCTGAGGCGGTGAGCAGCACAGCTGTTTTGGGGAGGGAGCCAGACAACTGGACACTGTACCCCACTGGCACCTTTGTTCTTTGCTGTGTCACACTCTGGTGACCAACAGAGCAAGAGGAGCAACAGGGACATCCCTGCAGGCTCAGCTGGGTTGTGGGGCTGCCATGGCTATGGGGGCATGGCCTCCTCGCCCCGCTCGCACACCCACTTACATGGTCTGGCTCCTGCCCGTGGCTCCTCCACCCTGTAGACAGAGAGCCGGTTCACCCCTCCACAGAGGGAGCCCCTCTCCCCCTTGCACTCGCTGTTGCACTCCTGGGGCTTCGAAGCCGTGGCTGGGAGCCTGTTCCCGCAGTAGCACTCTGCTCCGTAGGCCAGGCCTGCGTAGGTGTAAGCCCTGTGGGGACAGAACCAGCCCTGTGGGTACAGGCACACCCCTGGTCCCCAATTGGTCCCCAAGGAAGGCAGGACTGTCCCCATGCATGGGGAACACCTCTGCCACCCTGCTCCAGAGACACAGCTGGCCCTGGGACCAGTGCGGCCTCCTTGAGGTGGGCAGCCACCTTGTCCTCACTCAGAGCTACTCATTCAGGTTTTGATAGAAATGTTTGGAATGGTTTAGAGTGACAGGAGAAAAGCCCCTTTCACGGGTTCTGTTAACTGGCATTTGAAGGTGAGCGCTTTGGATCAACTCAGGCAGTTTTCAAATGCTTGAGCCAAAGTGTGAAGCCACCATCCAGATTGGGCAGCAGTGAAATAGTCTTCTTGAAGGAAAGCAGTGGAGCTACACCATCCCTGATGGCACGAGATAATCACAGTTTCCACAGATGATGCATATTTAACGTATGTGTGCTTTTCCCATTTCAAATTCAGTTCCAAATGTTGTCAGAAAAGAGAACTTGCCATAAAAAAATACAACTCACCTCTCAGCACAAGCTTCCTGACAGTGAGATACTGTCATTTTTCTTAAATCATAAAACACAGCTCCCTTCAGTGTCCTCTCCCTCGAATCATCGCTGAAGCATCCCACATAGGTCCCTGTGTGCGTGCAAGATCAGAGTTAGGCAACTTGCACGGGATTGGGATGGGAAGAGGGAACAAACATAGAGTGGTGATCCATTACCTTAAGCTGGATTTCTCCCAAGTTGTCTTGAAAATTTCTAGTTGATAATGAAAAGATGCAAGATACATACTAAGAAAGTAAATTTTCTTTGGGTACATAGAATTACTAAAGCTAGAAAGGAAAGATAGCTTCAGTCTTAACTAGGCAGTACTGTATAGCTATCACACTGAACTATCTCTTTTACTCTGGTGCAAATTAATCTCTTAAAATATGTCTTGCTTTACTTAGCATATGAAAGATAAATATTTCTTTTATACTGCATCCTATATTAACCCTCTTTTTTGGTCACAAAAAGAATTACTATAAAAATCCAGCTCCCTTTTTAAAGATACCATTGGAAGGATGATGTGGAAATGCACTATTATACAGTGATTGTGGGCAAAAAGTACATTTTATCATTAAAATAGGAAGCAAAAAAGGAAATTTGATTTTAGAAGTAGCAGCATTGAGATGATAACACAGGGAAATTAAATAACGTGAACTGTGGACAGGAAGAGAATGTATGATGAAAAATGAAACTAAAAAGCATTATATTAACAATAAAATAATCCACAAGAAAAAGAAAGTTTCAGCCACTCTAACAGAGGTTTTGGACTTTGGAATAATCCTCCAGGTTGGCTGCTGTTTGCTGAAGAGTGAAAAAATAATACTTCGTGAATTCTAAATACTGCTTTTACAAAGTACGGGCACAAAAGTGGTAGCCTGGGGGGCTGTTTTGATTCTTTGCTGCGTCTGTCCACAAAGAGCTTATTAAAGTGGTGGTGAGCAATGTCATCCAGGGGTGTATTTATTGAAGGTGGAAGTGCCCAGCAGGGATGGGATGGGGCCAGGACCCCTCCCCAAAGCTTCCTGTGGGTTTATGGCCCATGTCTGTCCCCCTAGATATACAGTGTGTTTGCAGAGATGGTCACAGAGGGCAGTTCAGGAACAGAGAATATTTGCAATAGCAGAACTTGGTATATGCTTGAAAGCTGAGTAGCAAAGTGGAGCTTCTACACTTAAGGTATTGCTAGGCTTTGGGTAGTTAGTGTAATAAAACCCATTTATAAAGTGTTTCTTGTTCTGAGAAAGAAAATCAATTTAACAGTGTTTATCTGTGCCTGCTTGAAGAGAAAATAATTTATATTAGGGAGGTTTATTTCACTGTCTGGGCTTCCATTCAATCAATTAAAATGCATTTTTGAAGGATATTTCAACTCTGCATGACCAGGGACGTCAGCATTGTACTTTGGCCAGTGCATGCACTTAAGAACTTGTTTGAAAGTGGTGATGAGCTAGGAGGAAGGTGTTTCTGCAGGGACACTTTGTGGTGCTTGCCAGTCTCTGCCTGGGATGGTCCTAAGGGGACGTGCAGTTTGTGAGTGTGCCAGGGAACAGGGCAGGACTTGGATCCCTTACCTTTGTGTTCACCAGTGTGCTTTGTTGCTTTAAATCCAGCTGTTTGCATGGGCTGCTGGTCACTGATCAACCTGTGAAACCACCTTCTTCTCAACTGCCTGAGCTCTGAGTTGCGGGACACAAGCCACTGCGGGCTGTGCCACTGGTCCAGGACTGCGTCCTGCATGGTGTCCATGCCCACCAGCAGCCTGGGGCCGGGGTGGGGGTTTTGCAGTGTCCTGGGATCTACAATCCCACCCCTGGCCATCCCATCTGACACTGGCAGGGCTTGATTAGTAGAGGTCCCACGTGAACCTTGCTGGATAACCAGGCGGGTCCGCTGTAGCAGCAGGAGGCTGCCGGCCATCAGGTAAGCTGCTGTGAGGAAGAAGAGCAGAAATTGGGTCCGACGGAGAACCTTCTGTAGCCTGAAGAACGCTTTGGCCATGCCCTTACTGGAAGCAGGCCCTTCACGCCTCCAGACAGGCCCCTGAATCTCTGCCTGGCCGGGTGCTGGTTCCTCCCATACGGTCAGCCCATCACTTCAGTGCCTCCTCCCAATGAAAAGCACTCCCCTGATGGAGCAGCCTGGTGTGGCACTGCTGCTGGCTTCAGGCATCTGGCTGGCCCTGGGGCTCCACACACCCGTGCTGTGCTGCCATGCTCCTGTGCTGCCCTACAGCCAGAGCTGAAACCTGAAACAGAGGGGAACATTGGGTCACATCCAAACAGAAAATCAGAGTGACTTACCTCAGCCCACCCCCTTTTTCTTTTTTCAGATGAGTGTTTCTCCATCTGTTGTTTTTAATTATGCGCTTCAAAACCTATAATCCGTTGAGAGTGATTGATTAAGCAGAAGCAAGTTTCAGATCTTCAGCTTTTTTTTTTTTTCTTTTAACTTGGAATGTACCAGAAAAATCTTTATGATGAAGTTACTTCTCTTTAAACATTTGGAAAAAGAGTTCTTTATTTTCTTTTGTCAGTAGCTGGCATCTCTGTTCTTTGTCACTGGATGGGATAAGCAGCTGCAGTGTAGGCATCTTTTTAGGAAGGTATTAACAAATTCCTTCCTTTCAGCTGAACAGTAGCTAAGCTACAAATGCAGATCAGAAGGAAACTGCAGTGTGTGTGGGGGAAAGAAGTTTCATCAGTTCATAATAGATAATAATTACTAATCTCTCTGCAGAGCAGTAAAGTCAGGCTTTATGCTGGAAGGATATTTGGGTATTCTGTACTTACACACAGAGCTGTGTGAGTTGCCATTCATGTCACTTTAAAAGAAACCAGAGATCCTGGTGGGTTTTTAGTAGACTTCTGATGCCAAATGTTTGTGTGGATGCCCATGGATAAAAATCAGTGCATGTTTGGAAAAAAAATAATATCCTAAGTTTCACCAGATACCTCCTGACTTCCTCTGAATTTTGCAGGCTTTAGATGTGCTGATTTATATCACTGTGGGATTGTCCAGCAAGAAAAGCTCCTTTGTACTCTGGGTAACCTTTAACCTCCTGTAGCAAATAAAAGCTGGCACTTCCCCATAAATTCCTGTTTTCCCAGTCAATCACTTCTCTGTGGAGCTAGGCAAGTTTTGAGAAAAGATACAGTGTTTTCCAGAAAAGAAAATATTATGGTTTTTGCTTAACTTGCATTTGGGGCACACTCTTGAAATCCACAGTCATGGCAAAGAAACATCAGTTCACTCTGTTTCCTGTTCTCTCTCTGATTTAAAGTTTTGTGGATATTCATCTATGCTTCTTTCTTAAATAGATGTTACCAGTGAGGTCTGCACCCATTCCCTTTTTCATTAAATTGTGCAGTTTTTTCTGGCTTAAGTAGCTATTAAAAAACAAAGTCTGAAAACTTAAAGACCAAAATACATAAAAGCTCAGCTGAGTCTTTTGTCAATTGCAGGTGAATTTTTTTTTGTGTCACATTTTAGCCTCTGTTGCTAAAGGGAGCTGGCACAAGACAGGAGTCCTGTCATCTAATCTTACAAGTTGGGTGGTCATGAGGACCTGATTTAGATGGTTTTAAAATTTTTTGTTCAAGTTCATGTATGCTGGTCTCAATTGTACAGGGCTGAGTAACACCCAAAAACGTTGTGTGTTTATCTCTGCACTTTCTCCAAGAATTCAGTCTGACAAGGATGTACCACTTTCCACGAGTACCTGTGGATCTGTTAGCAGCCAGTGAACTTGAGAGTGAGCAGGTGCAAAGAGCTATGAGGCTGTAGCATGCTGTATTAAATTAAGAACACTTCATTCACTGTAAAAGTTAACATAACTCCCTTCTGATCAGCTCCAAAGAAAATGCATTGATTTACACCAGCTGAAGAGCTGACCCTTGAAGTTAAATTATTGAAAATTTCTGATTGATGTTGTGAGTGCTCAAGAATTACAGTAAAAGGGTCAGAAGTATGTAGACAGATGAACAGGAAATTAGCCATAATTAGATACTGCAGATTGTAACTGTCCTAATTTATCTGAAAAAATACTGTCGATCAGCAGCATAGGTACAATTTGATTCACTAGTTGTTCCTAACATGGGGCTACTGGAAGCACAAGCTATTCCCAGAAGAGGCCGTTTAATTTAAATGAGGACACATGTGTAAATTCAGGGGTTCATAGCTCACAAAGTGAGTTTTGTGAGTTTACTCACAAAAGTGATCAAGTTACAGTATTAATACTGTCTTGAACCAAAGTTCTCAAGTGCACCCAAGTCATTTGGATGGGGAAGGCAGAGTTGCAGCAGCTGGGAGCCTTCAGGCATTGCTTCTCAGCGATGCAGCTCTGGGGTAGAAGAACCATTGAAGCCTTGTAGCAGAAATTGGGAGTGTTACGCTTGAAACTGCATTGGTGGCCCAATTTAGTCCCTTTTAATGCCACTGTGTACTCGAGTGTGTAGATTTCAGTGGAGTTTCTCCATGTTTGTAGTGATGCAAAAGTGGAGCAGCTGGAAGCTGCATCATCCTTATGACGAGTGGATCTGCTGCTTGTCTGGGCATCCCACAATGATGCCTCCTGGTGCCAGGACAGACAGGCCTGGCCACTGCCTGCCCGAACAGCACCTGTGTGGGTGCCATCACTGCCTCACATATTGGGAGGAAGAAAAGCAGACTGTGCATCAGCAGAACTGGGGTAACTACCCAAAATACCAGACCTAATTTAAGTGTGCAGCATGCTCTGCATCCAAATACCCAGGAACATTTGGCATTGCTCCTGCTGGTCTGTCTAGTTTATTTATTTACTAAGGAGAAGCTGTTTCTGAGTCTTAAAATGCTAACTTTGCCTTTGCCCAGTGGTTGAAAAAGTTTAAATTGTAAAAGCCAATTTTACTGCAGTCAATATGACATATATAAATTACTTGCAGATGCATTTGTCCTCAGTACAGTTGCCATGACAGTACATTGTAGTAGAACCCAACCAAATAAATAAGTACACATTCCACCCACAGCAACTGCTGCAAATGTACAACTCAAAAATTAAATGTTGCTTTTTTGTGGAGAAATAGCAGAGAGCGCTGCTGACATAAAAAGTGTCATTTGATTTTCCATAAACTGCATATTGCAATGTCATCAAAGTATGCCTAAAAGAATTGAAGTGCATCACATTTGATGATGATATTAAAAATGGAAGAGTAAGGAGGATATGAACCAGTATCTGATAGTAAAAAATGTATAATTTCATGCATGTATCATTAAAAATGAAGGAAGTGAGATGGAAGCAAAGTAGTGTCTTCTGCTCCTATTTATCAGTTCTCATAACCAAAGAGGTTTTAGGACCATATTAATTGAGAACCGAATTAGTCAATAAAATCATAAAATTATAATTGAAGGGACTTTGAGATGGGCAGTTAAGAACTAATAAGTAATAGCAGAGAAGACCTTTAGGAGTAGAGAACAATGAAATGGTTAATTCTGCAACAAAAAAAAGAAGATAATTAGCACAGGCAAGGATGAACTTTGGAGGTGATGAGTGGTTGTATAGAAGGTCTGCTGGGTGCTTTGCCTTCAGCAAGGGAAGGGTCCCTTGCACCACTAAAAAGGTGGCATGTCTGGTGTCTGAGTTTATAAATGGATAATTACACAGTGCTTATGTCTCAGAGTGTACTGATGGTCCTGAGCACCAGACCTGAGGCATTTGCAATTTTATGTTGTGGTTTTCTTTTATTCCTTGCTTTTTGTTCATTACATACATGATACCAGATTTATAGCTGCCATTAAAAAGTTGCTGTAAGGAAAAGCAGGTCAGTACCTTCCTTCCAAAATGATCTTGCAAAGTATGACAGAGGTTGTCACACTAGGCAGCTGCATTAATATATTTGTAACAAAAATAGAAAAATAATACTGAAGTTCTGGGCAGTTCTACTCCCTAGCTAAAGGAGCAGTTACAGAATTTTTAAGGGAAGACTAAATGCTTCCATTGATGCTATGAAGCTGGTAAAGGCTGAAGACACTGAGGAACAGCCCTGAACTTGCAAGTGAAGAATTGCTCTGCTGAGGGCTGTCCCTTGATAGGTTGCTCAATGCAGAAACTTAGGTCAATCCTTCACTGATGGCTGCAGATCTAACCCTAATCTATCATCAGTAGTTTATCTTGTCCAAAGACCAGCAGAATGTTGCAAATTCAGAGTTCTTGGCATGGAAGCAAGATTGGTTTCTGTTGAAAATGTAAGGTAATTGTGCTCGAGAACACTCTTTTTAGAAAAAAACATCCTTCTTCTATGCTTCCCCTCTCTTTTATCAGCTTAGGACTTAACTGGGGGATTCTGGCTCACAGCTCTCCTTTTGCATACACACTGCCATTTTCTTAAGGCTGTTTGGATAGTCAAGGCCAACATCATGATGCGTAAATGCGAGAAACTTGAGAACCCGCAAATTTAATCTTGAGATCCTGTCAGATATTTGCAGTTCCCTTTATTCCTACAGCTAAAAACACACAGTGTCAGTCCTGAGACAGGTGGCAGCAAGTCCTTCTTGAGGCTGTATTTTCATACATGGCCAGAACCCTCTTGAGTTTTGAGAACAGGTTAGAAAGATGGCAAGGGTGAGCTGTCTGAGCTCTCCTCTCATACCTCAAGTGGAATTGACAGAGAAATTCCACGTTCCCAGTTTCCAAAATCAAGAGGTAAGAGAAAACTGGATCACATAGTAGAGCTTAGAAGGGTTTCTTCCCCATCTCTTCCTAAGTCACCTCCAATTATTTGATTTAGAGAACAGTTTGGCTTGTAAATATTTATAGAAACGAACTTTTCTGCCTCTTTCCCATCAAAATGAAGCTTATCACCTATGGATTTTCATTAGAGCAATGAGGTGCCTGGTGAGACATGCTTGAAGGGACCTTCTGCCTGTCCTGGCAGGAGCTCTGATGTGCCTTGCGAGCTCTGCTACCAAAAGATCTGGCCTTACTGTCTGGGCTTCAGAAGCAATAAGCACTTGTTCCATCTTAAAACGTTCCACTTGCTAGAGGATCTAGCTGATCTTGCTGACTCTGTGCATGCTCAACTAGTGATCAGCCCTTTTCTGACACAATGCTGCTTTGAGTGTTAGTTTAAGCACAACATAAGGTCTGTCAGCAAACTAGAATTGAGGTAGAAGCACCACAATTTCTCCACGTGCTATAGGGGTAAATGTTGCAGCTTGAGAGGGCTTTCCTGCAAGTTTAGCATTTCCTCTCTGCTCATGCATTCAAAGTGTGCTTCCTACAAGCTGTAATCAGATTGCAAAATTATCTTCAATACTGTATTAGAACCATTCAGTAGTGATAAACAGTGATAAATAAAGCAGAAAAAAAAAGTATGCAAAGACAGTAGGAAGATGGAGAAAAATTATATAGTCCATAAACTGGTCTAACCAAGTTGAAAATACCAAAGCTGAAAATATACAAGATACCTACTGCATGCAATAGGGGAAGTGTTCTATGGGTGACAGATAATTCAGATTTGGAAATGAAAGGCGATGTCACAGAACAGAACTGCAGCCTGAGGCTGGACGAGTCAGCACTAACTCAATTTGGACACAGCATATCTTTCACTAGATGTTCCACTTTGAGACCAGTTTTCTTTCATGGGTGGATGTGAACCTAGGCAGCAATGTTGGTAGTGGCCTGTGGTGAGGGATGCAGGAGGCAGGTGGTCCAAGGAGGCTTGTGGAGAGACAGAGTGCTGACTTGGAAAGTGTTTGGTGGCAGCTGGTAACAGAAAGCATACCACAGCAAAATGGTGTTTTTTCCATTAATCCAGGATGTTTTTACCTAGCACATACCAATAATACATAGCACATAGTAATAATGAGGAAGACTGATTCTGTTGCAGTATGGAAAAGATGCAGACCTATATACACCTACATTTAGTGTATAGCCATACACAGACATATGTGTGTATGCATTCTGTACATAAAGGGATATTTATTTCAAAGGTGACATACAATCTGCTGTCACCATTCAGTGATGAGCTGAGACCTATCAGCAAACAGTATTCTTGAACCTAGAAAGTATTTTGATCAATAACAAACCATTCATTAATAATATGCATCCCTTTGATATGTAGAACTCAAACAGCAAATGATTCTTTATCTGCAATTTCCAATAAACCCAATCTGGTTCTGTGGCTATAGGCTGAAGTTTTGCAAGAGATTGTTGTAAAAATGTATTGACTTTTACCTCAGCCCACAGTAGCTAGAGATCTTTTCCTGTTTACAAAGAATCTGCTGGAATTAAAATAGCATGCAGAACTGTAAATAAATCATAGGTCTTTAAAAAGTGTCTTTCCTAAGCCTCTCGGCATCCAAATTCCTGCAACATCCACCTACTAAAAATTGTTATGAGTCTATTTATTTAGCACCATGATGCTTCAGGAACTCTTCCAAGCATCTGAGCATTTTAGTCTGCTTCACCAGGCTATGTGACAAAAACACATACTTGCCTTACCCATGCCTACTTTTCAAGTATGATGCCTTGAAGATGCTCAGAGAAGGGCATCTTGAGAGCAAACTGCAGTCTTTATAAATAATGCAGCTGAGTCTTTTGTACTTAGATGCTATGGATAAATTTAATAAATCAAACAGCCATGCAGACCGCAATGAATCATAATACCTCAGCCTCTGCAAAAGTTGTCGGGTTATTACTTGTGTCAAGGCCAGCTGACAGCTTGCAGAAGCAGATAACACAACTGTATAAGAGGAAAAAGCCTCACCTTTCTTTTATGGTCGAGGGAGTACTGTTGTAGCCAGGCAAAGTCCTAGACGATCCAGTGAAATATTATAAAAAGCTGTAATGCATATCTGAAAAGCTGATAAATCCTGCTCCCTCTGCCCTCCCCACTAATCCTCCTCCCGCCTCCAGATCCGTAATCCTCCCGAGCACCCCTCGGAGCTCTGCCGCTGTCTGCTGGGTGCCTCCAGATGTTTATCTCGGTGTCCAGCGCACCCAACTCGCCGACCGCACACACTCCCTGCTCGCCGCCGCCTCGTCGGGGTCCCTGCAGATCGCCGGGGTCCCTGAGGATCACCGGGCCGGGGCTCTGGGGTCCTGCGCCGGGCAGGGGCTGTGGAGGGAGGACTGCTCCATGGCCTCTGCGCCAGCCCCCGGCGTGGCAGCAGCCCCGGCGCTGCTCTGCCCGACTCCTCAGCCGGCACACTCGTGTTTCATAACGCTCCCCCGTTTGGGAAGCAGCCTCTCTCTCCTTTGCGTCTGCTGCACGGAAATGCTCTGCAGCCTTCTGCAGCTACAGACGTTTCCAGAGCTACCCGTACACTCTCTCTGCCTCTGTGTTTGTCTGGGTGCACGGATGGCTGCATAGGCAGATACCGAAGTGGCGGCGGCAGCAGCAGCAGCAGCAGCAGCAGCGTGAGGCCGAATGCGATCAGCTGAACGGATGCTCCTGTGTTTGTTTTTCGGTGCCTCTTCCCACTAGGGGCAGATCCCTCTGGAGCCGCTCCTCCGGAGACCCACACCCCTTCCCAACAGGTCCAGAGGGTCCCGGGAAAGCAAGTCCCCGGCAGCCTCGCCGCACCACCTTGGAGATTTCACATAGCAAATTGTTATTCTGCGCACAGATGGATAGGAGTAAATTATTTATGAATGTGAGAGCTGAAAGGCAGCGTGCTGTGCGTCGTTAGGACTGCCTGCTCTGCTCTGCTGTCTGCACTGCACAGATGGGATCCTTTCTGATACCTGTTCACACTGAGATTTGTGATTTTATAAGTGTTCTCAAAGTATCTGGATTTGAATGCTTGTAGGCTGCACACTTTTAAGTGTGTGGTTTTGATCATCTCCAAAAATCTTTATATATTTAAATCATACCTGTGGAGACTTTGTAGACCATCACTCCTATCCATGCGTGCATGTCTAATCCAGGTCTATATTCAGAGAAATCTGATGATACTTCAGTAGGATGTGGAAATGAACAGCTAAAATGCTTTTGCTCTTAAAAAATATTTTCTGGGGCCTAAAGTATTAATAGGGCTGTAATTGTATGGTGATCTTGTGAATTCTTGGTTCAGGAAGAACCCTGAGACAATGTAACTTTCAAATGTTAAAATACTAGTGTCTGGAGGTGTATTCCTACCCTGAGAAGTTGTGCATCTGCTAGATTTCAGCTCATCCAGCCTTTACGTGTGTGTACATCTTTAAGACTGAAAGTCTGAGATTAACTTAATTTTATTAAAATTAAATTGATCAAGTGTTTAATGCAATGATGTTTTTAAATGTTGTGCTGAATTTGGGCCTAAATTACTAGAATTACAGGAATCTGCCCAGGTGAAGCAGTAGCAGGAGGTGAAGTTAAGTGCTACCAGCAAGAAAAAAGATGCTGAAAATGCACCAAATTTGCACTACAGTCCCCCACCCCAGGCTCTGCAGGTGCATGTGGGCAGGAGCAGGCACTGAGCCTCTGGCACAGTTCTGAGGGTGATAGTGAGACCTGCTTGGTGTGGTGAGTGTGTCCCAGGGCTGTGCTGCTGTCTTGGTATGGGATGTGTTTTCATAAATCTGATATCAAAACAATGACTGCCATTTGGGGGTCCTGCAGCTGCTCTGCCTTGTTTTCTGAGATCAGGCAAAGCCCAGACAAATTGCCGGGTTTTATATAATGTCAGCCCTCTCTGATGCCAGCTTGTTTCCAGGATTTTTTTATACAAAATACCACGGGGGACTTGCTGCATTTGGTGCAGCCACAGGCATTACCCCTGCTGCTGCGAGGTGACCCAGCCAAGGGGATCACAGGCTGCAAACAGCAGTGTCATGTCGCTTTGGTTAAGACTCAAACCAGCAACATGCTTGGAGATCAGCAAGGAAGATATAGGAAGGGCAGTAGTGTACTCCAGGGGAGATGGCAGTGCTCCTCACTGCTGACATTTCTCATCGCTGGGAAGGAGCAGAGGTAGATGTATGGATGCCTCAAAGCTGGGTGATGATCAGCTCAGTTTAATCCTTCCTGACTGGAGGGGGTTCCTGTTTTAATTTTGTGTTCACACTTGCAGTTTAAATGCCTTAAAGAGAAATATCCGCTGTGACGAGGTCTGGAGTATGGCAATGCAAAGTCATCACTCTAAAGGCTGAGCACCAAAAAGCTTTCAGGTGATTCTGAATAATGGGCCTTCAGCATCCATCTGTGTTAGCTGCTGTGCCACCACCTTCTGCTCCCTCACACAGCACTGCTGACAATTCCTGCAGCTAGGATGGAGAAGGTAAAAATACGGTGCTGAATGGGAAGAGGCATGAGTGGTGTTTATTATGAAGAATGATGTGTGAGATTGTTTCACATGTTTTCAGACTCAGACCTGCAGGACATTACTCTTGTTTTACTCACACTTTTCTCATCTGTGTCATCCCATTGTCTACAGAGAAGCTATACCTTGGTAAGACCCATAGAAGTGCCTGTTGCAGGTCCTATTAAATTTAAGAGGGAAATGGGTCAGACTGTAAATTCAAAGGACAATCTGACATGTTACATGGCAAAAATGGTGTAAGAATGAGCAAAGAAAAAAAAAACGGGTACAAAGATAAACAGGATGCAGACATTGAAAAATGGTATCTAATAACACTAAGAGAAAAGGGGCAAAATCAGGAAAATAAAGCATATGTGCCTTATGGTCCTGTTGTAAAATGGACGGAATGAGTGGCAGTTGGAGGCATTCTGCATCCGAGTAAACTTCTAAGCACTTTCTTTCTCTGCTTGATAGTTCTGCTTTGTTGTTGCACAAAATACAGCACAGAAATTGCAAAATGAGTGGTATTACTTTTAGGATCCTGTTGTGGGAGCAGTTCTTGTGATAAATGACTCAAACTTTAACTTTAGAAAATAGACTCAATTGTAAAAGTCAGCATCAGTTCTGGAAAGTGATGGGTTTTGCTAGTGTGGTTTCAAGAAGAAGCATCTGAAAGACTGCGTGGTTTCATAAATGAATGTAATGTAGCAAATAGTTTTCAGATCCTTTTTATTAAATAGTCCTAAATACACAAAGATGAGGCATTCCATGTAATGCCTACCTACAATTTTCAGTTATTTCATGAAATGACAGAGCAAAACAGCAGTTCAGTATCTGACAACGTAAATCTTTTTTTCAGTGCAACTTGTTTCATAACGTAAATGTCATATTATGCTTAATGTATGGAAAACTATCAGGTCTAATAAAATTAGTGGCAAAGCTTGCAGTGGTTTCAGAGCACCCAGTGTGCCCAGTGGCAGGCACAAAGCGTTTATTGAAAACTGTGAGATCAGCAAAGAATCTTACACTCCTAAAACATCTTTAAAGCCATGAAAATAAGGGCAGATGCTGAAATAGTGCTAATCTGTATGGCAAGGTAATGAACCAAAGGTAAATTAACTAAACAACAAGGATAACATAGGTGAGGGTCTTGAACACAGTCCTGGGTTTTAAGTGGAGGTAAAATAACATTTGAAAATATGAGGTGTAGGAAAGGGAAACTAAGTCAATTTCCCAATTCAGGAGGGATTTGAAAGATGAAGCTAGACATTGAGCATAATTAGGGACTGCCATAGCGATAGCTGTGCCTGTTGCTCAACCACAGTGTACTAAAGGCTGAAGTATGCTGTGAAAAAGGAACAGGTGAACATGGTGAGTTTTGGTCAGGATGTTGCTGGCCTAAAGGTCATTAAGATTTTATTTCTTACCTATAACTTAGCATCATATAAAAAGGTGAGAAAAAGCTTCAAAATAACAAAAATTGCATGTAGTTCTTTGCACTTTTTGTATTTACGCTGTGCAGATCCTTTACTGCTTCAGTACTCATCACCTAGCACCAGCTCAGAAATGTGGGGCTGGTTTGATTTAACTGAAAGTGGAAAAGATTTGTGGCAAGCTGCTGCCATGTGCACATTTTGGCAGCAGGCTTGCCCTGAAGCAAGTGGGTGTGGAGGCAGTTCTAAGCAGCCTGCTGGGAGAAGAGGGATTCTGTAGCACATGTGCAGGGATTTTTTTCCCTGTACCAAACACTGTGAACTTGTTGATTTTCCCTTACTTACGGCATACATTATGTTGTGTTAAGGATTTTGTCATGTTGCATTTACACTCTTACAAGTTCTAAAATATCTTTTCAAACATGTGCCAACTACACAGATGGCAATTGCACATGCTGCTGCACCAGAAAGCATTGGTGATGTGGTTAGCATCCCCGGGAAAAGAAATGCATCCAGTGGGACAAAAGATGAGATAGCTTTACTGTACTCTTGAAGAAGAACAAGAAAGCCAGGTGTTGTCAGTGAACAGAAGACAATGCAAGGGGATCAGCTGCAGGCACTGAGCAGAGCAGAGCAGAGGCATGTGAACTGCTGCTCCCTGGTGCTTGTCTTGGCCCCATGGCCCTGTCCATGATTATCAGCCTACAGGAGCAATGGCAAAATACTGAGTGTGCTCTGGTTTGTGAGGGTAGATGGACTAAGAGAAAACTGTGTTTTCAATCAATCTGTGTGAAGCAGAGCGCTTCTCACTATTCAAGTGACTTCAAAAATAACTTGAATATATATTCCTTCCTGGTATTGTGTGTCTTAACTCTGGGATCCCTTTGTGCTGAGCTCAAGGAAGATGAACAGTCTTTGGCCAAATCAGGTTACTATCTTTGTCCTTCCTATTCAAGTGTTTTTCAGCCTCAGAAAACACATTTAGCTTAAAGCACTGTTAGTTTCCTGAGTGGTGCCTTTTGATGGTCTAGGCTGGTATTATATTTTAAAAGCAGCTGTTTGATGAAGAGAAGAAAGACAAATGTACCTACAATTTCACTGGCACCTTGTGTCACTTCTATCTTAGGTGTGCAGAGGTTACTGCACCACACCAGTCTTTTGAGATGTTGCCTCCCCTGCTTCCATTCAGACACAGAGCTGGATTTCAAGGGATGCTTTACTGAAGCTGCTCAGCCAGACTGTATCATGTGGATGATAACACCTTTCACTGTGGTAATCAGAAAGCAACACTAGTGAAAGTCTTCCATCAACTAAGTCTGCTTTTGTTTCTACTTGAAGGCTTGCTCTTTTGACAAGTATTGTATTGTTCTTTAATTTTAGTGGACCATAAAAAATCTCAGTGATAGAAAGTCATCTGAGCCGTAAACATTTGAATGTCTCCATTGTCTACCCGTTTTATAAAATAGCACCAGCACCTCTCAGAAACTTCCATAGCCTCCCTTTCAGATTCTGTAGAGAAAAGTGAGGTTGTGGGAGACTAGACCAGGGGGTTTGTCCCATGCTGGTTCAGTCATTCATTATCAGGAACTGACAGCTCTGAACACCCAGCACAACGAAGACCACATTGATTCAGAGGTTAAATGAGAGCCAGGATACTGTTCAGTACTCTTTGCAGGCTGGCCATGCAGTTAACAGTCACCACCTTTTCCCAGCTTTGAAAGGAGAGATAGTTGAGTCATAGCAATTAGTCTGCTGTCTTCTGTTCCTGTGAATTAGCTTATTGTCTGGCAGCACTACTAGGTTTGCTCTGGCAAAAGCTGCCCCCTCCCTCCAGTTTTAAGTGCATGCCAAACAACAAGCATGGCAACCCATCAGAAGTCCATGCAGAGAGCTGGGAATCATGATGGAAGGACAAGGGCAACCTCACAGAGAAATGTAGAAAGACAAATGATAGAGAAATGGTGAACTGGAAGTGGTATGTTGATTTCTCTTGCAACATCAGAACAGGCAGGCGTTCAGCAATGCTCAAAGTGAGTATTAAGGATTTAAAAAATGTTGGCACTGTTGCCAACATTTGGTGGCAAACAAAGGGACTGAAATACATCTTTGTAAGGGAAGAATAACAGTGATAGTTAACAGAATGAAATAAGCTTGGTTACCCATGCCACAATTTTCCTGTGCACTCACAAAGTATGTGTAAGTCGTCAGCAGGGCTGCAGAAATGTGTGGACAACTGGTTTATGTCCCCAGTCCTCCTTTTTTACATGATGAACAGGACAGAAGTAGCTGGGCATTTCTGGTATTGTCATCCATCCATCTCTTACAATATTTAATCACTTTTTTTCTGTCTGTCTGCTAGTGTTTGAAGTGAAGATGTTTGAACCCAGATCTCTGCTCCAGACAGCTCGATTAAACCCCTTGGATCTTTGTACAGCTTGGATTTAAGCCTAGATTTTTGCCAGATAAACTCATAGCCTGATTTAAGCACCTGTTGTGCCTAATTCCCATTTAGAGCAGTAATGGAGGTAACAAAAGGGCTGGAGGATTAGCTAAGTGTAATGATACCCTTGTCTGAAGTTACTGGGTTGGAACACCATGGCGCTCTGGACCAGCTGGGGTTCTGGGTTTTCAGCTTCTCACAGAACCAGCCTTGAAGTGTGGGGTTCCAGGTGGATGTATTTCTTCTTTCCAGTGTTAGATCCCTGAGCCATACTAAACCCGGCTGAGCACTTCAGTGTGTCCAAAGCATGTGAGAACTGTTAACTTCAAGTTTTGTTTGCTGTTTCCCTTAGTTTTAATAATTCACATCAGTATGTATAGTATATAGTAATTATGCTCATAGTTACACCCACATAAAACTAGAGCTCTTCTGCTGCAGCTGCTGGGTGTATTTCAGGTTTTCCTCTGTTCCCTCTTCCTCCGTCAGATTCAGTAAAGTGAAATGCATCAGTGGGTTTTCCACCCTCTCCCCTTTCAGACCTCAGGGTTGTTTCTGGAGCAGGGCTTGGTCCCTGTGGAGCATCCTCACCCCTCCCAGGCTGTGCCTGCTCCATGGGACCCTGCTCTACGGGGGTCCTGCTGTGGGGGCTGACCCCCCCTCATCCCAGGCGCTGCTGGCAGCGGAGCTGGGGCTCAGCTGTTGCTTGGTAACCACAGCCACATTTCAAAAATGTACCCTTTTACAGCCAGCTTCCCAAACTAATGGCTTTGAAAGGAACAGTTGTTCTTTCAGGATCATTTTCATTTTGTTCTTTTTTTTTTTTTTTTTTTTTTTAAAAAAAAAAAAAACGTCTTTCAGCTCCAGCTTAGCTTTTCTTCTCCTCTTTCTTTGCTTGCATCTGGTCCCACAAAGGGGAAGCAGTGTCACACACCCAGGAGTGAAGCCCTTTCATCCTCCTCTCCTTAGGGTTTAGCTGTTGTCGTTCCTGGATTTCATTCTGAGTGGAAAGAAACTGTGAGTCCTTCCCACAGCATCTGTGTTTGTCTTACCTCTGCTCCTCACTGTTTTTTCTCTTCTAGGATCTCTGTGTTCCATCTTCTTGGGGTAGGATGAGTTAGTGTGGTAGGTAGCACCGGTGCCATGGAAGTGTTCAGTGTCTGCTCTCATTGTGGTTTGATGGATGGATCCAGCAAATATGGGCATCCATCATATGTGGTTGTCAATATCAGGACATCTTCCACATGATTACTTTTACAATGCTGGTATTAAATACCAGGATGATTACCCTATCCTGAAACCTTGATTAGCAAATTAGAGACTTTCCATATTGTACATGCAAGGGTACAAATTCTTACACCCATTAAATTGCTGGAGAAGGAGAAGTAGCTTTGCAAAATAAGCACAGTTCCCTGTGGTAATGAAATAAAAACCTTTGTCATCAATGCAGTGAAAAGGTCTGCTTAGTATTTTCATGCCAAGGTAGGTTTTTCAGGTTTTAATGACAGTGCCACAAGCACTGACATTCCTTGGCTGTCCAAACAGCACTCTTCCTACCTCTGAAAGCATCAAAGGCTTTTACTGTTGTTTTGAGTTTCAGTTCAGCCTTGAGAATAAGGTGTCACAGAGCAGCAGATGAGAAGGCCAGCCACATCACCAGAAAAAGCATATAGTAGTGTGTTTTTCTGTGCTGCTAGCAGAATAACATCTAATTGTCTAGGCTAAATTCTGAGAGACAAAGCAGGCTGTAAGAATTGTGGTGACCTGTGGGTTGTTGCCATGCTCTGTGGTGAAGGTGTTAGCCAGGCAATCATATAGTATGGGAGTCCAAGACAATTTTGTCTTGGTCCCAGTTGTTGACAGTCTGACAAATATCTTGCTTCATCCACATCCATTTTCTTCTGTCCCCTTCAGCTCCCATTCAGCTCCCCAAGCCTTTTCTTCAGTGGCACTCTGCTCTCCATTAGATCTGTCTGGGGTGTGATTCTTGAGGCAGAGATGAGCTTTACTTATGGCCCAAGCCAGCCCTGTACCCACCTCTGAGATTATTATTCTTTATAATAATCATTATCATCATTTAGGTACCATTGCTTGGTCTTATGTTACAGGATGGGACAAAATAATTTAAGATCTCTGAACCCTTGGCACTGCAACTGAGTCATATTTCCACACCAATTAGCATCTCCTCCAGAGCAAGCATTCAGGGCATCTGCTCATAATCCACACTTTGTAGCTTACCTTTTGTTCACATAAATGTTCACCATGGTCAGTTGGGTGTGAAAAGAAAAATCTTAGTTTGTATTACTCATATAGTGCTGATGTCCTCAGTCAAGCCAACCAAATATTCCAACTGTCCCTGGAATGTTTAAGGATGAGGAAGAAAATTGCTCATCTTATTTTTAGACTAGCAGTTAGAAACCTCCAGAGAAACATGTTGTTTACACAGTGAGAGAACACGACAGGAAGAGCAGTGGAAGAAAGGTAGCTGGACAGGCTGGACCATACCTGGCACTGGGGTAGCTGGGCACAGACAGGAAAGCTGTGATGGTGAACGTGGTGTGAAAACAGCTGGCAGAAATCACAAGGAGACAGTGCTAAGAAATACTGCATTAATGGCAAAAAAGGATCACTCACACGTCAAGCTGTACACACTCACCTCTTTTTTCAACAGCAAGTTCAGAACCAAGGGTTTGGATGCATTAATATTTTAGTGAGATGAGCAACAGGAGGCTGTGAAATGTCAGTCATCTTTGTAAAGCAGAAAGGGTTTAGATATACGTGATGGGCAGGTGGTTGTCTTAATTCAGCATTATAACAGCAGAAATAACCCTCACTCCCTCCTCTGGCTCCCACACACCCTCACTCTGAAAGAAAAAAGCATTTGCATTCATTGGCAAACTGATAATGTGCTGAAAAGGATCTTTATCCAGCCTGCTAAGAGTCACGATTCCCTTCCTCAAATTCTGGATTGATGACTAGTTTGCTTTTGCTAGTTTGGCTCTTCAAAACATAAGCATCAGTTTAATAAAGGGAAAGAAAAAAGAGTGCACACTCATGCATCTCAAAGAGCTTGCTTAAGACAAGAAAAAATGAAGTCAAACAGCACACTACTCAAAGCTGGCATTTTCAGAAAACTGGAGTCAGACCTTCCAAGTTCATACCTATGTCCTTTCAGGAACTATTCATTCATCAGAGTATTGCATATAATCTGTCAGGAAATTATATTTATGATGCTTTTAGCTCCATTTGGGACAATTTTTTAATACTGCTTCTGGGATGTAAATTATTTAAAAATCATCAATTTAGTTCTTCCCATGAAGAGATGAAAGCCTAACCAAAAAGCTTTCCTGTTCATGGCAGTCGTAAATTCTGTGGGAGATGTATGTATTTTTGCTTGATTGAGCACCTTAAAGAAAAAAAAAAAGAGCTTGGCCTCGTAACATTTTCAGTAGAAGTAAATGTTAGATTTATTTAGCCCCATTGACTTTTGAAATACTACCACTAATAGCATCTGTTTAAATACTGTCCTCCAGAATGGATAAAATGTGTTATCACAAAGCATTAGATCCACTAACAGAGCATGTTAGATACCTCTCTGTCCCTTGCATGGCTTTTGTGGCAGCTCCAACCAACTGTATTCCCAAGTGATGAGTGAAGATGGACTCCTCTGTACAAGAGGGGCTTGGGGGCAGGCAGAGGGGCTGCACCCTCCAGGGCTGCCTGGTCTGGATGCTAGCAGGTCTTCTCCTGGGATGTCACCTTCAGCTCACAGAAAACGGATATTCTTCTCCCTCCAGGTGATGTTTTTGGTTGCATATGCTTCTATTGCCTTGGTAATTATTTTAAATAATGCAAGCAGTGTTTAAGCAATACTGGGAACTTGTGGCATATATATAGCAGATGTAAACTGACATACAACCTCAAAGACCAAAGATAAATGTAACGGAGAAGTCTCCATGTAAAAGATGCCTGTATGGATACTGTTTTCCAGCCTGCACAGTTCCAGCCCCAAACTGTTCCTGAGTGGGGAAGTGAGATGGAGCCCTAAAACTGACTGCTTCCAGGAAAGGGACTGCTCTGATTGCACAGGGGAATTGCAGTGAATGGCTGTGACAGTCTTTTAAATCCAAAAAAAAATCTGTCATTAATAAGAGTGTGAGAACTTGCTAAATATTAATGAATCTGGGTTTTCTTTTGTTCCAGTTATGCATGGGGAGTAGGGGATGTTTCCCCCCTGCCAGTTATTGGCTGTCTGATCCCTGTCAGTGCAGACCTGTGGGCAGAAGGACACAATTCACATCAGGGTGCTATGCCTGATGCTAACCTTAAAATCAATATGTGAAAAGTCAGTGGTTTGCAGGTGAGTGCCACTAGATATGTGAGAGACACTGGGATTCCCTGATGTAATTAGCATTGATTCCCCTTCTGTTTGGGGGCTCTGTTGCCTGTGAACTCATTAAATTGTGACCTCCATGTAAGACTTGCCTTTATGCTCTGGAAAAGTCAGTGTATTTGCTATAGGTTATTATACTCCTGAGGCTGCAGTAGTTTAAATGCATGTGATGAGAAGACTGTTTTGAAATATTTGAAGTAAGAACTATAAAAGCAGGTTCCAAGGGTACTGCTTTACAGCTGGAATCTGTTATCTCGCCTAAATGTGACATACCAAAAAGGCAACACTGTTTATAAAACCAGTGTGGAATCTCAATGCCTGCATTCATTGTTCTTGATGAATAGGGGGTGGCAACAGCACTGATGGAGCCTACTTGGAGGTTGATTTGGCTCAGTTATTGCTTTCTTTAGGAGGATTACAGGTTTTGGGGTTTTTTTGTGTGTGCTGCATTGGCTTTCAAGTGATGCTGGAAAACCCAAATCCAGTACAAAGTGCAATCCATCCAGCAGCTCTGCAGAATCCCAGAGGAGTATTGTATTCCCTACAATAAACTGGGTTTAAGTTGCAAGGCCTTTCTCT